>NC_045770.1:19308426-19611456 GCF_008692025.1 Phocoena sinus
ACCTGCATGTTAATGGACTGCAAAAAGCAGCCCTGCCAGCAAAAATAAATAAAGAAACACTTATTAAAGCCTCAATAAATAGTAATTCACTGAAGATAAGATTCTTCCTCCTGAAAGTCTAAATGCCTTCTAGAAATGATTTCAGAACTCTTCCCCTCTCTCATCCACACTCTTTTCCATCTTGCTTTGTGTCTGGCTCTGATCTGGTTTCTCTTGCCTTCAGGGCCTTGGAATGAATTCCAAGCCATTTTCTAGGTGACTCTCGATGATCAGGGAAGGCTCGGTTTGTAAATGCTGAAAGAGAGGCTGATGGGATAGAAACGTGTACATTGCAAATGCTGGGTGGTCTAGAGGCTTTCCCAGCCTAGTGAGTTCTCCAAAGTGCCACTCGTGCTCAGAGCTCTTCAGAAGGTCCTGGTTTGGGGAAGGAAGAGAGAAGCAGGCACGGGGAAACCACCACAAGTCATGTTTCCAGTTCATATTTCTTGTTGTGCTGGAAATCTGTCAGCAGCAGGAGGACGCTTCCCCCTGTTCTTAAACATAGTCCTTAGATCAAAGGACAAGAGAGTTGGAAGGAATCTTGGGGATCTCCTTGTCCCATCCCTTCATTTTACACACGCTTAAAATCTCTTTCACTTTAAATTAAAGCTCTCCCATTGTTGTGTGTTGTTCTCCAGTCACCTCCGTACCTTTCACCTTCCCTTCATTGCCAAACATATTGAAAAGTAGCCTAGATTCCCTCTCCTCCTCCTTCATCTTTCTGCAATCCATCTTTTATGTATTATTCCTGGAAACTGCTTGTTGCAAAGTCATCAATAACCCTCCAGTGGCCAAAACCAATGAACGCTTGCCAGTTCAATCTTGCACTGTGCCCCTTGGATGCCGCCCACAGCTTCTTCGGGAAACTCTTCCCCGCCAGCTCCAGTGCCCCCTTCTGGTTCTCTCGCTTCCCTGACAACTCCTGCTCAATCTCTTGCCGGTTCTTTCACCAGGTCTGGAAACACAGCTTTCCCCCATGGCTCTGTCCTTGGCCTTCTTCTCTTTTCCTCTGTGCATTCTACTTGACTGATCCCATCAGGTCCTATGACATCAACCATTTCCTCTATGGCTGGCTCTCATAGGTATGTCACTAACTCAGACTTTTCATCTCCAAGCAGTGTGTCTTACTGCCATGGCATCTTCACCTGGCTGCCTCTTAGGCACCTCGTACATGACTTGTCAAGGATAGAAATCAGTTGTCCTCTTTCTCCATCCAGTCTTCCCTTCGGAGTCCTTGTATCTCTATCAGTGTATTCAAGCCAGAATCTGTGGGGTGACGTAACATCTGCTTCTCCCGTGCATCCCACACCTAATTTTTTCTTAGACTTTAATGAAAGCACATTCATTAGTTATTCCATTTTCTTTCTAATTGATTTTATTGAAGTAGTTGATTTACAATGTTATAGTAATTTCTGCTGTACAGCAAAAGTGATTCAGTTATATGTATATATACATTCTTTTTCATATTCTTTTCCATTATGCTTTATCACAGTATATTGAATATAGTTCCCTGTTCTATACAGTAGGACCTTGTTGTTTATCCATTCTATATGTAATAGTTTGCATCCGCTAATCCCCATGCCCACTCCATCCTCCCTCACGTCCCTCCCCCTTGGCAACCACAAGTCTGTTCTCTATGTCTGAGTCTGTTTCTGTTTCGTAGCTAATTTCATTTGTGTCATACTTTAGATCTCACATAGAAGTGATATTATATCATTCCACACCTAATTAATCACCACGTTCTTCCAATTCTTCATTCTATGAATCTTTTGGCTCCTGCCCTAACACGCTTTCTATACCTTCCCTGTCCTATTGCAACACCTTCCCATTGATCTCCCTGCTTCCACTTCCTGCCTCTCCAACCCATCCTCCATATGCAGGTCAGAGTTGTCTTACATACACTAATCTGATCTGGCAACTCTCCTGTTTAAAAGTCCTTGATGGTTCTTCATTGTCTGTAGGATAAAATGCAACCTCCTTAGCCAGACATAAAAGGCCCATCATTATTTAGCTCCTCTGTACTTTCCAACCTCGTTGTTGGCCACTTGTACCCTCTTACAGTCATTCCAAGTCATGATCAGTTTCTGGCATCTCTCATGCAATTCTCAACCCTGAACCTTTGCATATGTTCTTTTTTCTGCCCTGGAGGCTAGTGACTCCTTGGTAAGTACCAGCTCATCCTTGAAGATTGCTCAAACATCTCTTCCTCTGTACACTCTGCCTTGATCTCGCTCAGACACAGTTAATTGCTTGCTTCTCCATATTTTTATAACATTTTGATTACGTCTTTCTTAGCATTTACCCAGCAATTTTGTAATTGTTTATTTATAAGACTGTTTCCCCAGCTAGAATGAGCTCCTTGAGGGTGAGGACCTTGCCTTTTTTATACTTTGAATTTCTGATACCTGGTAGATCCTCTATAAATACAATTAGAAAATGAATGAGAAAAGTGAGGTTCAGAGAGGTGAAGTGGATTTCGGATTTTCCCAATCATACAGCCAGTCAGTGGTGATTTCTGGGCTGGAACTGTGATCCTCTGACTCTGGACTTGTGTCCCATTTACCACAAAATGGCTGACTGAAATTCAACTCCCCACTGGGATGGGATGAGTGTGGGTGGGTATAGGGCACTGGACAGACCCATCTGATATCAAAGGGGATATAATTCGGCAGACAGAACTGGCATCTGGAGGGGATCTGCAGAGACGAGAGTGACCAGTGCTCTGGGTTGTCAAAGTTGGGGGAAGGCACAGGAAGAGATAGGTAAGCCTTAACCAGGAAGCATAGCACCACTGCAGAGAAGCCAGGAGCAGACAACATTCAGAAACCCAGGAGGACAGGGACTCAGTGAGGTGGCATCAGATAAACTTATCAGAAGGACTCTGTGTTAGAGCTTTCCAGAGAAACTGAACCTATATGATGATTGATACCTCGGTTTAGCTCTATCTATCTATCTATCTGTCTGTCTATCTGTATCTCTATCTCTGTCTAGAAAGAGGTTTATTGTAAGATGTTGCCTCTCTCAGTTATGGAAGCTGACAAGTCCCACCCTCTGCCATCTGTAAGCTGGAGTTCCAGGAAAGCAGGAGGTATAGCTCGAAGGCCTGAGAGCCAGAGAGCTGAATGGTACAGATTTCAGTCCGAGTCTGAAGGCCTGAGAACCAGATCACCGAAGGCAGAAGACTGCGTCCAGATCAAGTTGTCAGACAGAGAGTGAGTTCAACTTTCCTCTGCGTTTTTGTTCTTTTCAGGCCCTCAGTGGATTGAATGGTGCCCACCCACACTGGGGAGCAACCTCTGCTCCACTCAGTTCACCAATTCAAATGCTGATCTCTTCCAGAAACACCCTCAGAGACGCACCCAGATATCTGGTCATCCCGTGGCCCATAAGATTATCCATCACAAGTTCTTATTTTAGCTCCCAGATAAAGTTAGTGTCCTGGTCTTAGAAACGAGAAGCTTAGACTGATCACCAAGAGGACGTGGGCACAGGTAACAGGACAGGAAGCCAGTTACCAGAATCAGGTTACAAAGTAGAGAAGACGGGGAGGGAGGTTGAGAATAGGGGAGGCTATCACACTCTTGCCTCTCAGCTATGTTACCCTCTAAAAAGCAGGTGTTTTCAAAACAGACAATATTAAACATCTCCCAAGGACTTTCTCCCGATTTTTCCCTGGGTCCATTTTCCTTTATTTCCAGTTGCATTTCTGTTTATTAAAAACGAGCTGGTACTGGCTTGGGATGATTGGTCAGTGTCCCTCATTTTGGACAGAAGAAAGTATCTGCTCATGCAGTCAAGGTGTATTTAGAGCTTGGAAAGAGGGCAGCTCTGCCTGGAGGGCTTCTCAAAGGTCCTTGGTAGCCTGTGTCTGAGAAGACGACCTTGGGCTGGGCTTCAGATCCACACATCTGTTTGCTTCTGACCTGGCCTCAAAAGAGGTATTAAAATGTACTCCAACTCTTTATCTTTCCCATCCTGATTAACCAAAATGTTTAATAAGTAACAGGGATGTTTCCAGTAATTTAGCACTTCATTAGTAATTTGTTCTATTAAAATATGTATCGCCCAAATCAACTCCATTCAGACAAACTTTTGCTGCCTTCACAAAAGATAATGACTTCTAATTCCCATTACTTGAACAGCTTAGAAACCTTCTAAGTGGTTTGCTAGTTTTCATTAAGGTGTATCACAGACAGATTTTGGACCTTGCAAAAAAGTAAATAAAACCCATGAAAATTGAACCAGAGATAAGCAAGTAAAAGTGAATAAACACTTAGAAACCCCCTTAGGGATACTACATCATGACTGTGCAGGAACAGCCTTTGTGTTTTTGCATAAAACAAAGTCCACTTCTTGTTAAGTCAGGGAATTTGAATTTTGCCTTTTCAGATACCTAAGGCAGCTGGAAACTTCATCCCTATTTCGCAGAGAGGAAGGCTTATAAAATCAGAGTATGTTGTGAGACGGCGTCGAAGTATTTCATAATGCGGATGAGAGGAATTTTGAAGTCGACAGACTGTGTTTGGGACAGAATGGTTCACATGATAGCTTGTCCGATCACTATTAACGAATAGTAAATATGGTGCGTCCACGTCTCTACAAATGACCTAGAGACTGTCATGCAGAGTGAACCAGAAAGAGAAAAACAAATATCATATACTAACGCATATATAAGGAATCTAAAAAAAATGGTATAGATGATCTTATTTGCAAAGCAGAAATAGAGACACAGACATAGAGAACAAACGTATGGATACCAAGGGGGGAGGGGGGTGGGTGGGATGAACTGGGAGATGGGGATTGACATATATACACTACTATGTATAAAATAGATAACTAATGAGAACCTACTATATAGCACAGGGAACCCTACTCAGTGCTCTGCAGTGACCTAAATGGGAAGGAAATCCAAAAAGGAGGGGATGTATGTATACGTATAGCTGATTCACTTTGCTGTACAGTAGAAACTAACAACATTGTAAAGCAACAATACTCTAATTTAAAAAAATAGTGAATAAGGTGGAGATCTCACCCGTGGTTCGTGGCTTGACGTCGACTTTGCCTGTTTGCCTTTCTTTTTTTATCTGCTCCACAGTACCCACTACAGCACTGAGCACATAGTAGGTAGGTTATGCTCATTTGTTTGACTCCAGATTGCTGCTACCTAGTATGAATTGAGAACACATCATGTGTCAGTCGCTGTAGAGAAATGTTCAATGTCATCTTATTTATCCAGTGATTGGAGCCTACTCTTGTAAATACCAAAAGTTTGCTATTTTGTGTTAGCAAATTTTGACAGAAATTATTCTCTAATGTAATGCATATTTCTTTGTCTTCCTCCAGAGAGAAGACAGAATATGACCCCTACATTTAAGGGTCTAGATGGAAAGCAGGACTCAAGGTATGAAGCGATAGCAAGAATTAAAGGGAGAGCAGGTCGAGAGGCACAATGGAGGCGAAAGGAGAAGTGGCCTGCAGCCATGTGTTCATTCCTTCACTCAGCAGATGTTTGCTGAGCACCTACTATGCCACCACGGTGCTACAGACTGAGGATTCAGTGATAGGCCAAGCAGACGTGGTCTCCGTCCTCCCGAAGCCTCCAGGCTAGTGAGAAAATCTGAGAAGTGAAAGCACCATTCTAATGCGGTGGGATACACACTGTGATGGAGAAAAAGACTGAGGACATATAAAATGAGGCAGCTCAGAGGGGCATCCTGAGGAAGGAACGAGCATGGCTGCACATTCCACTCCTCAGTATGTTAGTGAGAACCGACGAGGTTCCTGGGGCGAACAGATGTGAGGGACACTGCAGAGCTGCCGTCTCCTGTTCCCCAGAGAAATGTGTAGGACAAGAGATAGGCAAACATGAAGATCACAGGGCAATGGAGATGCAGCTTTACTTTTCCTGTGAGAGCAGTTGACGCTTCTAACTGGATCAATGTGGTGCAGAGTGGAAGTGCTTCCCCTTTAAGGTGTGCTATGATGTGATTTAAGGAAGGTGCGGCAGGTGTCTTCATAGAGCCCTTTATCTGACGCTGACATTTTTTTAAATTGACGTATAGTTGATTTACAATTGTGTTAGTTTCTGATATACAGCAAAGTGATTCAGATATATATATATATATATATATATATATATTATTTTCATATTCTTTTCCATTATGGTTTATTACAGGATATTGAATATATATATATCAAGTAGGACCTTGTCATGTATCTATTTTATGTATAGTATTTTGTATCTGCTAATCCCAAACTCCTAATTTACCCCTCCTCCACCCCTTTTCCCCTTTGGTAATCATAAGTTTGTTTTCCGTGTCTGTGAGTCTGTTTCTGTTTGTGAATAAGTTTCTTTGTGTCATATTTTAGATTCCACATGTAAATGATATGGTGCGATTTGTCTTTCTCTGTCTGACTTACTTCACTTAGTGTGGTAGTCTCTAGGTCCATCCATGTTGCCACAAATGGCATCATTTCATTAGAGTTTTCTCTGGATATATGCCCAGGAGTGGGATTGCTGGATTGTACGGCAACTCTATTTTTAGTTTTTAAAGGAATCTCCACACTGTCCTCCATAGTGGCTGCACCAATTTACATTCCCACCAACAGTATAAGAGAGTTCCCTTTTCTCCACATCCTCTCCAGCATTTGTAATTTGTAGACTTTTTAACGATGGCCATTCTGACTGGTGTGGGGTGATACCACATTGTAGCTTTGATCTGCATTTCTCTAATAATTAGTGATGTTGTGACTTCAACTTTTTTTTTTTTTTGCGGTACGCGGGCCTCTCACTGTTGTGGCCTCTCCTGCTGTGGAGCACAGGCTCCGGACGCGCAGGCTCAGTGGCCACGGCTCATGGGTCCAGCCGCTCCATGGCATGTGGGATCCTCCCGGACCAGGGCATGGACCTGTGTCCCCTGCATTGGCAGGCGGACTCTCAACGACTGCACCACCAGGGAAGCCCCAACATTTTTAAAAGCAGTGTCTCAGCTAGCTATTTCTGCGTTATAAACCACCCCAAAGCTCAGTTGCTTAAACCAGTAGTACTTATTCTGGCTCCTGAGCTCCAGCTGAGTGGTTCTTCTGGTCTCGGCTGGGCTTTTTAATGTGCTGGGCGTCATCTGTGGATTAGTTCACCAGCTCTGGTGATCTTGACCGGTCTCTGGCACGTTTGGGGGTTTGCTGGTTATTGGTTGATCTGGGATGGCCTTGGTTGGGGCAAGTGGTTGGTTCACATGTTCTCTCATCTTCCAGAAGCCAGCCTAGTTATATTCATATGTGGTGGCAAAGTTCCAAGAAAGCAAGTGGAAGCATGAAGGCCTTTTGATGCCTAGGCTCAGAACTGACATACTATCATTTCTGCCATATTCTATGGGCCAAAACAAGTCAGGTCACCCAGACTCAAGGGTGGGGAAATACCCTTCAGTTTTTCACAGGAGGAGCTAAATAGTCATGTAGCAAAGGCATAAACTAGGAAGTCACTTTTGCAGTCAATCTACAACAAGTAGCAACTTTGAAAGTGCTGGAAAACCCAGTGTTTCCCTGGTATCTTTGTCACAGCTCATGTCTCTGGTGTCCTCTGGGCCTTGTCATGATTGTGCACACCTGCTTCCATGAAAAGGAACAGACATCAGGCCCCTACGACTTTCCTTAGCCTCCTTTGTAGGGAGTTCTGTCTTCCTTCCCACTGGCGTGCAGTGGAAGTCAGCCAAACCAAGAGTCATAAGGGCACACGCCCATTAAACAATGCTGGTCAGCTCTACTGACCATAGTTATCATATTGATCACTGATATTGATAGATCCGCCCTGGTCAAGAGACAGATCCATTGGGACAGAATGGTTGGCAGGTCACCACATCCAGGGAGAGTGCCGTGTGTGCTGATATACCTTTAATGAACATTTAATATAGTGCTGGGTGCTTGAATGAGCTTGGGGTCACTGCTCATAAAAGCCTGGGCTCAAAAATCTCATATATTTGGCATAAATGTGCCACCAGGCATTGAAATACCATGAGTCCCATTCTCACTTCAAGAAATGAAAACCAGTTTACCTTAGGTGAAGATAAGAATCTTTCTTCTTTGTATCTTCTGATACAATCTTTTGTATTTTCAAACTCTGCCCCTTTCAGGGTTCATGTTTTCTTGGCTTCGCACTGGGAGAAAGATTGCCTTTTCTTCCTCAGTTTCTGTTATAGAAATTGGAGGAAGGCTATTGTGAATAATGTTGCAGTGAACAAGGGAGAGTAGATGTCTCTTTTGAGATACAAATTTCAGTTCTGTTGGATATAAACCCAGAAGTGGAATTACTGTATTATATGGTAGTTCTATTTTTAAGTTTTTGAAGAACCACCATACATTTTACATTCCTACCAACAGTGCACAAGGGTTCCAATTTCTCCACATTCTTGCCAACATTTAAAAAAAAAAATAATAGCCATCCTAATGGGTGTGAAGTGGTGTCTCATTATAGTTTTGATTTGCATTTCCCTGTTGCTTAGTGATGTTGAGCATCTTTTCATGTACCTGTTGGCCATCTGTATGTCTTTTTTAGAGAAATGTCTATTCAAGATCCATTTTTTTTTTTTGTATTTGTGCTTTGGGTTCGTTTGTCTTCTTTTTTTTTTAAACATCTTTGTTGGAGTATAATTGCTTTACAATTGTGTGTCAGTTTCTGCTTTATAACAAAGTGAATCAGCTATACATATACATATATCTCCATATCTCCGTCTTGCGTCTCCCTGCCACCTTAATAGGTGTTTTGTTATTGAGTAGTAGGAGTTCTTTGAATATTAATCCCTTATCAGATTATTCACAATAGCCAAGGCAAGAAACAACCAAAAAGTCCACTGATGAATGAATGGAGAAAAAATGTGGTATATACATACCTGGACTATTATTCAGTCTTAAAAATAAGGAAATCCTGTCATATGCAACAACGTGGATGGACATGGAGCACATTATGCTAAGTGAAATAAGCCAGTCACATTTGTAAGGACAGATATGGCATGATTCCATTTCTATGAGGTACCTAAAACAAACTCATAGAAGCAGAGATTAGAATGTTTGTTGCCAGGGGCAAGGGTCTGGGGAAATGGGAAGTTGTTCATGGATATACAGGTTCAGTTATGGAAGACGAGTGGGTTCTAGAGATCTGCTTTATAAAATAGTGCCTTTAGTTAATACTATATTGTGCACTTAAAAAAAAAATTGTTCAGAGGGTAGATCTCATGTTAAGGGCTCCTACCACAAAACCAAACCAAAACCAAACCAAAAGAGAACCCTAAAGGGACATGAGGTAACTTTTGGAGGTGATGGATATATTTATTACCTCGACTGTGGTGATGGTATTCCCAGGTTGATGCATCAAATTGTATGCATTAAGTATGCACAGTTTTTTATTTATCAATTATACCTCAATAAAACTGTTTTTAGAAAAGGTAACCTGAGAAAGGGCTCTGATGGGACACTGGCCCTGGGTGCCTGCCATGGTCCAATCAACTGCCTCAGGGGGTGGTACTATTGCACTAACTGGACATTACCTATGGCAACCTGTGTGTGGAGGAAGGATCAGTTCCTGGCAAGATGCAAGGGGATGAGTGTGGGTGGGGGTGGGGATAGAGGGTGGCTGGTTGGGAGTGAGGGTAACAATGGGGCAGGGAGTAGGATCAAACAGTATTTTTCTAGTTGAGATAGTCTGATTTATTCAGACTAGCTTGCAAGTACCATTAGACCACACAGACAAGTTTATGAACAATTAAATTATAATAAAATACTAAAACAAAAGCTATCTGTGGTATTTACTATATCGTTGATCATAAATATTTAGATACCCTCAGATTCTACAAGGAGGCAAAGACGAATCACTGATTACATCCTGGAATGTGCTTTCCTGAATGTTCCCCGCTAACAGCTTTCTAATTTGTTGCTTTATATCTTTTCAATAAATTCTACGTGAAAATGGTTATTTGAGATTTCTGATTTGTTGAGTTGTGCATCGATGGCGGTTTATCTTATGAGCAGAGTTGACCTATTGGCAGGAATCTTGACATGCCACATTGCAGCAGGGGCCTTTGCCAAGGGCCATGTAACTCTCCTCTGGCCCTCCCTGCTTTGATCCCCACTCACTCAGCTCCAACCATCCCATGAGCTCTCAGTCCTCACACGGCCCATCTGTCCGTTGTATGGGTGGACTCTAAGGAAAAGAGTAAGAACATTACGGCCAAGTTTTATAGAGGAAAACAAGCTAATTATTGTCCCAGTGGATAGTGGTCCAAAGGAAGTGTATGTAATAAATGAGAGGAGCAGAGAACTGCTGCTTAGGGGCTTAAATGTTCCAACTTCAAAAGACTCTCACTGCTCGACGAAAATATCTCCAGTGCTTGACTCCGAAAGGACTCTAGAGAGTACAAGTCTCATGCATCACATTCAGAATTTAACCCCTTCCCAGCTGCCATTTTCTTGAGGCCAGCAGGTTCTCTAAAGGTCTCATTCCAGTCTTTTCCTCCCATCTCCCTGTTGTCACCACTCCCTCCCAGAAGTTGCTGGTTCCAGGACCCAGGTCATCTATTTGACGTTGGTATTTCTTGCTGAGAGATGGCAAGTTTAGGTTGATGGGTTTGGCAGCAGCAGAATTGTTCTGAGAATAGCTGGTATATGCCTTCTCGGTAACTTCAACCCAGGGAGGTTAAAAAGCAAACAAGCAAGACAGCCAGCACTTGCTCCTTTCTCCTGCTTCTTCTTCGGTACATAGCTCTCCTGAGGAGGAGTTGGGTCTCCCATCGCCAGATCATCCAGTGAGAATTCATGCCCCTTAATATCAATAGAATAAGCATTTGCAAGTCTGATATTCTTGAGCATAAGCAAAGACAGGATTGTCCTGATGAAACGCTGTTCTTGGCTTACCCTGGGTTGAGATCTTTCTTGGTTGGCACAGAGCTGTTTCTGCTGTCTCTTCATGTGCCTGTTACCTGTCGTGGAAAGGGTATAAATATTGACACATACATTTGTAGTTCAGGCTTTTCTTATGGCACTATTTCACCTTTCCCTGGTACTAGGAAGGCCCCCTAACCCCCATGCAATTAGCATCAGTGGGCTGCTTGCTGTCATTGCTAAATGGGAAGCAGAGGAGCTACATTGGTATCTGCTGTTGTGTTTCCTTATTTTTCCAGGTTTGTGCACAGAACATAAGACCCACTCTAACTACTGCTGTTAAGCTCTGATTGCTGTGACACATTATTAAGAACAACAAAGCCCTTTTGTTCTTTGCTCTCTCTGAGGGAACAGCCAGCTCAGCCCTCCCCCCGTGGAGGTCAGATGCTCGTTCATCTGCAATTTACACATACTTTGACTCCACAGCCGTGCATTTGAGCTGAATGAAATGGTCTGGGGAAAGTTCCATTGTAGAATGTTTTGATGCACTGATTTGGTTCATCCCATTTTATTTCAACAAACATTTGTTTAAGACTTATCCTATGTCTGACTTTGGGGTTGCACAGAAAACCAAGTCACCATCCCAGTCCTCAAGGAACTCACAGTCCATGGTAGAGAAAGAGAGATAAATAAAGTAAGTTAAAGTGAGTTTGAAACAACCTACCAGAAGGAACACAGAGGTTACTATGGAAGCAAAAGGTGGGAGCACTAAGTCTAGCAGGGTAAGATGGGAGATCTTCCTAGGGACAGCGATGATAGAGCCAAATTTTAAAGAGGTAAGATTCTTGAAACATTTATTCATTCACTCAACAAATATTACATTTCCCAAGGGCGAAGGCACATAAGGACTCCAGTGAGTAGGTGGATAGGACCTGAGAGCAATTGTTGGTGGATGGAGAAATGTCAGGAAAAGGAAAGACCATGGAGAGAGGCATGGAGAGCTGAGAGGAGGGGCATCCAAGGAATTGCTAACGTCCAGGAGCGTAGAGGAGAGTGATGAGGCAGGGGCTAGAACATAAGGGTTGAGGACTCAGTTCTGAAGAGTCTTTAGACTGAACCTTATTCTGAGGAGGAGGGGAACTATTAAAGGATCTTAATAGTGACATAATCAGATCTACATTTTAGCAAGACAACCCTGTCCTGTTTAAAGAACAGAATGGAGACAAGACTCGAAGAAGGAAAATTAGGAGGCTATTGTTGTAATTAATGGAGTAGAGCAATGGCTTGGGTCTGAATAAAAGCAGTGATATTGGGTTGGACAAAAGGGCATACATGTGAGACACATTTAGGGTTTAGAAATGATAGGCGTAGCGAGTGGGGGAGGAGGTGAATGGGACGGCTTCAGGATGAGTTCCGGTTTTCAGACCTGGATGACCAGCTAAAAGAGAAGCCTTGCACTGTGTTGGAGAAGCCTGGAGGAGAAGAGGGTTTAGGGAAGAAAGACAGTGAGTTGTGTTTTGAACAACTTAAGCATAAAACACCTGTGAGGATGTCTTTTAGGCAGTCAGAAATGTGGGTCTTTAATTTGGGAGAAAGGCTGGGCTGGAAGTATCCTTTGAGGAATCACCTCCTTAGGTGGTAATCAAAACCAAGGGCGTGGATGAGAACGCATGGGAGAGCTTGTGTGGGAAGAAAATGCAAGAAAGGAAGAAGCACAGGGGCAGAAATATTTAAGGAACAAAGGCGGTTTAAAAGAAGCCAGCAAGGAGATCAAGGTGAAACAGAAATGAGAGAATCTGGAGAGACAGAAGAGATCGTTCTTTCAGAAGCCAAGGGGAAAGAACATTTCAAGGAGATGGGAATGCAGAAAGAAACGTTTAAAATAATTTTTAAAAGGAGGTAGAGAGGAAGAAAAGAAGGGAGGGAGGGTGGGAGGAAGGGGCTAAGCAGGAAGAAGAACAGAAAGAAGCTCTTGGACTTGGCAATTAGGACATCGCTGTTGAACTTGGAGCGGTTCAGTAGAGTTTCAGAAGATACAGAAAGTCCTTCCTAGTTCAAAGTCGTTCATGAAGATGTTCCTTGCAAGAGGCAAAAACCAAATGAATGAAAAACCTCTTTGATTTAGTTCTTAAAAACAAACAAAAAGGCATACCCCCACTGGTCCAGTTTCGTTCAAGCTTTAGCAAATTACTGTGGCTCAGCCTGCTGTTGGTTCATGATTCAGTGCAATTCATCTGTGACCCCCTGCCTTGCCGTCTTCTACATCCTCATGTGGTGGTGGCTGGTCCTGGTAACAGACCTTCTCTGGAAGACCCTCCTCTTCTCCTAGCTGGTTGAACTTGGGACTTCAGCAGCTGATCTTACCACTTTAGAGGCAACCTTCTATCCACAGGTCTCGTTACAGAATTTTCCAGCTCACAGGAAGCCCGCTTCCAGGAATAATACCATGTTTCTTCATCTTTCTGTTTTGTTTGTTTTCTCCATGTGTAGGAGTAAGTTTTAGGGCTCTTGGTCAGAGGTATTTTATAAAGTAAATTGGGAAGGCACAACATAGAGTACATGGGGAAATTTGTCAACAGAAGGAAGGAATAGAGAGGCAAAGACACTGCAAATAAAGAGCCACAGATTACGTGGAGCTATGGAGAAAGCGGAAAATAAATAAGAAGGAGGGGGAAGGGACAGTACCGAGAAATATGAAAGTGAAGGTAAAATATTATTATGGACACATAGTAGGTGCTTCTAAAGTATTTGTTGAGTAAATGAATAAAAACAACGCGGGGGGAAACGTGGGGCTGTTGTAAACCTTGCTTCTGCTGTGTTTACACTTTGTTGTCCTCTATGCCCTCTCCTGCTTTCAATCCAGAGGAGGCCCCAAGATGTGGGGTAAATCCTGCCCATCCCAGAAGGTGGGATGACGTGTGTTCTGAGCAGTGTGGCTGCCGCCCAAGCCTCCTGTATTGCAGTGATGCTCTCCTTTTCATGCTTATTGGCATATCACCAATTCAGATGTGCTGGACCCCAGAGGGTTTCTAGGTAGTAAATAAATGACCCCTCTGAGTTTGTACTTGGCAAAGACATGACCAGGTTGGTTATCTTTGGAGGCCAGTGAATGAGATGCCCCAGGAGTACAGCAGAGCTGTCGACTCAGAAACCTTCTTTTCATTGTTCAGAGAAAAATATCTGCACACAGATAATGTGCTGATCCTGGGTTCATCCAGTTGTTAGAATGGACACTGCATAGCTCACCCCACATCCAATGGGCATGTGAGGAAAAGTATTCAGCAAGGGTTACTGTATGACACACAAAAAAATACTGGGAGAGGAGAGGGGAAACTGGCCTGAGGCACCGCTGGACCCAGGAACTCACATTCCATCACTAACCTCTTGACTAATTTCCCTAATTATTGGCACCTTCTCTGAAACGAAATCTCCATGAGGAGGTGTCCAGTGGCTGACAGGCCCCAGTTAAGATCCACCATACAGTATCATAACCAGACAGAGAGGCAGCTCTTCACCTAATCTTCAGTTAGACAATCCCTCAGGAAGGATCATGACAAGCCTATCTTGGATTATATGCCCACCCACAGACCAATCGCTTCGGCCAGGGAGGTGAAGTTCTGTGATTATCCCATGTTGGGCCAGGTATCCACATCTTAATCCATCATTAGCCAGAGAGGTTCAATCTTATAAGAAGATGTCAGCCACCAGCCGTTCCCAAAGGCTGTTCGCAGGGAGAGAAGTATCCTTGCTCTTAACCAAGTGCCACCTGAAGAAACTCTTTCTCTTCTGGGTATATGTTTGTGAGGAGTGAGGCTGTCAAAGCCATTTTGCAACCATGAGGGGAGTCAGCCAATCCTAGGAGGGGGCACGTCTGAGGACATGGCAGAGACAGGGAGCTACAGTCTCTGGATGGATCCAACCCAGACGCTTGCCCTTCCTTGGCCCTTTGAGTCAATAGTGTTCCTTGTTCTTTAGACCAGTTCAAATTTGGTTTTTTGTTTCTTGTTTTTGGCGACTTGCAGCCAAAAATTCCCTAACTGCATGGGGGTGATTGAAGAGTGGTTCTAGAAAAAACTAAGAGCTGCTGAGCAGCCAAAAAGAAGGTCCACTAAAGCGAGGATGAGGAGATTGTTGCCCGGAGGACATCTACGGCCACGCTTCAGTCGGAAGGAAGAGCCTTGGATTTTTGCTGATGTTCCGTGGAAGATGTGGGCAGGGGAGCAGGGCGAGGCCTCCTCATAGCTACCGATCGTCACGGCAACTCCTGACTACCATATGCTGTCACCTCTCAGAGAGGGACCCTGGAGCTGAGGGTGAGGAGTCCTGGCTGCATTTCATGCTAACTCTTGGTCCTCGGGGCCAGGCAGGCCGGGGTTTTCCTTCTGGGCAGTGACATTCGGGGAAGTGAGGCTGGTACCTCAGGGTGGGGGGCCCATGCCTTCTATCCCAACGCCCTTTCTCTGCTTCTGCAGGTTAGCATCCTGCTTGCTGTAGGATAGGTTAGGGTTAGTTTCACATGGAAAGAGGGTTTTGTGAAGTGAGGGCTCCAGAGAAAGCACTCTCCGGGGATGGAGGGCAGCAGGGTGAGTCTCACATCAGTTGGAAGACTCTAGCTTGGCCAGTTGCTTGGGAGATTCTTCTTCCCCAGGTGCCAGCTTCTCTCCAGACCTTGTAGCCTAGAGAGCCGTCTCACCTCTCTCTCTCACCTAAGCCTCAGGAAAGCCCAGGCCCAGGGAACAATGCTGTCTTGTTCCCAGGCTGTGATTTCTGAGTGGCCTCTTGTTTGAGGGACCAGGGAGCAAGAAGAATGGCTGGGAAGCAAGGAAAGAACTGCTCTGGGAGCTGGCCTGCAGTTTCTTTGTGTTCCCTGACACGTGCCCCTCTAATCTAGGACAGAGGGCCTGCTCCCAACTGGGCGTTGGAAGGGGCCCTGGCCTTTGGGCTCCTGGGAAGTGGGACCAGAGTAAGGAAGAGCAGGAACCTCATGGGTCCTTCAGGACAGCTGAGAGTATCTGAGTGGAGGATTGTTCAGTCTGACCTGACTGATGCATGTGTCGTCGTGAGTATGTGTCCGTGGGTGTGAATGTGGATGACTCTATGAAAGTATACATCTGCTCTCTCTGTGACTCCTTGATTATGGGTGAATAGAATTAGAACCCCAAATTTGGTAGGTCTTGTTTGTCAGAAATAGACCTAAGCTTATCCAAGCCCAAATGGAATTAGACTACCCGTCTTCGGCCTTAGGGCTTTGTCCTACGGTGGCATTATCGTGAATCGACTCAGGGCTGTACGCAGGCTCCTTGGGCTTGATGGATAAGGCCTGGTGTTTGTGTGTTGTTTGTGCTGCTTGTGTGTATGCACTTAACAGTCCGTGTGCACTTGCCATGGTTTGTGCATGGTCTGTTGTAGGCATGCTGGGCAGAGCTTAGCAGAGACCCGGTCACATATTAATGTAATAAAATGTGTGGACTCTTTCTTAGACGATGGACTAGCCTCCTATCCAAGCCTCCTATCTTCAATCCTTTCATGCTTTCTTTCAGGGCTCCCTGCACTTTTCCACCAAAATACCCCACATACTGTGGTTCTCAATCCCGATAGCCCATTAGAGCCTTTAAAAGACACTGCTTCCCGGGCCCCATCCTCAGAATTTTGAATTTAAACAGCCAAAGGTAGTGCCTGAGACTTGGCAACCCTTGAAAATTCCTCAGATGACCCTGATGTACAACCAGGGCTGAGAACCACAGGCTAAAGGAAGGGGACCGCGAACCCCTCTGCTCTGGGCCTGGCCTATAGCTGCTCACAGCCAGGGTGAGATTTCTTGGACTTTGCTTGTTTTTTATTAAACATTCCTGTGATTTTTGCTAAATAAATGTAACACGTTCACACTATAACCACACTATTTTAAATTACTTACCAATGAGTTCAATTCCCACTCCAAAAAGGAGCACCACGTTTTGCCGTGCCTCTCATGCCAGCTCACAATCCCATGCTCCTGGGTCCACATGTACCCCAGGAATGCAGACCAGGGCTAATTTACCTGCACCTCCCACAAAGCCTTTCACCTATAAATCTCTGGGATGTGTCTGCAAATATTTATCAAGGTAAGAGGTCAGTTTTCCTAAAAGTTCCCTTGGATCTTGTCTTTGTTCAAAATGTATGATGGCTCTCCATTGCCTGGGACACTGATTCTGAAATAGAGTAAAGATGCCCAGGTGGTACAGGAAATTACATTGGGGGTTCATTAACAAATTTTTTTTAAAAGTAGTTATGTATCTATTTTATGCATATTGGATAAATACAAATAGGACATAAAACTGTGATTATTATATTATTATTTCTTAGAACAAGGCTAAGTTTAAAAAAAGGGGGGGCATAGTTGTAAATTTGATTTAAAAAACCCCATTATGTCAATAGTAGTGCCTGGATGTATGTGTCCAAGTGAGAAGTAAATGACTAAATGATGGCATTCACGGCCCATCTAGTCTGACCCTGACCAGTGCTTCCAGCCTTATTTTTTCTTCCTTACCCAAAAGGGCTCTCTGCTTTGTCAGAAATGCTTACAAATGGTCTCATATATAGAGGTCCCGTAAAAACATGAGCTCTGGTGTAGAATTACAAACTTGTGGTTACCAAAGGGGAGAGGGAAAGGTGAAGGGGCATGGGATTAACAGATACAAACTACTATGTATAAAATAGATAAGCAACAAAGATATGTTGTAGAGCACAAGGAATTTTATCCATTAGCTTGTAATAATTTGTAATGGAGTACGATCTGCAAAAATACTGAATCACTATGCTGTACACCTGAAACTAATATAATGTTGGAAATCAACTATCCTTCAATAAAAAATAATAATAAAATGCAAAAAAAACTCCAAAACAAAAACATAAACTCTGGAACTATTCTACCTGGTTAAACCAATGGTTCATCCAAGTCCAAGAGGAGGAGGCACATACTCCACTTCTTTTTTTAAAAATAAATTTATTTATTTATTTTTGGGTCTTCATTGCTGCGCGCAGGCTTTCTATAGTTGTGGTGAGCGGGGGCTACTCTTCATTGCGGTGCATGGGCTTCTCATTGCGGTGGCTTCTCTTGAAGCTCTAGGTATGTGGGTTTCAGTAGTGTGGCACACGGGCTCAATAGTTGTGGCTCACAGGCTCAGTAGTTGTGGTGCATGGGCTCAGTTGCTCTGCAGCATGTGGGATCTTCCCAAACCAGGGCTTGAACCCCTGTCCCCTGCATTGGCAGGTGGATTCTTAACCACTGCACCACCAGGGAAGCCCCAGACTCCACTTCTTGACAGGGGATGTATGTGGCAAGGTTCTGAAAGGACATACAAGATGGGTAAGATTGTCATGGCCACCTTTGGGGAATGTAATTTGCCACAGTCCATTTCATGGATTTCATACACACTTCATGATCTTATACGCACATGTAGGTGAGGTTTAGGATAAACAGGCAAGAAGCACTATTCTCTCCCTCCCCTTATTCATATCCAGCTTGACAGAAAGGCCTCAATTCAGGGGGCCAATTGGGCCATATGTGGACAGGGCTTTGACCTCTTCCTTCAGACCTGTGGAAAATGCTAGGGACGCAGACAGTCTGAGCAGAAGCAGATGAAGGCACACACAGTGACCTTGCCTACACTGCCCTGCACACCAGTCCTCCAACCCTCTTCCCCTTGCCATTGCACTTCGGCTCCTGGAGTAAGTTCCCCCGGTCCTCCACATCTCTCCTTTTGCCCCATGCTTCTAGGAGGAACACACCAAAGCTGAGGGAAGAGGGCAGCCGCCACAGGACCCTTGGGGAGTTAGTACAACACAGTGATTAAGAGTGAGGGTCCTGGAGTCAGATGGACTTGGGTTTGAATTCCAACTCTGCCAATGCTGTGGCTTTGGAAAACTTCCTCAGTTCTCTAAGACCCAGTGCATCATCAGTTAAGTGCAGGTAATGGTAAGAGCATTTCTCTCAAAAGTAGTTGTGGGCTTCCCTGGTGGCACAGTAGTTGAGAGTCCGCCTGACGATGCAGGGGACACGGGTTCGTGCCCCGGTCCGGAAGGATCCCACATGCCGCAGAGCGGCTGGGCCCGTGAGCCATGGCCGCTGAGCCTGAGCGTCCGGAGCCTGTGCTCCGCAACGGGAGATGCCACAACAGTGAGAGGCCCGCATACCGCAAAAAAAAAAAAAAAAAAAGAGTAGTTGTGAGGATTAGATGAACTGATGGAGATAACACTACTCATCTGTGAGAGTTTGTGGGAAGGAGAGGGAGACTCTTAGAACTGGAAGCGTCTTTGGTATCATCCAATAATAATAATTACACTTATTGAAATGTTTGCTGTATGCCAAGCACTTCACGTGCATTGACTAATTTAATCTCTAAAAGTTTCATGAAATGGACATTTTAATCTCCATTTTAAAGATGGAGAAAGGGTCCACAGAGTTTCAGTACGTTGCCCAAGATGGGATAGGTTGGATTTGAACCCAGGGTTTTCTGACTCTGGCCTCAGAATGGTTCTCACCTTGGACAGGGCTTCTTAACAGCCAGAGTGTGTCTGGGGCCCCCGTAGTCACTCTGAGTGACAGTGAGGCTGTCAGGTGGTCAAGGCCGAGTTTGCTCTTTCACAGTTCACTGCAGATGGTACCAAGGAGTTATTGGCCATTAACCTTGAAGTCACGGAGAAACATAGCTGCTGTTGTTCCAGGATGCAAATGTGCTTTTTGGCACAGTGGTCTTTAACCCTCCCATAATGTATCCTGTGCTGTCTCAGCTCAGGGCCTTTGCACATGCTATTCATTTATTCATTCAGTAAACATTTTTGAGCCCCTGTTGTATGCTAATCACAATGATATGTGCCAGAGTAAGACCGCTGGACAGGATGAACAAGTTGGG
Organism: Phocoena sinus; assembly: GCF_008692025.1. Taxonomy (NCBI): domain Eukaryota; kingdom Metazoa; phylum Chordata; class Mammalia; order Artiodactyla; family Phocoenidae; genus Phocoena; species Phocoena sinus. Next base: position 19,328,226 of record NC_045770.1, read on the forward strand.
TTCCCTCTTGGAGTTCACTTTCAAATTGCAGAGGTAAAATGGAGACAGAAGATATTCACGGAAACAAAAGAGTGAAAAAGATGACCCCAGATTTGGGATCCGTTAATCATTAAGAAGAAAGTATACAAGGTAATGGAAAAGGGAATAGTCTGGAACACTTCCCAGACCTAATTATCCTTTAGGGTGTACCCAGATAGCACCTCTTCTGAGAATCCTTTCTGGCCCAACAAGTCTAGGTAAGACATTGTCCAATGTGCTACCAGGGCATCTGGCTTACCACTGTCATGGCATTTATATTTGTTTGTTTACTTGTCTTCTCTCATACGAACCTGTGTGCTTCTTGAGGACAGGGACCAGACACTGTCCCCAGCACCTGGAAGGTGTCTGACACAGCAAAGGTGTTTGATTATTATTTGTTAAATTAATGGATGGGTGGATGGATAGATGGATGGGTGGATGGATGGATAGAGGGATGGATGGATGGATGGAGGGATGGATGGATATGTTTTTCTGGGTGAGACATCAAGGCTATTTTTAGTGCAATTATGTCCCCAAGGTTGTGTGATCTGATTGCATTCTTCCAAACTGCTGCTGGCTGTCCTTTTTTTTTTTTTTTTTTACATATTTTGGGATTTTAATGAATGAGAATGATTTGCACTGCAGCATGTGGCTACTTTAATTAAGCAAAAGGCATCATTTTAGTAGCATAATAAATAGTGTATAATTTATCAGGTCTCGTGTGTATTTTATAAGTATACCATGTGGGCTATATAAATCTTTCTGTATTTGGGAGGGGTGGGAAGAATGCCTATTGATCTGATGCAAGACAGTGCATGGAAAAAATGAGCTGAACATCTTGGTTGGCCCCCGAAGAGGCAGTTTTCTGTGCTGGAGTCATCTTGACACCCTAAAAAGCAGAGGAACTAAGACAGGAGAGTGGGAGTGGGGAAAAGCCACCAGCTAGTGTTGTAGAATTAAGGGTAACCCTCTATGTTTTTTCCTCATGGAACAAAGCACTGAAGAGGTAGTTCTCCATTGAAAGAGGTGCTGCTTGGAGAGTTGGAAAGAGGCCCTGGGCTCCTGGGCTTTGTTGCTAAGCATTTGCTCAGGGCTGGGGAATTAGAATCCATCTGGGAGAAGGGGCAGGCTAAAAATAAGGCAGGGGGAAAGCAAGCTTATCACGTGACACAATGGAAACCCAGTAATAGTGAGATAGGGCAAAGAAACACCAAACAGGTTAGAAACAGACCCTGACATAGCTATACAGATAGACAGACGGGCTGGCTGGGTCCAGGAAATTTCAGTGAGCTAGATGCCTCTGACACAGAATAAAAGGTACCCAGGCTCTCCAAGAATACTCAGCACTGTGATGAGGGCCTTTCCTGGGTCAGCGCTCCCCTTCACTAGAGACAAGGGCAACTGATCCCTGTGCTATGGGACTGGGATGTCCAGATGGGGAGTCACCAGGAGAAAGGGGTGCTCTAAAAAATGAATTTTCCCCTACGGAACTCATGGACACTTTCTGTAAACAAACTGACCTGTTACTTGCCCTCCTTGTGCCCGCTTCAGAGAAGGATTCGTGGAGAAAGTGGACAGAGAACAGGGTCTGGTAGGGTGAGTCACATCAGACAGATGGAAGGAGTGGGAGAAAGGCATTAGCAGAAACAGAGGAACAGTGTGCCACGTAGCATACCTTTTTATTACATTTTCTATGGACTCCATGTGGGAGATATCAGTTCTATTTCTCCATCATCTCTCTATCTATTCCAGAGGCTGCAAGGAGACATATGTTTGGGGACAATGAAGAAACCTAGCTATCTGAGCAGAGCATCTATGGACAGGGAAGATCAGCCTATTCTGATTTCATGCAGTTTTGAAAAGTACAAGGAGATGAGATAAAAAAGTAGATCGAGAAGAGATTGTAGAAAACCTTGAAGGCTTTATCTGTAAATTTAAAAAAAAATGTACTATCTACACCTATCTACAATATGCAAGGCACTCCATTTGGGCTGGGCTGTATCAAGAAGTATCTGGCTCAATCAAACTGCTGCTTGGGCAGCTCCATTTGGATGACCCCCTGGCACGTTAGACGCCGCATGGCCAGCACGCTAACTCCTCATCTGTCTGCTCAGATGAGCTCCTTCCTTTATTCCTTTTTCCCAGTTAAAGGCACCGGTGCACACCCAGTCACCTGAGCCACGAACCCAGTATTTATTCTAGACGCTTGTTTCTCCCTGACTCTCCATGTTAAATCACGTATCACATCCCACCAATTTCACCTCCTAATCCTTTCTCCAATCTCTCAGCTCCTTTCTATTTCTCTTTCTTCAATGATTACATTCCTAACTGGTGCATTTAAATCTATCTGGGAGAAGGGGAAGACTAAAAATAAGGCGGGGGGAAGCAGTTGGAAGTTGCTACTTGGTGCCCCTGCCTCCAGGCCTGCACCCCTCCATTTCAGACACCCCACTACCACCACGCCACCCCGTGCTTAGAACTCTACAAGGATTCTTCAATAGCTAAAACGATAGTAGTTGTTGATTTTTTTATACTTTAGAAAATTTCTTTTTCGAATAACCCCAACATATAAAAGAGGTAAGAGCCAAGGTGCTCTGATGAGTGTCTTGCTTACGCAGTCTTGCTTCTTATACCAAAGCATGAAAGACGCCAAGTGCTCCCATAAACACAGTTTAAAAGCTCACAGGAAACGTCCAAGCCACTTAGCATGGCTCACATAGTGCTCTATAACCTGGCCCTTGGCCATCTCTCCCATCTCACTTCCTGCTGCTCTCTCCTTCACATTTTAGGCTCCAGTTACACTGGACTGCCTGAGATTCTTCCCAGACATCTGAGGCTTCATCTCTCCATCCCCTTGCCCTTGCCTATTGGAACCCTCTGCTTGGACCATCTGGCTCTCTCCACTGGTCTCATCAGCTGCATAGTTCCATCAATCTCTCCAGACTCTGTTCAGGCCTCGGCTCCTACCAGAAGCTTCTCCGAACCCTGAAACAGGGCCAGCTGTCCTGACTCTGTTCCCTGAGTCCCATGGCTGTAACTCAACCACAGACCTATACTGGATTATGTGTTGTCCTCCCCAGCAGACTAAGCTCCATGAGGATGGAACTGTGACCCATTCATCCCTCTCCTTGGCTCCTAGCACAGTGCCAGTGCCGGACACTGAGTGGATGCTCAGTAAACCTTTGTCATGCTGAGCAGTGGAATGAAGACCAGTGCTTCCTTACCTTCAAGTAGACTGTGCAGACCCTGCTGGGCCACCCCATGGTCTCAGTGATCACAGAACATCCCTTCTGTCCCCTGGCAGGAGACTCAGGTACATCGGTGCCCTCCCCAGGGCGTCCAGCCTGACCTGCGTGGGCCCTGACTGACGGAAGGCCACTCTGCTGGCTTGCTCCCTGCCAGGCCTAAGGGAAACACCAGTTCTGATCACAGATACAGTGGCACAACAAATTCCTTAGGCGTGAGGCCAGCGAACAGGGCTGGTGAGCAGTAGAAAGAGACTTTTCCAAGACTTTCATCAACATGTAGCTTTTCTGAGGACAAAGATGAGCGATGAGGCACTTGCTTCAAGAGGCAGATACAGAGCTTCACCATCCTGCTGGGCTGACAGGGGTGAGTCAACCGGGCACTTGATACAGGAGGTTTAGGGGACAAGAAGCCCCTCGTCACTGTGTACTCTGGGGGAGAAAATGGCTAATAGGGGTTTCATAATAGTTGTGGAAAATGATGATGTTATAGGCTGAATTGTTCCTCCCCAAATTCATATGTGCAAGTTCTAAGCCCCAGTATCTCAGAAGGCAACTGTATTTGGAGGTGGGCCCTTTAAAGAGGTAGAGTAAGGTAAAATTAGGGTGGGTCTTCATCCCATATGATTGATGTCCTTCTGAGAAGAGGACATTTGGACAAGTCTGTGGGTAGAGAGGGAAGACCACGCGGAGACAACGGGAGAAGGTGGCCACCTACAAGCCAAGGAGAGAGGCCTCAGAAGAAATCAACCCTGCTGACACGTTGATCTCAGTTTTCTGGCCTCCAGAAGTGTGGTTTAAGCCCCCCAGTCCGTGGTACTTTGCTATGGCAGCCCTAGCAAACCAATGGGTACAATGTGATGAGGGGCTCAAGCCTTCTGGGGCTACAGCCCCCTGAGTGCCACTATCCTCTTGAAGGGTTTCCGGATGCCCTATCCCCACGAGGTTGTCTGCTCTCACAGCACCTGGTGCCTCTGGCTTGGCTCCCATCACACTCTAATACAAGGCCTGTATTTTTTACTTCTCTGTCTCCCTAACGAGACCCTGAGCTCTTTGAGTGGACTGTGTCCCTCTTTTTCCCAGTGCCTGGCACAGAGGCGGTACCCTGTAAATAAATGTTTGTGGGATTGATGAATCGGAGCTGGGCTCTGCCTGCGTGTTTGCCATCAGTTGCTCTCTCCAGCCCTTCTGCCTGAGCCTGCTCTTTAAATTGACCTGGCTTGGGGCTCTCAGCTGCCCCTCCCCTCCAGCTTCGAAGGCCACTGGCAGCACTGGTAAGTAAACAAGCCCCCGGCAGGAGGAGGTTTGGGATGAAATGGCCTAGATGAGGGGAGCAAGATGATTGGTCCCTGTCCTTCCGAGCACTGTGATTGGCTGTCTGTCTGAACGGGCTCCTGTGATTGGCTCCCCAAGCAGTAAGTGAGGTTCATGAATCCCTTCCCTCTAGCTGTTTCCTGCTAGCTTTCTGGCTGGGAGAGGGGCTGCTGTCTCTGAGCTTGCTCTGTTCCAGTCAGTGTTTGCTGCAGCCTCTAGGTGCAAAAACCGCTCACAGCTGGAGCAAGCAGCCCCTTCCTAGACCTGCTGGGAAGGGGATTAGCTGAGGGTCAGTAGGGGTCTAACACAATCTCTTTTTGTTGGGTAAATGCAATAACTATTGATATACCTGCTCTCTGGACTTGACACTTTTAACTCAATACAGAAAATCAAACCTCCTAGCTGCAATTCGATTCTAGCCACTTCCCTCGTTCTTCTTTTCCTTCGGTTTCCCTCCTGAGGTTCGACCTGTATTTTCCTTTTTTTTCTGCAAGTTGAAAATGTAGGTTACCGGCTGGGCTGCCAAATCAGGAAGAACTAGTAGATAGAATGAGTGGATCTCCCAGCCTTTCTCAGCCTAGAACTGTTCCTTACTGTTCCGGAGGCTCCAGTAATATTTGGGAAACTACAGTGATAATAATAATAATATTTGCATGTTGCAGCTGCTAACAGTTTACACATTATAATAATTCCTCACGCAATTTTTGTCTTATGTGAATGGGCATTAAGCCATTTGTCCTCAAAACCCTGAAGCAATTTACATTTTTTGATTCTTATTTTACCTTTTAAAAATAAGGATAAACCTTGGTTGGGAGGTTAAGTGACGGCCAAGATCACAGCCCTAGGGCGGATCTGGGATGCATCTGGATTTACAGACCCATTAGGGGAGAAGAAGTGTGTCCACTGTGGAGAGGGATGTGTTAGTGGGAGGAGGGAGGTTATTCTACCAGGTTTAATTCCATGGGCTGGAAATTCAACATCCAGCCTCCTTTTCTGGCCCAGTTTCCAAGAAGTGTTAGCTCCGCTCACTCCCAAGGTGGGCTTGTCTCTGGTCCTTGAGTCGTTCCTGCCCTGGATAGTTCTTGGGTGGGTGACCACCTGTCTGTGATCAGTGATGGCAGTGGTCGGAAGGAAAGTGTCTCCCCTTCTTCCTGCCTGCCTCCTTGCTTCTCTTCTGCTCAGTGGTCTCATAGAAGCAGATGAAGGTGACGACACTGGTTTACCATTTCATCACAAGACTTTTCCTCTGCTCCCTGCCCCTGCTCCCCTCTACTTGAGTGGGGGTCCCTGGAGAGGAGTTCTTAAATCATTTATTTTTAATAGGATTTAAATAGCTGATCTGGTGTAACTGTGTCTCAGGTACCAGATAGTTTTCTAGTTCTTTCTGGACCTTTTCTCATGCAAGGTAGCTTTTCTGTTTCTTTGTTTTAATCTTGTGCAAGTAGCACCAACTTAAAAAAAATCGAAAAGTTACTTTATAGAAAATGGGAACTAGGTTGAGTAAATGGATATATATGAAGGAAAATAGTGGTGCATAAGTTTTCATTTCAGGGACTCTAGAAAACTGAAAAGTAGCCACCCCTCCCTCGTTTCCCTCAGGTTTGACGTGCTGGGTTGGTGCAAAAGGAAAGCATCATCTTTGTGGACCCTCAGGTGCTGCAGGGCTTACTTAAGGGCATCTGTGTGTAAGAACATCCTTATACAGTGCTTGATGCAATGCCTGGTACCTAGTAAGTGCTCAGGAAATAAGAGGTATTATCATTATTAATAAAAATGAGACAATGAAAGAAAAAGATTTGATTTGTCTCCTTTTCTCTGAAACCCCTGAAATTGACTCTTTTATTCAGGGTGTATGTTGTCCATCTCAGGAGAGATGGCATCTCTACTGACTGTCAAAGTGGCCAGTGAGACCTCTTGGGGGTTGGGGCAGGGCAGGGCTCTGGCTCCTGAACCTTCCATGGTATGACAGTTTGTGTGATCACTCTGAGACCTGCTTTTTTGTTTCCAGGTGTCTGGGCTGAGATTTCATTGCTAGATTGAATCTGAGGTTTTACTAGTCACTGTGTCAAATGGCTGCTGAGAATATGTATTGGTTCCTAGAGTTATTGCAACAAAGCACCACAAACTAGATGACTTAAAACAGCAGAAATGTATTCTCTCTCGAAGTCTGGAGACAAGAAGTCCAAATTAAGGTGTTGGAAGGACCATGTTCCCTCGGAAGTCTCCAGGGGAGGGTACTTCCTTGCTCCTTCCAGTTTCTGGTAGCCCCAGGCCTTCCTCAGCTTCTGGCAGCATCACCCCAATCTCTGCCCCCCACCGTCACGTGGTCAACTTCGCTGTGTGTCTCCTTTTCTTCTAAGGGCACCAGTCCTATTGGATGAGGGGCCCACCTTACTCCAGTATGACCTCATCTTAACTAATTACCTCTGCAATGACTTTATTTCCAAATAAGGTCACATTCTGAGATAATGGGAGTTAGGGCTCTGACGTATATTTGTGGAGGTGGACATAATTCAACTCCTATCAGGGCTTTTCCATCGTCCATCCCAACAGGTCTTGACGCCAGCAGGGCTCTGGGACACGACTCAAGTTTCGCCTCCGGATATGCTGCACCAGAAAGCACAGGGGCTTGACTGTGGCTCTGGGTTTCTCTCCCGCTCGCCGAGCTCTGGGCCCCGCCTAGGCAGGGTTGATTAAGCACAGTTCCTGTATCCCTATCCCACTGCATCCCAGGCATCCTTGGCTCAGTGAGCAGAACCCAGGGATCGGTGGAGAGTTTTGACCCGGCCACTCCTCCAGGCCAGCCAGAGCCCTTCCTGCCCCAGAGGAGCAGCCTGCTGAAGTGGACTTGACTTAGCCACTGGCCTTTCCCTCCTCCTGTGCCCCCCCGCCTCCTGTCCCCCTACTCTGCCACCAGAAAATGTTGTCCTGGCTTAGACACTCTGAAATCCCATTGTCTGGAGGACGGAGAGACTGGGTCAGGGTGAGTGACAGTCACAGCTGAGCAGAAGAGGGCAGAGAGAGAGAGACCACGAGAAATAGCAGAGTGAGAGCCTACGCTCAGAGACAGGGTGGATGCGGGGCGCTGCTGCCCCAGGCTCCCTTGACACCGGCAGCAGCTGTTCTGCCTCCCGAGAGGGGGCCCGGCTCCAGAGCCCTTCCCCCTGGTCTGCGGGGACAAGTCTGCCTGGTTACTAGGCTACTCATAGTGATTGTGGAGCCTTGAAGTGGGGACAGAATAAACTGTAAGTGCCTCACTCCTCCATGCAGGGTTATTTCTTACGCACCCGGTTTGCCTCAGAAGGAGACAGTTGTTGGCTTTTATTATTTTTTCCAGAAAGATCTAAATGTTCCCTAATTAACCTATTAGTTTTAATTATACCCTCGTAGCCATTTATTTGCTAATCTGAAAAAACGAACACCCTGGATTCAAAGGAAAGATTCCCCCTGCAACCTCCATCCTCTTTTTTCTTTTCTCCTGTGAAGTGTTTAAATCACTTGTCAACACAGAGGGAATAATAATAATAATAAAGTGACATCGCATCAGAGAGTAGGGGAGAGGTGGAGAGATACAAAGCCTCAGTGCAATCGCAATCAGCCTGAGTGAAGCCTCCTCCATATTCACTGGGGAGAGGATGCAGGCTCCCTGGCTTAGCATGGGGTGGGGGTGGGGAGGGGAGAAGAACCAGCCTGCAGGGCAGCGCTGCCCCTCCACACCCGAGCCCCCTGCCCCGCCTTCAGAACCTACCTCATGGCTTACGGAGGGACCCCGGGACCACGTGGGTGCTGCCATTGTCGGTGTCCCTCTGCCCCGACATCCTTGGCAGATGTGGCTCCTGCCTGAGACACACTCTCCCAGGGCAGCCAAAATGAGGCAGGAAACACACACACACACACATACACACACACACACACTTATATTTATTTTGTGGGGAAACAAGGCATTAGCATCAGTTGTAACCACCGCAAATACTATTAGCACATCAGCGATGATAACTCCCTCGTGGATGTGACAAAAAAATAAGCTGCTGTTACATACAATTCCTTCTGTACAGCCTGCAATTCCACCCTTTTCTCTCCCTGCTGCAGGAAAGCCTGTCAGAATAAAAGAGAGTAAGGGTACCGTTATTACAGGCAGCTTCTTGAATTTATTTCTATATATAAACACATGTGAATACAAATACTAATTTAGCCGACATTTACTGTTAGCTGCTTCTAGGCCAGACATTGTGCTAAGCACTTGGCATATCTTTTCTCATTTATTCCTCACAACAATGCTTAGGAAGTAAATACTATTATCATCCCATTTTACAGACAAGTAGATCGAGGCTTAAAGAGGTGATGGAAATTGTCCAAGGTCACAAAACCAATCAGTGGTAGAGCCAGAACTCAGGCTCTGCTGGACTCCAAAGTGCCTGCTTGCAACAACTTTGCTATTCTGCTTCCCCAGCTAAATTTATGATAAAATAAGTAGTTTGTAAATGTCAATACTTACTTTTGGTAACAGATTACTGGTGACATCCCGCACAAACGAGGCTGAGGCCTGCTGGCGGGGGCGGGGGCAGGGGCGGAGGGAATGGTGCTGAACGCCAGAGGCCCATGTCCCAGTCTCCCTCTCACTCCTGTCTTGTAACCCTGGGCAAGTCACTCTCTCACCTGCACAGGTAACTTTCTGTGGTCTGGAGAGTCCTACCTGGCTTCAGGGGCCTGGCTTTATTTGAGAGAGAGAGGAGAGCTGGAGCTGGAGATAGGAGTCCAGTTTGCTGGAGGAAACATGAGAGCTGCCTTGTGAGTCAAGGGTCCTCCAGGAAGCCTGGGAACCCTACAGGCCTGTGGGATGCAGGCCAGGGCCTGAGGATGACACAGCCCTTCTCAGAAGGGAATCAAGTGTCTGCAGAAGCCCAGTCAAGGAGAAGGGTGAGGAGAAGGGAGGAGAATGGTGGTCCCTCAGGACGTTACTGCGGAAGATCCCTAATGAGTAGCTCAGAGTCTGTGAACAGGGGATGCAAGCAGGGGCCCCAGACCAGAGGCTGGGGCTGGAGGGATGTCAACAAGCGCAGGCGGGGAATAAGAAAGCTGGTAAGAGAGGAAACCAGGAAGACATGGAAAGGCTGTGATGCTGGGGTTTTTCTGTTTATTTTTTTTAACCAGGACTTCAAGAAGAGTGGGACTCCCCTGAAATTGAATGCAAATTTTGTACATTCACACATTTGGGTCCCCCATCCCAGCAGCCCTGATTAGATCCTCACTGGGTTGGGACCCTAAACAAAGAAGAACCACTGTCCCAAACTATCTCCAGCAAAGGACAAATGTTTGTTGAGTGTGATTGGCAGCTTTCCTGGGGCCCCTGGAAGCCGGAACTACTCCCCCACCAAGTCCAGCCATTGGGTTGCCTGCCTTGGGTTGTGAGGCTCCTTGGCGGTGCTGTGTCCAGGTGTGTCCCCGCCTTGGGAAGTCTGAGAACACATCTTGACCCAAACACCCTCGGCATTTCTCACGGATTGACCATTGTCCTGAAGTTCTTGCTCGCTGAGGATTTCATACCTGCGGATAAATGATACGTCGTGTTACAGCCATGCAAGACCTATGAAGCGAGTGTTTTAAAACATAATTAAATGCGTAATTTGACACTTGCTGCTTCCTTCCATCTCTGTTCACCGAAGATATATAAAACCTAATGAATCGCACATCGCTCTGGATCTAACCATCTGCCATTTCCAGCTTGGATGTCTTCCCTCCCCTCAATCCCCTTCCTTGGTTCCAGAGGGTGGGCCTGACTCCTGAGCTTTGCTGGGGAACTTCCCCAAGAGGCTTGGCATCTCCCCCTTGGGCTGAGATCCATCAATAATCTTGTCCCTACTCACTCCATCGCTTAAAACAGACCCACAAGTCTAGGGACTGAGTTCAAGTGCAATGATGCTTCATTTGACTGGGCATTGTTGGAATATATGCAAACTAGCCAGATAACTGAAACTTATCCTTTCAAGAGCCAGAATCATTTCTTTAAAAAATTAATCATTTTTAGTAGACATTTTTCAAAAACGCATTACACACTCGCCTTCCTCCTTAACCAGAAGCTACTGATCATAATCTCATGGAACTGTAATCTATGTCTACACTGCTTTTTAGTTGCTCTGACTCCTTCAATGTCAGGAGATCAGCTTTCACTCCTCTTGCTGTCAGGGTATCCATCTCTAATAGCCTCACCGCCTTTCTTTTGCTGGGCTGTTTCTATGCCTGCTGCTGCTGGCTTTGGGGCGCTATCAGCCCACTTCCTCAGCCAGCTGCATTTCAGAGAAGAGTCTGGGAGGTGCTCAACAGTGTCCTGAAGAGTCAGGTAATGGGCTCGGCAGAGGCGAGGCTCTGTGATGGCTGTTTGGGGCAGTCAAGTGCTTTTTGGCTTATTAAATGAGATGTTTCCAACTTATCAGACCGATTGTTAGAGATACCATGGAAACATCGTTTATTTTAGAGGCAGTAGCCACACGTTAAAACCCTCAGTGATGGGCTTCCCTGGTGGCGCAGTGGTTGTGAGTCCGCCTGCCGACGCAGGGGACACGGGTTCGTGCCCCGGTCTGGGAGGATCCCACATGCCGCGGAGTGGCTGGGCCCGTGAGCCGTGGCTGCTGAGCCTGCGCGTCCCGAGCCTGTGCTCTGCAACGGGAGAGGCCACAGCAGTGAGAGGCCCGTGTACCACAAAATACAAAAAAAACCTTCAGTGATCATTTTGGCTGTGTGACAGGTTGTCATGAAGGAGAAGACAAGGAAGAAAAGTGGAGTTTAGCGAATGTTTATTCCCTGACAAGTGCTCTGCTAGGACTATTCACATCCTATTTCACCTACTTCTCACCACCACTGGAGATGTAGACACCATCATCCCTGTTTTACTGGGGAGGAAGTGAAGGCTGGAAGATTTTAATTAGTAAATTGCAAGATCAAGACGCCAACTCGGGCCTGTCTCACTTTAAAAGCTGCTGTCTTGGGCTTCCCTGGTGGCACAGTGGTTGAGAGTCTGCCTGCCGATGCTGGGGACACGGGTTCGTGCCCCGGTCTGGGAAGATCCCACATACCGCGGAGCGGCTGAGCCTGCGCGTCCGGAGCCTGTGCTCCGCAACAGTGAGAGGCCCGCGTACCGCGAAAAAAAAAAAAAAAAAAAAAAGCTGCTGTCTTTAATACATTTTATTCTTGAAAAAAACATAGAATTCTGTCTCTTTAATTCTTGCATTTTTTTCTCTAATTCTTTTAAATTTCTTTAAAAAATCTTCTTAATTTAAAATTTTAATTAATGAAATCTTATGTGAAACTCCAGTATCAGAGGTAACTGCAGATGTTCCTGTTGAAGGCTGCACCGTTCTAGACCCCAAGACTCTACTGGAACCCCAAGGCCTCATGGAACTCAGATTGAACACCATGGTCGCCAGACCTAGAGATGTGTCAAGATAATTGGGTTGGGAGTTCTCAAATAGGGCCAAAATAGAATGTTCTCTCACCATACCCAAGAAACGGAAGGGATAGACAGAGTTTTCCCAGAGAGGTATGTAAATGAGATCTCCATTTCAATCCAAGTCCTCCACCTTCTCTGGGCTCTTATTTGAGTCAGCTTAAGAGATTTCTTTGACATCTGATTACATTTGGTTGCTCGGACACACCTGGACATACTGATTCCCAGGCAATTCGCTTCTTGTGGGATAGGGTTCAGCCTCCTTGGGATCTAAGCTTTCTCCCTCTAAATCCTTCTTGCAACTGACTTCCCTCCGCCCCTTTTTTTCAGCACCAATTGTGCTCGGTTCATCAGGGAGCAAAAATTATTTTTTTAAACGGTTCAGTGTCTAGGATGTTTAAGACATGGACAGGAACTCCCACATCAGGATGCAAAAGCAAGAGGATGTGGCAGGCCTGGAGGGGGCAACCAGTGACCTCAACAAGGAGGTTTGGTGCAAAACTGGTTGTGGCCACAGTATGGGTTCATAGGAAGAGGCAGTTAGTAAGGAGCTGATGTGAGCGTTTGAGCTCTGGAGTTAAGCAAAGTAGGTTTCTCATTCTGCCGCTGCTGTCTCCAGTCCTGTGACCTAAGCAAGCACTTTAATTTCTCTAAGCCTGAATGCTCTGAGCTGCAAAATGGGCATAAAAATATCTTCCCCATCGGGTTGCTATGTGTGTTTAATGGAATGATGCATGTAAGGTGCTGGGCACAGGGCCTGACACCCAGTGAGAAATCGGTAACTCTTAGTTGCTTTTCTTACTATCATCATTCATCATTATATGATCAGGCAGGAAATCTAAAGAAGGAGAAGGAAGTAAAAACAATATAAAAAGCAGAAAGCTACTTAGTGCTTGGTCACAATGTTTAAGTTAGTTTAATGGTGATCAGTACAATTTTATTAGGAGACCCCGGGCCTGAGCCCGGCTCTTCAAGCAGAGATACTGAATTGTTGGGCATTTGAATTTGGAGCACAGAGGAACGAGTGGTCCAGGAGTCCTCAGCATGTAGATGGTATTACATACATACATTAAATACATAGATGGTATTAAGCCATGGGGCCAGACAAGTCATTTCCTGGGAAGGTGGGGATGGAGATGAGAAGGGGTCTAGCAAGGAGTGGGAGCCCACAAAGGAGACTGAGAAGGAGGCAACGTCAAGGTAGAAGGAAAGCCTGGTGTCCTGTATGCCAAGAGGAGGAAATGATTCAAGGAAGAAAAGGCCAGCTGTGCTGAATGCAGTGGAGGCTGGGAAGGGACACTGCACGTAGTACCTTATGGGGAAGAGGGGCTGAAGCCTCATTTGGTGGTTTGAGCGGGGGAAGGAAGTGAGGGAGTTGCCATCATCAGAAAGAAAACTCCTTGGAGATGTTTTGCTTCAGTGATCTCCCTGAGGCTTGGCGTGAGTGTGAGTTCTACTAGTGAAAGTGGGGTGAGAAGGAAGAGAGTGAACCACTCCCGAGATGCATCAGCTGCTGAGACGTCCTCTGGGAAGCTCATCACTGATGCACTCTCTTCACGGAAAACAGATTTCAACTGGAGGCAAGAAATGATGTAAAAGCCCCCAAAGGCTGTAGGAATCGCTTTTCCTCGAATCAGCTGAGGGGCTGGTGTAAAGGAAGTGAGGTGGAAGGGACCAGATTTGCTGGAGCAGAATATTCCTTCCCACACCTCATGCAGCCTGAACCGTGGCCCCACGTAAGATGCGGGACCGTCCCAGACCCTGGGACACTCGCCTGCCCTGGAGAGTTCGTGGCCACGCCCAGTCTGGCCTTACTGCCTAGCGCCCTGGGACAGGTAGCCGGGGATTAATCAGACAGCTAATTTGCACTCTGTTCCCAACTAAGAGGAGCCAGAGACATATCAATTGCTCCCAAGAGGGAGGGAAGGAGGCAGAGAAAAGGGAGATAGGGAAACCAACAGGGGTTACGTCAGAAAAACAACATCAACCAAACAGCCGTGCATCCCAAATCGGTGTTCTTCCTCCAATAGGGGTGGCAGAGGCAACTGGGACCCAGGGGACCCCTGAGGAAAAGCACCTGTGTCAGTGCCTCGTTATCTGCAGGAAGGATGCTGCCTCCCTGCCCAACTGAGGCCTGAACTGCTCTCTACACGGCTCCTTGGTGCTGACATCTCTATCTTTCCCATTATACAACCCTGAAAATTTATTATAGAATGTCAGCAGCCAGCTCCATCCTCCACAAACTGGGGTTTCTGCCAGGTCAGAGTCACACTGAGGCAGTGGCCAGTCCTGCCCTAACCTGGGGGATGAAGGATGGGCTTCACCAGCAGAGCGTTTTGGGGAAGAGGGCAACAGGGAAAGTTCTGGAGGGTTAGAGTCTAACTGTGACTGCATGACCCTGGATCCATCACTTTACTTCTTAGGACCTCAGAAACTGGAAAATTTGGACTACGTAATGTCTTTAACAATCAGGAATTCTGTGAATTCAGCATGCTTCCAACCGAATTACTTCTGGAATTTTTATGGAGGCATGCCTCTTATATTTTATATTCTTTCCACCCTAACTTTTGAGAGCCTAGCATTCCTGTTGATCTCAGTTCTGTGTGGGCAGAGACAGTGAGAAAGAAACTGGAGGTAGGCAGAGGAGCGAAATAATTATTCAATTGAGAGATGGGGAAGGAAGTCTGAAGTCTGTAATCAAAGACAACTGCCCTTTTTATTTTTTTTTTGTGGTACGCGGGCCTCTCACTGTTGTGGCCTCTCCTGCTGTGGAACACAGACTCCGGACGTGCAGGCTCAGCGGCCATGGCTCACGGGCCCAGCCGCTCCGCGGCATGTGGGATCTTCCCGGACCAGGGCACGAACCCATGTCCCTGCATCGGCAGGCGGACTCTCAACCACTGCGCCACCAGGGAAGCCCCAGATCTTGGTTTTTAATACCATTCTCCAATAAAAGGGATCCGACTTCCTTGAAGAAATGGTTGGTTCTCGGACTGGGGCAGGAAATACACAGGATAAGCCTGGAGCAGAAAGTAAGGAAGTATTACACACACACACACACACACACACACACACACACACA
Source organism: Phocoena sinus (assembly GCF_008692025.1). NCBI lineage: Eukaryota > Metazoa > Chordata > Mammalia > Artiodactyla > Phocoenidae > Phocoena > Phocoena sinus. The sequence goes on from NC_045770.1 coordinate 19,343,326, forward strand.
CACACACACACATTGAGGAGGTTATGTCAAGGGGGCACAGGAGCCAACTGAAAGAGCTCCCAATGGCCAAAGCTGGAAGAATTTGAGCAAGAAAACAAATAAAGGAGCATTGGATCATAACCCAAGGTATAGAATAATTATGCACGAGTCTATACTAATATAAATAAATGATTGAATAAATAAATAAATAAATAGGGAGAAAAGACAAATCTCTTTTGCACGAGAATTACAAATCATTTAGGTAGATCCTCTGCTTTCAAGATGTGGCACATAACTCACCACTCTTTATTTGTGGGATGCACTTAATAACTTCCTTCCAAAGACTACAGTTTGGAAAGGGGGGGAGGGAGAGAAACTTTAGAGTGGAGAACCCTGATACACATGACCCCAGCCAGGAGATCAAGGTCAGCATCAGCAGAGATAAGTCATGTGGATGGTGTGTACTCTTGATAATGATGTTATAAAAATGACACTTCACCTCTGTGGTCTTCCTTTCAAACACTCATAATCCTAGTCTAAGCATGAGAAAAACGTCAGACATTTGAGAGACATTTTATGCAATACCTGGCCAGCACTCCTCAAAACTGTCAAGGTCATCAGAAATAACTGAAGTCTGAGAAACTGTCACATGGTGTCCTGGATGGGATCCTGGAACAGAAAAAGGACATTAGGTAAAAACTAAGGAAACCTGAATAAACTGTGGACTTACTTAATAACCATGTGTCAATGTTGGTTCATTAATTTTAACAATGTATCATACTAAAGTAAAATGTTAACAGTAGGGGAAACCAGGTGCTAGGTATACAAGAAATGCCATACTATAGTCATGATTTTCCTGTGAATCTAAAACTGTTCTAAAAAAATAGAGTTTATTTTAAAAAATTACCCCACCCAAATCATGTGTTTCTAATTAAATCATATGACTGGTTCGAGTCTGAGTTGCTTTGTAATTTTAAAATTGTATTTGGATAAGGGATTGTGGTGGACAGTGCTAATTGCCTACCTAATTTCTGTTTCCTTCTTCTTAATGGACAGAACACCAGTTTTTGTTCAGAGGAGCAATGTGTCCAGTTCACAATACCATTTTCCCTCATTCTCTTGTAGCAAGTGGTGGCTGTGATTACAGTTCTGGTCAATGAGATGTAGGGGAACCTCTGGGAAGAGCTTGTCCTCTTGAATAAAAAGAGTTGCTCTGCCCCTTATTCTTGCCTGGATTTGGGACATGAGGCCTGGAGGTGCAACAGCTATGTTGTGAGCATGAAGCAACCAGCATGAGGATGAAACTTTACACATTATGGGTGGCAGGGCACAGAGATAGAGACACCTAGGTCCCCGGTGACATTGTTGAGTGGCTGCATAAGCCCTGGACTGCCCATCTCTAAACTTCTTTTTAGGTGAATCAACTAAACTCTTAATTTAAACAAAAGTCTACAGTAGTTAGAGCTTTTGTTACTTGCAACAAAATGCAATCTTACTGTTACAAGCACCAACTCTTCAATAGGTAAGATGAGAATGGGGACAATAAGAGACAAAACAAAATTTGCCAGGCAGGTACAGCAGCAAGGATGGTATAGGAAAAAAGCTGATGTATTTGGGGAGAGAAAATTGGGTTTTAGAACTAAGAGCAACAGAAATAGTATTAAATATTAAGTATCACTACTGAGTATTTATTATACACCCGAGACTTTAAAAAATGAGGTAAACTAATTTAATCTACACATTAAACTGGTGTGGATGAGAATCACTGTCTCTGTTTGAGAGCTTGGAACATTCAGGCACAGAAATAAACTTGCTGGAGGTCACAAAATAAGTCAGGGACAGAACTAGGAATGTAATCCAGGTCATCTCAGGCCAAGGTGGGCAGGTGTCCCTCTGTACCACTTTGGAGCTCAAGTCCATTCTGTCTGAGTAAGGCAAGGAATGGAAATGGTAAAGAGACAAGAGATTGAGGAGAGAAGCTGGTCCAGACGTCAGTTCTATCTGAGGGCTCTAGGGATGAGAGGGGTCAGGACATTCTCATGCTACAAGAGAACAAACAATGAACTGGACCTTCCAGTGATCATAAAGAGAGGAGGGTCTACATGTAACTGGGGTTTCCAGTCAGTAAGGATACGGTAACCTCTAAAGACCAGGAATTAGGAGATCAAGCAACAGTGAATGAAAGATGTTGAAATAGAAAAGTCCAGACTTTTTGAGATTTTTATGGAAAAAAATGAGCATAAATACTTGTTAAAAATTCAACAAACACTTCTTAAACATATACTATGGGCAAAGCATCATGTTAAGCAAGGTGAAGTCTACAAAAATAGGTAAAGATCAGGTGGTCCTCGTTAAGTGAGAGAATCCAATTAATGCATCAATAGCTTTGTATGTGGAATTGCATTCAGTGACAAATTAGGAGTGTCCTTTTTCTCCTGAAATAAAGGATGAGCATGGGGCTGCCTTTAGGATGTCTTCAGAAACCAAGAATCTTTCTGTGTTTTCCTTCAGGATAGGAGAAGCCCTAGTGGACACAAGATGGTTGATGGACCTCTAGCATTCCATCTGTGTCCCAGGCAGGGAGAAGGAGAGAGGCAATGTGTAAGAGTCACTGCCACTGTGTCTACCCCACCTCTTTTAGGGAGCTTCCCTGGAAGTCTCACACTAGAACTGCCTCTTACATATCATTCGTAAAAATTGTGTTATGTGGCCTTTTCTATTGTTATGGGCTGAATGTCTGTGTCTCCCCCAAATTCATATGTTGAATCCCTAAACCCCAATGTGATGGCATTTGGAGATGTGGCCTTTGGGAGGTAATTAGGTTTAGACTAGTTTGTAAAGGAGGAAACCTTATGATAGGTTAGTCCCCTTATAAAAAGAAGACAGATTTATCTGTGTCCACACTCATGCATTGAAGAAAGGCCATGTGAACATACAGTGAGAAGGCGGCTGTCTATAAGATAGGAAGACAATTCTTACCAGAACCCAATCTTCCTGCACCTTGATCTTGGACTTCTCTAGCCTCCAGAACTGTGAGAAATACATGTCTGTTGTTTAAGTCACTCAGCCTATGGTATTTTTTACACAGCTGATTAAGACACCTACCTACAAGGTAAGCTAAGAATTGTGCCCATGTGACATCCCAAATAAAATCCACGTTTTGTTAATACGGTTGAGGGAAGAAGGCCAGATATAAGGCAGGTGACCAGCACTCTCTGCCACAACATGCATTGCCTTCTGGAAAGTTGAGTTTTCAACTGAATCGAGTAACCTCAGGCTGACTATGATAGAGGTAATAAAAACTAACTAAAAAGTTATTCTGCAGAGTAACATTTCCCAAATACCTTAAGTTAAAGTCAGCATCTACCATATGTCCCTATTTTATTTTCTCTCATGAGTACCTAAAATTACATAATTGATTCATTTACATATTTACTGTCAGTTCCCTGAGGGATACTGCCTGTCTTACTCACCCCTGTGCTAGAACAGGGCATGACACTGGGTACACATTTTACAAATTCTTATTAAACACATATTATATGAAGATACTATTCTTTTTTTTTTTTATTCTTTACATAGATTATTTTATTTAATCCCTTACCATCATCTTATGAGAAGTATAATGTTATTGGTTCCATTTTACAGAGAAAAAAACACTGAGTCACAAAGGTTCGGTTCCTTGGTCAAAGTCACAGACCAAGAACTTAGATAAGCTGGGTCTAACTCCACAGCTGGGGTCCCAATCACTACACGATGCACCAGGGAAGAGCAATGCTGCTCCTAAAGTACCCAAAATGCAGAGGACACAGCACTCTGACTAGACCTTAAAGAATGAGTAGGGATTTTACAGTTGGTTGTATCAGAAGACTAGAGATGAGAGTGGGGATAGGGAAGGGAACCCCACCCTGATCAGAGGAAACAGTTTGAACCATAAAATCTGGTAATGGTTTGGGAACAGTGAGTAATCAGATGCCCTAGCAAATGTGCACAGCGGCAGGTAAGACTAGAAATGAGAGGTGAGTCCAGATTTGAAAATCAAGCCAAGGAATCTCAACGTTGACACTGGGGAACCTTCAAAGTTTTCTAAGTGGTTAGGACCGTGATTAGATCTGTGTATGAGGAAGATCCCTGGCAGCAGCAGGTAGCCCAGATGTGAAAGGCTAATGACTGGAGGCAGGAAGAATCAGCTGGGGCTGAACCTGGATACTTACACCTGGAATGGAAAGAGGAGGATGGGTACCAAACATGTAGCAGATGCAGAATCACAAGGCTCTGGGAGCTGACTGAATGAGATGGAGTACACACAGATGAAGCCAGCCTACGAAGAGAAGCCAGACTACTACAAGAAGAGGAAGGGAAATAAGGAGGCAGGCTCTGGCCGAAGGCAACCAGATGGGATCCATGGTTTTCTTGTTTGATGTCTGCTGACCTGACAGCAAGCAAATTCAGGGAGACACACGTTTTAGAGAATCCTAGGTCCTTCTTTTAACCTTTGAGTAGTGATGTCCTGGTCCTCTGTCTGCAAGACCTGTAACACAATTCCAGCAAAATGAGCCAGAGCTCCAGACTTCTGCATAGAGTGGTGGGTCAGGAGAACTGGTGCCAAGATGAGGCTCCCTCTCTTCCATAGCAGATGGGGCCAGTGGCTGACGATGCTGCTCTCAATGGTCCCCAGGATGTGAGGGGACTTGACTCCCCCGCAAAGGCACTGGATTGAAACCGTGCTGACTCTGATGGCAATAAAACTGGACTGAACAGGAGGATGCGGGCTTTATCCACAGCAGGATGTATTAGATTAGACCCTGAAGAGTGTCCTAGGAGGATTTAGAATGCATATGCCCAGAAATGCTGTACAATCTCTGTCCTCCCAGGTATAACAAATGAAGACTAAGCCCCTACCTGCTCTCTGCACATCCCCTCGCCCATTATTCCCCAGGCACTGTAGCCTCTTTTCTATTCTTAGTCTCAGAGAGTATCCTTCCCAAGAACTTGCCCCTGCTCTGTGATTCTCTTTCCCCAAAACCATCCTTCTTGTTCTGCAGGTCTTGGTTCCAATATCATCTCTCACAGAGGCCTTCCCTGACCACCCCAACCCCAAAACTAACACTGCTGTCCATGCAACCTGCACCTCCACTTACTTTGATTATAGTCCCCTAATTTATTTAATTTGACATTAATTTACTCAACTTTCTATCTCACCCAGGAGATTAAGCTCAAACAGAGTAGGGACACCGCTGTCTACTTGTCAACACATCTGCTGTGCCCAGATCATTTCTTGGCCCACTGTAGGTGTTCAATAAGTATGTCTGGAATGAAGGAGATGGGTGGGTTGCTGTATTGGGGAGCATCCAGTATTTCTCCCTCCCACCTGTTCCTCACCTTGCACCTGTCTTCATGCTCTCTTTCCAAACAGGGCCACAGGCAGAATTTATACTCTTCTGAGGATGAGGATATGTGAATTACCATCCCCTACCCCACTCCTCCCTAGCAGCGCTCCTCCCCTCTGCCAGGTGAACAGACAGGAAGGGCAGGTGACTTTGGAACACCCAGATATGCCCTAGAAAAAAGGTGTTTGCAGGGGCTCCTCAGCAGACAGGACAGTGTGGCCTGGCAGGAAGTAGGTGCATTACAGAATGAGGGTGGAGGAAGTCTGTGCATTTCAGCATAAACTTGATGGCATGTCATCGCGTGCAAATCAAGCACGGATTCATGTCAGTCCACAACCGGGACCATAGAGGCCCCAGCACCTTTCTTTCCAGCTGACAAGGGCCCCTCCTCACTCTTGGGCGCAGCAGAGACTGAGCGCCAGCATGGCAGGTGCATGCCGGGAATCTGATCAGCATTCAGCTTACGCAGCACTGGGGCTTCATCAGTTTTAATGAATTAACACTTCGGAAAAGGCAGGGATGATGTTACAGCTACTGAGTGTGGATCAGCTGCCTTCATTTATGCCCCAGTGAAGAGCCATCTTCTTCCTTCATTTTCCTTTCTCCTCCCAGGTGTGGAAGCCTGAAACTTCTCTAATTGCTGGAATCAAAAACCTCTGCTTTTTCTATCCTAACCCATTCTCCAAGCTGTTCATAGACCAAAATCACAGCAATTTTTGACTCAATGAAAGATGGAATCATCCCTGCTGGAAATTCTGAGGTCTAGTGTTGGACCCGGAGATGCTAGTGACCCTGAGCATTCCTGTCTGTCCTCCTGCCGCCCCAAATCCTGCCCCTGTAAGCTGGACAGCTGCTCCTTGGGTGGGAGTGGCTGGATCACCACACTTACCAACAATGTGGACAAAAATTTCTTTGGAACAGAATTATCTGATGGGGAAGAAATCAAGAATTGGTGAAAGTAAAGGATATTTTAAATCTGTAAACTCACGTTCTTTTTTAAAAATAAAGTTATTTATTTTACTTATTTATTTTTGGCTGCATTGGGTCTTCATTGCTGTGTGCGGGCTTTCTCTAGTTGTGGTGAGTGGGGGCTACTCTTCGTTGTGATGTGCGGGCTTCTCGTTGCAGTGGCTTCTCTTGTTGCAGAGCACGGGCTCTAGGCACGTGGGCTTCAGTAGTTGTAGCACACGGGCTCAGTAGTTGTGGCTCATGGGCTCTAGAGCACAGGCTCAGTAATTGTGGCGCATGGGCTTAGTTGCTCCACGGCATGTGGGATCTTCCCGGACCAGGGATCCAAGCTGCGTCCCCTGCATTGGCAGGCGGATTCTTAGCCACTGTGCCACCAGGGAAGTCTCTGTAAACTCACATTCTTTTCAGTATAGGTGGTGCCACTGCAGGTGGGAAGTTGTTACCACATTGTGAAAAAAATTTGCTAAAGAAATAAAAAGAGAGTGACAAAAATGGGCAGAGCTGGTCAAAGAGAAGGCTAGGTGGAGACAGACCCACAGCAGAGAGAAAGGATCAAAGAGGCTGAAAATACTCAAGGACAGGTGGCCAGTGGCTTCAAGAGACATTCATCAAGACAGCAGCACGTTTCCACCAGGGAAATGTCCTGAGGATCCACTGATTTTTGCCTGAGGGGACTGTTCTTCCCTGTTTCCTGGAGAACTGCTGCAAATTTTTGATGGAAAGAGAGCCTGGGTAGACTCCAGCTGCTGAAATTGAATGAAAATGTGATCTGGTGGCTGTGAATAATCAGAGCTCCAAAATGAAGAGGGTTAGACCCAGATCACTGACTGAGGAGATTATTCCTCATTCTTAGGATTCACTGTAGGTCGAGTGCCTGGTCACATTACCTAGTTCTGCAACTTATTAGCTGGGTGAATTTGGATAAGTTATTTAACTTTTCTGTAACTAATTTCCTCATCTGTTAAACAGGGATAATAATAGTAACTGCCTTAGATACTCTTATGAAGATTGAGATATTACATGTCAAGTGCTTAGAACAGTGCTTGCCATACTTACTATCATCAATGTCATCACTACTGTTATTGTTATCCCTGTCCTTTTTCTGGTCTGGGGTTTCCATGTGGAGCAGGGCTGTAAGCATTCATCACTTCTAAGATTGTGTATAACATGCTGTTGCCAATGACCACATTTCTCCAGCCACTGGAGTGAGGTGGGTGAGGGTCTGTGCTTTACAGCTAGGAAGGAATCTCTTAATATTTCTCTTTTAGGATATTATTATGTTCTGATGAAATTGGGATTGTGACTAAAGGAGTTTGGAACAAAATCAAATTGGTAAGTGAACTGGAAACCAGGTAGTCTAAGTCTTAATGTTTAAATTAAATTTAATTCAAAAAGATTCAGAAAGGGAAGAGATTAATAACCGTTGAGAACCAGTTATGAGCCAGGCACTATACTAGTTTTTTTTTTTACAAATGGCATTGGATTTAGTGCTCACATTAAGACTTTCAGGGAGTTATCATTACTGTCTTATAGAGGAATAGCTTTTTGACCAAGATCACAAAGACTGGTGAAATGTATGTGGTATATGAATGCAGCCAACATTTAGGTTAGTCAGTCAGGTAGTGTATAATGAATAAGGTAATGGTGTAGTTATAGAATCCAAAAGGTGGATTAGGTTTTTGGACTTCTTTAAGGATGTCTTCGTAAGTTCAAGTTTTAGTACTCTCCCTTTGCCCCAAAAACAGAGATAACAAATAAAATATGAGAGAGGAAGACAACAAGAAATCAGTTGGCTCAAAAATAAGATAAACATATCTGTGAGCTAGATCCAGAAGACAACACAAGCAAGGCAGAAAAAAACACAAAGGGCAGGAAACGATGATGAGATGGGGAACAGTATCGTGCTCACTGTTTGAAGTATGGAGCTGACTTGGGTGAATGTCCCCCTTCACACAAGGAGGTTGAAAAAGCAATCATTGGCTAAGTTGCCTGGAGGCTGATTGCAGTGAGTGTGCGTCAGAACCACCAGGAGAACCTCACCCCCAGAGTGTTAATTCAGTAGGTCTGGGGGAAGGATTTGCACTTATCACTAGTTTCCAGGAATTCAGATGCTATTGCTCCAGGAACACACTTTGAGAACCACTGTTTGATAGGAAGCTGTGGCCCCAAGGAGTTGAAAGAAAATGAACATAGCTTTGTGAGAAGGTACTATGTCAAGCCACCTCTGAATTCATGTCTACATCTGTGATATCCTTAGCATCACTCCAGATCCAGCAATAATATTATACAACCTTGGTTCTGGACTTGGGTCTAGGAAATCAAGTGGAGGCAAGCACTAAATTACCAGATAGGGAAGCAGAGAAGAAAAATTCAATAACAACAACAACAACAACAAAACATCCCAATCAAAATGATCCCTGCAAACCAAATTCTAAAACACATGAAGAAGTCTGATGGCAAGAAAAAGAGCCAATAAAATAAATAACAAGAACATGAATTAACTCCAAATGAAGTTAAGTATATGGATCTAACAAAGTTTTATTAAAATGACGTATGTTTAAAATCCTCACAGAGATAAAAATAAGTAGCATCCATTAAGAATAAACAAAAAATATGAAACAAACTAGGAAGAAATGACAAAAAAGAAGAATAGAATGCCATGAAACAAAACTAGTTAGAAATCTTGTAAATGAATGGAGGTAATGACAGAGAAGCAATATTTGAAGAAAAAATAGCTGAGTTTTTCTTTCAGAAAGACATGAATCCTCCAGTTTAAAATGTATCTGGATTACTGAGCAGAATAAAGATAAATACACGCTTGGATTTATAGTTAAACTACAAAACATGAAGATAAATATTAAAGCTATCAGAGAGACAACATCCTGTTTTACCAGGAAAAACAAACTTACAGCTATTATCCTATTTGCAATAACAGAAGAAGGAAAACAAGGGAGTAAAATCTTCCAAGTGCTAAGGAAAATTGACCATTAACTTAAAATTTTATAGCCAGCTAAACTATCATTCTTTAAGCAAAAGCAAAGAGAATGTACCAACCACACACAGGAATTATTAAAGAAAAAGTAGAAGAATTCAGAGAGAAGATCTGGAACACTAGATATGATGGTGAGAATAGAAATGAATAAAATAGTAATAAATTTAATTAACCATTAACTGTTTTAAAACAAAGCACCTTGTTTTACATTGAAAAGGGGCAAAATTAAAATTCTAGACTGAGGATCCGCAAACATTTTCTGTAAGGGGCCAGATAGTAAATATGTTATACTTTGCAGGCCCTAACATTTTCTGTCACAACTACTCAACACTGCCATTGTAGACTGAAAGAATCCACAGACAATACATAAGTGAATGAATGTGGCTGTGTTTTCAGAAAATGTTATTTATAAAAACAAATGGTCAGCCAGCTTTGGCCCGGGAATGGTAGTTTTCCCATCCCTTTGATGCTGGCAGTGGAACGGCTGGAAGAAGGACCTTGTCCTTGTCTTCTCTGAAGAAAGAATTCAGTGAAGAGACCAAGATTGTGTAATAGAGACAGCATTTATTAGAAGCAAAGTATTTGTGGAAGAGTACGTGGGCGAACTCAGAGTGAGTTCAGAGAAAAAGGGGCAGCTTAGGTTGCTTACATGGGAGCAGTTTTCCAGTGTTGTCTCTGGCCAGTCAACTCACTTGTGCCCATATTTGGTCTGTCAAAGGGCAGTAGGAAACCAGTTACAGCTGCTCAGCCTAGGACCTATCTATATCCTACCTCACCTTCTCTAGATGACAAGATTTGGGGGAAGGCGTGGTGTGCTGTTCAGTAGGTAGGTAGACATTTTACTGTCTTTGGCATGTTTAGTTTAGGGAAGAATGGAAATACTAAATAACTTAGATATGTTTAAATATCATGTTTAATTAAGCATGCCTGTTAAAAATATTAAGAGTAACCATTAAAAATTTAAAGTATACAGCTCCCAAGTTACCAGAAGGGAAAAAGGGGTATAAATAAAGTAGATACTGTTGAAGGTAAAAATTTGAGGCCATATAAATTATCACTATCTGTTCCCTACCTGCCCCCAGTGATCTGGGTAAAGCATATGAGAAAGAAGATCAACCATTCGGCACCCACTTCCGTTTGCTGAGGGACTTGGTTAGACTGAAAGAGGCAAGCGATAGTTGGTGACTAGGTCTCCTGGGGTGTGTTTTTGAATGAAAGACATCTTAGCTAACACTTAGTAATAGACAGAACCCTGTAGGAAGCAGCTCAGACAGTCAGTCATTCGATACTTACTAGCTGCCCACATAACATAATACTAGTTGTCATGGCAAGTACTAAAGGATACAAAACTAAAAATCACAGTCCCTTCCTTCAAGAAATTCATAGGGTAGAGGTCAAGGTTTAAGGGAATTTATTGCTGCTAATGCCCTGTTTATAATTTACCAAGTGAGAAAGTTTCTTACTGACATAAGGACCCTTTCTGAGAATGAAATTCAGTAGCTGCTGGACACCACCTCCTCCACTGAATCCCTCCTCCTACTCAACCCAACATTCTTCCCAGAGAGAATCTGTTCTTATTCTTCTTTTTCCTGGTTTCTCTTCCTCTCTCCAATAGGACAGTATTGACCATGTCTTGGCTGTGAAGCTGAGGTAAGCAGAACTAGAGAAAGGTCAACAGTTTGAATGTATCAAGAGGAACCAGAAGAAAAAGGAAAGTGCTGATCATGCTACAACCCTGCAGCTCACAGTGTCCCTAGGATCTTGCATGTTCAGTTCGTTCTGCCCAGAATGCCCTTCCTTTTCCTCTTCCCTGGTTAAACTCTACACAACCTTGACGTTTCAGCTGAGATGTTGCCTCCTGGGGAAACCTTCCTTTATCCTCCATCCCCCAAACTAGGTTATGTGCCTATCCAGCCTGCCTGTGATATGGTCTGTCTCATGTCTTGGACCAGACTGTGAACTCCTCGAAGCCTCGTCTAATCATTCCCTTCCTCACCTTTCACTTGTACAGAGCCACATGTGTTTCCCAGAGTGGACCAACTTAGGAGTTTTGAACACTAAAACTTCTCCTTCCTACAGGACTCCCTCCTCCTGCCCACACTATAAGTATCGATTTATACAAGTCCTATTCCACTTCTAGGACTCAGCCTGGATACCACCTCCTACAAGAAGTTCCCCCACCCCACCACACCACCTGCTGACAAAAGAAACTAAGGCTGGGTTCACCTGGTGCTTCCCTATCTTGGCACCTAATAAATCTTATCTAAAATAGTCAATTTCCTTTTCTGTCCCTCACATTAAGCCCACTGAGGGCAGGACTTTCTGGTTCACTGTTGCATTCCCAGAACCCAGAATAGCTGGTGCTCAAAAAATGTTGAATGAGTGAGTGAGAAACATTAAGTCATAATCCCTGGGGGGAAAAATAGGAAAATTGTTTCTCCATTCAGAAGTTTAAATTGATTGAGAGATTTAAAAATTAGGGAAATTAAATCATCAGAAAATGATTACATTAGAAAATTAAACATGTCACACTCATGTTATAGCAGGTCAGCAGATAGAGTTGGTGTGAGCTGGACTAGAGTGACGTTGGAGGCCTCTTGGAGAAGATGGGCTCTAAAGAAAAGGCAGGATTTAGACAGAGAAGGTAGAAGAAGTGGTAGCTGTTATTTTGAGATGCCAGAGAAGGCAGAGCTGGGGCTAAGATGCAGTCACCTCTCTGGAATTTGCATGAAAGTACTCACTTCCCAGCAGGGATCTTGAATATAAGCTGTCATGGTAATTAAATATCAGTTCTGACAAAATCTACATGTATTTTTGCATTGGTTTTTATATGTGATTGGCTCTTGTGTGAAGTAATTATGGAGACTTCTGGGTAACAAGAAAAACCAGTGACAGAAGTGGTTTGTGTGGTAAGAACATTGGAAGCCAGGCCCAGGGAGCTTCTAGAGAGGGCTGGCCGTGGGGTCTAGGGTCCTCAGCATAACCACGTTGTGGATTGTACTCACTCATGTATGTTTGGCAGCCTCTCTGCCTGCCATGGGTATTTCCTTGTTATTAGCTGATTCATCTACTTAGAATGTGTCTTCTGGTATTTTAAGCAGCCAATTAATAATGATGGACCATTATTATAGGGGCTGGTCCTATAAGGCAGAGCTCAGGGGAAGAAAATCCCCTTCCAGTTTCCTGGTTCTGTCCAAGGGAAGGTTTAGTGTTTGTTGGCTGGTTGTAGGCATAACTAGAAATGGGCTCTGGGGACCCCTCTGGGAGGAGGCTGAGCGCTAGATTACAAGTCCTTGCGCCACACAGTAAAGCTAAGGAGAGCATCTCTTCGTGTTGTTCTCCCCACCATCTCTAAAAACACTTAGCCCAGTGCTGACACTTTGAAGGTGCTCAATAATGTTTGTTGAATTGACCTGGCCGGTGAGGGGCCGGTGGGGCTAAAGCTGCCAAGACCTGTATTGTTTGATGGGCAGAAGTGTTGATTCCCTTGGTTTTCATACCCTCCCTCCCAAATGGCCCAATATCACCACCAGTAGAGCTTTTTCTTTGGAGGGGGAGGAGAGAAAGGAGGGTCAATTGTCTCTGGAAAGTTATAAGTTCTTATATTATTTGTAAATGGGCCTTTTGCAAACTTTTTCTTTTAGTCTGTGCCTCCAATTTTGTGTAATTTTGATGAATCTCTTAATCACAACTTCTTATTTTCTTGTTTCAGTGGACTTTTCTTATGGCTTTTGATTCTATTACTAACACTGGTCTAATTTTAAGTGAGTCCCTTCTCTGACTTAGTAAATGCTTTTACTCATCTCTTGATGGCTCCCTAATGTCCCCCCTGGCCCCCTGCTCCTCCCTGCCCTGGTGTTATGTCAATCTCAAGTCTCTTCAAGCTCACACACCTACCCTAAGTAGAGGTTACTTTACCTCCTTTACTAAGAAGGCTGAGGCCCCCACAGCTAGTTCTTCTTTTCCATGTCTATACATGCCTGCCTCTATTCTCATGTTCTCATCTTGTCCAAAAAGAACTGTTCTTCCAAACTTCAAGGCTAAGTCTTCTGAGCAATGCTCATGATTCCATCTCTTCCAGTGTCCTTTGAGCTCTTGTTTCATTAGTTATCACCCTCCCCATATAATTTCTCCTTCCTATATGTCTTTCAACATGTTCAGGTTACGCCTACTGGAAAGCAAAGAAAAACTCAAACAAGCAAACACAAGACCAGCTTGACCCTACTTCCCCTTTCATCTTTCATTCTATTTTCCTCATGCTTTTCTATTTCAAATTACCAATCAGCTCATTAAGCCTCTACAATCCCACCACCAGCAACCTTTTTCCCTTTGCAGTCTGATTTGCATTTCCACTACCACAGAGAAAGTGTTCTTTGCAAAGCCACTAATGCTTGTATATTCACCGTTTCTAACTAACCGCTTTGCACTGGGCTTTCTCTTGGATACTTGGACCTCATGGCCATGAATGTTAACATGGGTAATCACTGTCTTCCCTTCCCTCTACTGACCTCCGCTATCTCCTTCATTCATTGAAACCTGCACCCACTTCCCCCACCCCCACTGATTTATGGATACTGTCTCCATATGATTACCAATGACTTGCTAATTGCCAAATGCAAAGAATAAACTTTGTTCCTGACCTAACTGGATCTTTCTACTGTAGTTGACCCTTGGTCTCTTCTGCATTTGCAAGAGGCTCTACTCCACCCCCTTTGATTGTCAGCCTTGTATTCTCTGCTTATTCTGTCTTTGTCTCCTTTTGCTCTTTTTCTTCAACCTCCGCTTGAAAGGCTGGTCTTCTCTGGAGTTCAGTTCTTGGCCTTTTCCCTTCTGACTTGATATGCTCTCCAATGATGACCTCACCTGCTCAGGGTCTAACAGGTGTCTCCCAAATCTGCAACTTCAAGCCCAGCCTCTGCCCTTAACTTCCTTCCAGACATCTTCTCCAGCTGGTGTCATCAGCTCCTTGATGTATCAAGTATGGAACCAGCATTTTCTCCCCTCAGCCTACCCCTCCTCACTTCCCTCTCTAGTGACTGACTCCTTCATCTATGCAGCTCCAAGTCAGAATGTTTGGAATCCTTGTCACCCCCTTTCCTTTGTCTCTAATCACCATCAGTTACAAGTCCTATCAATTTAACCTACTGAGTATTTCTCAAAATCCTTCCCTCCATTCTCCCCCGAACTTCTGCCCCAGTTCAGGCCCTCATCATTTCTTGCCTGGATTCCCAATAGGTCTCTGGGCCCCTAGGCCTTCCTTCTCAAATCAGTCCTCCTCAGAGCAGGAAGATCTATTTTTGAAACATGTATCTGACCCTGTTCTTCTCCTGCTTTAATCACTTGGATAAAGTCCAAGCTGCTTAACATGGTGGAAAAGGCCTTCGTGATCTGCTCCTGACAATTCCTCCACACTCACCTCCCACTGCCGCCCCCTCTAATCTTATCCTCAGTAACAGTGAGCTGCTTGTGGCCACGCCTCCCCCAGTTTACACTTAGCTTCTGCTGTGTTTTTTTTTTAATTGGAGTATAGTTGCTTTACAATGTTGTGTTAGTTTCTACTGTACAGCAAAGGGAATCAGCTATATGTATAACATATATCTCCTCTTTTTTGGATTTTCTTCCCATTTAGGTCACCACAGAGCATTGAGTAGAGTTCCCTAATGCTATACAGTAGGTTCTCATTAGTTATCTATTTTATACATAGTAACAATAGCATATATACATTAAGTCTATGCCTTTGCTCATGCCGTCCCTCCTTTCTGAAATGCGAAGCCCTCCACCATTGTCTGGATGGGCCCTACTAGATAACCCTTAGGGCTTCCTTAATACATAGTATACACCTTGATTACTGCACTTTCACAGTGTTTGATGGCCTTGACAATTGTATCTTCTTTTTGTGTTTCCCAACTACCTTGAGTTGTCCCTTAAATGGAAATTTAAGTTTCCCAGATTGGTTTTGTCTAGCCCAGAAATCTATCTACTAGTAACAGATACCTTAAGGGATCCATTGTTAGAATGAATAGTTATCATGCCTGATACATGTCTTTACTTTTTTTTTTCCCTTCCCTCTCAAAAAAAAAAAAAAAACGTATTATATGCTTATTATGTGCTTTGCTGGAAACTGGAAATCAATGACAGAATGGTGGAGCAGGTCTTTGATCTTGTGTTTACAGATATGGGGATCCCCTTGGTAGCCCTGTTTTATTGGCTATTCTGCAACTCAAAAAGTTATCCTAATACATTTATATTTTTGGTCTCTATCATCTTTTGAAATGACAAATTCCATAAGCTATTACATATTATATGAAGTAAAGAACAGACTAGCATAGAAGTTAAGGTTTTAGATTTAGAAATATCAGAGTTCAAACCTGGCTCTCCCACATGCTAGATATTTGACTTTAGTCTAATTAACTTCACTGAGCATCACTTTTCTATAAGTAGAAAGGAAAGAATAAGAATACCTAACTCCAGGGGACTTCCCTGGTGGTCCAGTGGTTAAGATTCCACGCTTCCACTGCAGGGGGCATGGGTTCGATCCCTGGTTGGGGAACTAAGATCCCGCATGCTGTGCAGCCTGGCCAAAAGAACCCAAAACAAAAACAAAACAAAACAAAACAAAAAACAAACCTAACTCCTAAAACACGTGACTATTTTACGTGATAACATTTGTGGAAACAAAACCAAAAACACTCAGCTTGGTGTCTGCCAGGTGGTAAATACTCAATAGGTGGTAACTATTGCTATTATTACTCAAGTATCGCAGGGTGTGGTATAGGCAAAATTACAGGAATTACGACCTTAGGCAAATCACTGAACCTCCCTTGGCTTTTGTAAAGTAGTCGCTTCCTTACCCCTCATCCTTCTTAGAGAACCAACCCATCCCCAGTTCTTAGAGCAGCCCTTTGTGCTGTGCCTCTGCTTATCCTAACCACAGCTGATGGAAACAGAGGTAAACACTGGAATCCAGCTAAGCAGAATCAGATTCTCTTCCAGGAATCTGAGACTTGGATACTGAGACATTGACTTGGATGACAGGGGGAATATGAGGAGAAAAGTGTGTGGTGGAGATGGAGGTCAGAAAGCTAAAGCTGTGACTATAAGTCTGGGTTGTGGGAAAGCCATGGAGTATATATAGAGAGAGTATGTGTGAAAGCAGAGGACAGAACTGGGAGGAACAAAGATGGGAAAGAGGTCATTCTGTCCTGAGGGACACACAAAAAATTTCAACACCTGAGATTCCAGTTTTAGGTCCCTTGTGTTCTGGCAAAGCCTTATTTCCTATTTTTGTACATGAGTGAAATTGACTGTTGTGTCTTCATATGAAGTCCCTTTCCTTAAACTGGCTTGAATGGGTCTCTGTCTCCAGCAATTAAGTGATCCTTAATCTCTAACTCAGAAACCACACACTATGGTTTTATTCTCCTTTTAATCTCCTATCTTAGAATTCGGTAAAAGAACATTTGACAACTTTGGTTTAGATTGTTCTTTACTGTATGGATTTTGGTCATATCCATACAGAGAGGAATCTCGAATTCTTCAAGTTTTTCCTCAAATGAAAGCTTCTTCCTCCTCCTTCTGGACCTCCTTTTCATAGCTCTCCTATATGGTTTTTTTTTTTTCCCCAAAGGAGAAAAAATGTCTCAATTCTTACAGAATTTTAAGTTTAAGGGAAGTTAAGTTTAAAGCAAGACTAATGCTTGGTATGATTTCAGCTACCCAATATTTTATAAATCTTTTGGGCTATAACAAGCAGACATGGAGCTCAGAAATAATCTTTGAGGAATCCAAGTTCCCTTCTTTGGATTGGGCTCCAAATCCTTCAATTTATTTAAATGTTATAGAATTTGTATCCCTAAACATTGCCCATATTAAAACAGACCTGTCACTTTTTTCTTAACCCTCTCTCATGAGTTGGTTGTATTTGCAAGTTTTAGCAACAGTATGTCAGAACACATGAAGGGAAGTACATTCAGCCCTGCAG
Source organism: Phocoena sinus (assembly GCF_008692025.1). NCBI lineage: Eukaryota > Metazoa > Chordata > Mammalia > Artiodactyla > Phocoenidae > Phocoena > Phocoena sinus. The sequence continues at coordinate 19,360,634 of NC_045770.1, forward strand.
TGGACAGTGCTCTGGGGTGCTTTTTCTGTGTTATCCAAATGGTAGCTTCATGTAGCTATTTAAATATAAATGAATTTAAAAAAATAAAATTAAACATTCTGTTCTTCATTTTTTTCTAGCCACTTTTCAAGTCCTTAATAACCACTGTGGCTATGGGCTATTATATTGGATAGTGCAGATATATGTTTTCTCCATCATTGCAGAAAGTTCTATGGACAATGATGCCCAGAGGAACCTAGGATCCAGTTCAGAGAAGCCTGCAGTAGGGGATAAGTCCCACAGTTTAGAGTGAGTCCTGAGTAGAAGAGGCAAGATAGTGGCTCTTGGATCAGGTGATATTTGAGGACAATGTCTGTAGGTAGCATTGTCTTCAACTATCTGGTCTGGCCCAATCAACCAGCTGGACTTTAGAGACAGGACTCCAGTTCCTGAGGAGGAATAGTGTGTTAGCTGACATAATCTCATTGTCTATTAGTTCATAGTCTATTAGGTAAATCTAATCATTTGGCTCCAACTTATCTTTAAGAGTGGCTTAGAAATGTAGAGGATCATATGTATATTTGGTTAGCACTATCTCTACAACAAGTAGAAAAAGCAAGGTAGCTCCCCAGCCCCATAAGTAATGGTTCTGTAAGGTAATGAAGGTAAGGACTTTCACTGAGCTCCTTGGGGACTGAGACTATACCAGCAGTCAATATGGCACCTAACACACAGCAGTACTTAACAAACAATTGCTGGACTGTGTTGACCTAGGTACAAAAGCTGGGGCCTAGGGTAGCCACTGGGTCTCAGAAAGAAGGAAGAACTGATGCTAAGGCCTAGGAGGTTGGGTTAGACTCCTTAAAGGCCCTCTGATTACAGAGGGATTTGCCCCAAAACTAGGACGGAGATTGCAGCTCAGGCCTCAGCTATGGGGAAAGGGAGACTAAGGGGACTGAGTTGGTGGCAGAGTTGTTGTGTTTTTGCCCATCCACACAATTCCTAAGGTCTCCTCCAGTCTAATCTCTTCAGCTTGGTACTTTACTTATGGGAATAATTTAATGTCAACTGCAAACATGGAGATTTTATTGGAAAGGCTCTTATCAAGATCATTAGTAAAGACCTAGCATGATCCTTTACATTTATCTCCCTGAAGAAGTGACTATCCATTTATCCTTATCCTTTATTTTCTGTTTCTGCACCCATTCCTTGCTCCCAACAAAGCCATTTTCCTCGCGTACCCATCATGCCCTGATTTCTTATAGTCTTTGAAATGGAATCTTGCCAAAGGCTTGCTGAAAGTCTGAGTAGATTATATCCACCAGTTCCCTTATCTACATGCCTATTTATTCACTTCTAGAGCATCCATAAATAAACATTGGCTCTGTTCCAAGGTTCAACCCTTGGGGTTCTGTCCCTGTCTCTTTATTCTCTCTTTAACTGCCTCCTCTCCAGGGATGAGCTCTACAACTCGACCTCTTTCCAGGCTCCGATTCTGCATCTGCAACTGATGACTCCCTCCCTATGCATCTAAAGCTGAGAATAACACCTCTCCTCCCAAACTCACTCCCCCTCTAGGCTCTCCTATTTCTGTCTCTTGAATCATCAACTTTCTAGTCACTCAGGCTTAACACCATGACTCAGATCTGATTCCTCACTCTCTCGCCCTACACTCCCATCCCATATCTAATTAGTCACCAAGTCCTGTGCTTCCTTCGTCATGCCTCTCAGGTCTTCTCCCTGCTTTCCCTTTTGCACTGTCACCACTTAAATTTAGGTCCCTGTGGCTTTATTCTTGGAGTATTGCGGAAGTCGCTTTGCTATGCTTCATCTTCTACCAACTCATCTGACACTCATTTATATTAAGACCCTGGATTTGGAGACATCTAGACCTGTATTCAAGTCCTAACGCTTGTGACCGTTTATAAGCTATGTGACCTTGGAAAAGTCACTTTACCTCCAAACCCCAGTTTTCTTATCTCCAAAATATAACTAATATTATTTAAGAAATCATGAAATGTTGCCTATTTTATTGTGTACTAGGCATTGCCCTAGATATAGTAGACATTGTCTCATTTAATATCCCACAATAAACTTATGAGGTATTATTATTCTTCTTATTTTACAGATGAAGAAGCTCCGAAAAGTTAAATAATTTGTCTAAGTCCACATGGCTAGTAAGTATCAGAGCTCACGTTTAAACGTAGACAGTTTGATTCCACAATCTATACCTAACTACTATTATGCCTCCTAACATAATAGTGACTCAGTAAGTATTAGTTGTATAAATAATCAAAATCTAAAATGCAGCTTTGACCCTCCTGATAAAAAGTCTCCAGTGGCTGAACTTTGTTGAATAAAGTCCAATAAGTTTAAAATTGTGTGATGGTACCCACCCTCTAAAACTTTTCAATGTGTTCTCATCATGGTTATGATTTTTAAAAATCCATAACATATTGATGCTTCTGGTTATGATAGAGCACTATGTATTAGACTAACATTCCCAGTGAGAAGCATAAAATCTGGATAAAATTACAAAGTGGTTACTTGGAGGTATAAAGGAGCATTTAAGGTATCCAGAACATAAAGTGTTAACATCCTAAATTCATAAATTTATAGATTTAAATGAATATATTCAAACACTAAGGCTTAAATTCAATTATCTAAGTATCCCTTCCAAAAAGTGCAGAAAAGAACAATAATTAATCCCAAAAAAAAGTTAAAGGAAGAAAAAGTAAAGCACATAAATCAATAAGTAGAAAATAAATGTACAATAAAGAAAATCAACAAAGTCAAAGTTTGGTTCTTTGAAAATTTTAATAAAATTGATAAAGTTCTAGCAAGACTGATCAGGAAAACAGGAGATAAGAAAAAGAACGATATCAGAAATAACAAAGGAGGCATTACTACAAGTTCTACAGATATTATAATGATGATAAGATGATGTTTTGAATGACTTTTAGCCAATAAATTTGAAAATTTAGATGAAATTGAAAAATTTTTAGAAAAAAAATAAATTTACCAAAACCACCATAAAAAAATAGAAAATAGGAACAATTCCATACTATTAAAGAAATTAACCCTTATTTTAAATCTTCCATAAAGAAAATGACTTCACTAGTAACTTTAAAAAAAAATTTAGAAAAAAAAAAAAACCTGCCAATTTAACTAGGTCTTTCAAAAAATAGAACAGAAAGAGACACTTCTCAACTCATTTTATTAGGCCAGCATAACTTTGATGTCAAAACTTGACAAGAATATTATAAAAAAGAAAAATTACAGACTAATCTCCCTCATGAAAACAGAAGCAACTCTAATAAATAAAATATGAAAAAATTAATTTAGTGATATACGAAAAGAATAGTATGTCATGGCCTTCTGGAGTTTGTTCCAGGAATTGAAGAATTGTTTAACATTAGAAAATCAATCAATGTAATTCATCATATTTATATAATAAAAGAGAAAAATCATGTAATCATCTCAACAGATGCTAAAAAAATATTTGACTAATTTCAAAACTGTTCATCACAAAAAAAACCTCTTAGGAAATTAGAATAGAGGGAACTTCCCTTCCTTATAAAAGATGTCTTCTAAACTCCTACTCACTGGTGAAATATTGAAAGCTTCCTCTGTGAGATAAGTAATGAGACAAGAATATCTGCTATCATTGTTTCTATTGAGCATGTATTGGATATATTAGGCAGGGCAATAAGACCATGAAAGAAATAAAAGTATACGAATTGAAAAGAAAGAAAACAGTCATTATTTGCAAATGACATGATTGCTATGTAGAATTTCCATAAGTATATACAAATAAATTATTAGAATTGATAAGTAATTTTAGCAAAATCTTAGCATTTCCATATACTAGGAGAAAGCAATTAGGGAATGAAATTAAGGAAAGATGCCACAAAGTCAAATCACTATGTAATACAGCTGAAATTAACATAATATTGTATATCAACTATATTTCAATTTAAAAAACACAAAAATAAAAAGCAAAAAAGAAAGATGTTGTTACAGTAGTATTAAAACTATCAATAACTAGAAATAAATGGAATCAAATCTAAAGAAAACTACAAAACATTGTTTAGAGTAAAAAAGAAACCTAGTGAATAGAGGAATGTTTTCATATTGAAAGAGTCAATATTATAACCTTGTCAATTTTCCTTAAATTTACTGATAAGTTTAATGCAATTCCAATCAAAATGCCAGTAATATTTGTATGTGAAAATTGACAGGCCAATTCTTAAATTTACATTGAAATGCAAAGCCATGACTAACTGACGATCTTGAAGAAGATCACAGTTGAAGGAGAAGAGGGTTGGATATCAAGACTTATTATAGTAGTAAAGTAATTGAAAGAATATGTTATTGGTGTAAGGATAACCAGATAGAACAATGGAATAGATTGGAGAGTCTAGAAACAGACCTACACAAATGTTGTTGCCTGATTTATGGCAAAAGTGCATTGTTATATAAAGTATAAAAGATGGTCTTTTCAATGAATGGTGTTAGGTCAATTAATTAGATATGTATATAGAAAAATGAATCTTGACTTTCATCTTCACTAAACATGAAAACCAATCCAAGAAGGACAATAGACCTAAATGTGAAATGTAAAATGATAAAGATAACATAGAAAACTATCTTCATAACCTGATGTAGGAAAGAATTTCTTAAGAGACACAAAAAGAACTAACCATAAAGGAAGAGATTAGTAAATAGTTTATTATTAACATAATTTACTTCTTTACACATATATACACATATGACAAAAAGTCCTTTTATAGAATGTTTAAATGATGTCAAAAAAGAAAGAGTGAGAGAATGAGTGGAAGAATGAAAGAGAACGGGTGAGAAGGAGGGAGGAAGGGAAGGGAAAGGACTGAAGAAAGAAAAGGAGTGAAGGACAGGAAAGACAGCCTTCTTCCTAATGGGTAAAAGCTTGAACATGCACTTATATTCTTTTTTTTTAATATAAAAAGAGAATATTTAAATGCCCAATATGCAAAAGTGCTCAACCATTCGGAATGCACAGAAATACACAAATTAAGACCACACTAAAACATCACTATATATGCAAGATTAGTTACAATTTATTAAAAAAGAGACAATATCAAGTGTTGGCTTGGCATAGATATGTAGTAATCTCATATACTACTGATGAGAGTATAAATTGGTACAACCATTTTGGAAAACTTTTGGGCAGAATCTACTGTAGCTAAATAGATGCACAACTATAACCCAGAAATTCTAAATTTAGATGTATCACCAAAATGAAAAATAAAATAAAATAGCATATATGTAAAAAAAAGACTACAAGTTTGTTACTAGCATCTAACTACTTCTGTAATTTTTTAATCACCCCAAAGAGAATCTCTGTATCCATTAAGCAATAACTCCCCTTCCGTCTCTTGCTAGCCTCTCAAATCTGCTTTTTGCCAAGGATAGGAACTTCTTTCTGTATCCATGAATTTGCCTTTTCTAGGTTTTCATGTACGTGGGATCATACAGCATTTGTCCTTTTGTGTCTGGCTTATTTCACTTAGCGCCGTGTTTTCAAGGCATGTTGAATGCATGTTGATACATGGAGCTGTGGTTCATTCATTCCTCATTGCTATATAGTATTCCATCCAATGAATATACTACATTTTCTTTATTCTATTGTTGATGGAGGGTTTTTCTCTCAGCTTGGAACCATTGGAAACAATGTTGCCAGGAACATTCTTGCAGTCTATCGATATTCATATGTTAGAACAGTGCTAACTTTGTGAAAAATACCTAGTACTTAGGTTGGGTGTCATTTCCTGTAAGTTATTCTTCAATTAAAAAGTTTGTTTTAAAAATAGTGAGGAGTAGGGGGAGGAGGAGAGAAAAAGAGAAAAAGAAAAGTCAGAGCATGGCCTCTAAAGCCCTGTGAAGTCTGAAGTTACAAAATCTCCCTGGCGATCTTGGAGTACTGGCTCAACAAGGTTATTTTGGTTTCTTGGTTTTTGGGCCAGGAAGACGGATGGTGCCTTCCTCAGGACCCTCCTGGCAGGGATGGGAGTGGTGGAGGTGGAGGGCTAAACCAACAGGCTAACGTGGTCTCTATATTCTGAGCCAGCCCACAGGGTGGTTTCACTAATCTTTCTGTAACCCCCAGGGCAGTATGGGGAAACAAGATCGACACAGCACATTTCTATTGTTCCCTCCAAAGCTCCCTGAAGATGTTTGTCTAGGACTCTCCGTGCATCTGAGGGAACCCAGGGAGCTAGCAGGGCCTTCCCTGTTCCCAGTGCACTTCATTGGCTTCAACTTGGGGTGCAGCAGGCACATGGGCACCAGGAGGGATCCGTTTGTTTCTGTCTTCCCTAGACTGTGCTGAGTCGAGAAAGAGGCCTGGACTCATCATCCACTTCCTTTTCCTGTTTCAGTCACGCCTGCCTTCCGTTCCTCACCTATTTCTTGTCTCTTCTCACCTCAGGGTATTTGCATGTATCATTCCTGCTGCATAAAATCCTTTTGCTTCTCTTTTTAGCCTCACTCCACCTCTTCCTTCAGATATCAGTCAATTCCCACATCTTCAGGAAAGTTTGCTCCTCTTGGCATCTATTAAACACCATCACCTCATCATACTCTTATTGTAGCATTTACCGCAGTTTCAATCGGTGAATATTCAATTCATTTCTGATTCTCCCTGTAGATTACAAGCTCCATGAGGGCAGGACTGTGTGGCTTTTGTTCATCATTCAAATCTGATGGCTAGCACAGTGCCTAGCAAAGAGTGAGTGAATAATTGAATGAGTGAATGAATGGATGGATGAATGAATGGGTGAGCGCCTCAAAGGCTCTCCAAAAGAAGCCTGCAGTCACAAATCCAATTGCCTGCCTGATACAAGCTCTCATTCCTGTTTCTTTAACTTCCCTCTGTGTGGGGTCACACACCTCTCCCCCAACACACACACACACACACACACACACACACACACACACACACACACTCTGCTTATAGGTGGGATCCCAGAAAATTGCAAGGGGCTCTCCCTGCATGCCAGAAGGGAGGGGCAGGAATGGGGGCAGGGCAAACTGATTGTGTTTCTCTCAGAGGGGCTGCTTGACTGATCTCCTCTGCACTCACTGGCCTGGTGGTTATTCCTGTTGCTCTAGCCCAGGCAGGATGCACCAAGAACCTTTTCAAGCTGCCACTAGGACAGCTTAAGTGAACTTCAGGCCACTCCTGAGTGATTGGTGTGATGGCAACTCAGCCCTGCCATCAAGCTCCGGTCTCTCCAGGGAACGAGTTTGCTGTTCAGGTCATGGTTTCAGCATTCCAGTCAATTTCCCACTCATCACATGGCCCAGTGGACAGGGACGGAGAGCCCAGCATCCCAGCCTCTAGTCCCACCCCTTCCCATCCCCCACCTCCCCCAAACTGAAGGGGTTTCTGAAAACAAAAGCTGGAACATTAAGGATCAGAGGAGCTAAACAGAGGCAATTTATAAAATGCTGTGCAAGATGGGGGTGATGGGCAGGGGTGACGCCAGGGTCCTGTCATCCCTGGGCAGGTGGGACCTTCCAGAGGCCATCTACCGCCTTTCTGGTTCGAGGCAGGACTCTTCCTCCCTCACCCTGAAGGACAGACGTGTATGTGTCAAACTCTTTGCTCATCCTTTCCAGAGGTTTTCTAGAAAGTTTACTTCTTGTAGCTAAACTAAATTTCTTTTGCTTCATTTAAATGTTGACTCTGGTTCTTCCATTCCGGAAACAGGGAACAGTTGTGTCAACTGCCTTCATTCAATCATGCTTTCATTCACTCAGCACATATTTACTGTGTGAATACTCCGTGCCAGGCCCTGTGTTGAGCACTTGGTGGCAATGCCATGGGCACGGTCCCTGCCCTCACGGAGTTTCAGGTTAGTTGACAATAAGATGGCAGATACTTACAAATTGTAACAAATGGGGTGAGGAAGAAAAATTAGCTGTGGTCACGGAGGGCAACAGGTGGGGGAAGGGAGGAGGCCGATGGAGGAGCTGCTTTAGATTTGGCGGCCAAGGAAGACCTCTCTGCAGAGGTGCTACCTACCCCGAGAAGGAGCCAGACACTAGGTCTGAGCAGCATGGGGAAGAGCATCTCTGGGAAAAGGAGCAGCATGTGTGGAGATGCTGGGCCACAGAGTCAGTGCCCAAAGGGGAGCCTGGTCCTTCTGCCGAGGACGCAGTGTACCCTCCAGCCTCCAGCTCTTTGACTTCTCACCACTGAGGAGCAGGGATCCCTCCTCCACACAAATGCCTCTTTCTCCTCCAGCAGAAGCCTCGCGCCAGCCTACCCAGCCCTGCCAGCAGAGTCAGCTGATTGCTGGGCAGTTACAGTCAACAAAGAGGGAGAGAATTAGGAACAGGGACAATTCCCACCAACGTCACTGAGGTCATCTGGCTTGGGGGGCAGGCTGTGGGGAGGACATTCTTTCTGTTTCCATTTCTCCCCACATTCCTGGGAGAGAGGAGTGATACTAATTGCCGATACCACCACACCTGCTTGCATTCCTGTGGCATTTCACCGTTTATAAGATGTTCTTAGGTGCATTAGCACGTGTGGTCCACCCAACACCTCCATGAGTAAGATATACAGGACTGAGCACCCCCATATTCTGATCAGCATATCCACAGTTGCTTAGGGTGCCAACTTTCCTTCATTCCACTCTGCCCCCTAAAACCCCCTTACTGTACTTCTTTAATCTTTGCTGGCCTCTCCTCCACTCTCTCCCTTTCCCTTTCGAGAGAAGGGCAAAAGGGGTCAGAGGACTGGCAATAGGTTGGATACAGGATGGATTGTGCCCGTCTATGTAGCTGCTGTTGGCTGCCGGCTTTTTAACCATTCCCCTTCTCTCTTGCTGATAGACTTCTGGTTTTTGTTCGGGTGGAAATGTCCCCAGCCCCAGGGGATGAATCATAATTGATTTAAGCCAATCTTGGGAATCTGATCCCTGTTGATAGTAATTGACCCAGGGATGGGCATGGGACCTAGTTCTGGCCAATGAGATGTAAGTAAATGACTGGAGGATTATGAGAAAGATTTTATTGTCTGATAATAGGAAAGCTAAAGGGGGGAAAATCCTTCCTTCACCCCTGCATTCTTCCTTTTGGGTTGGGACACTGAAATGTGGGGATGTGATTCTGGAGTTCTGGTAGCCATCTTGTGATGGTGAGGGCAGCAGAGCAAAGGAGGGACTGGGCCCGGTGAAGATATCAGTTAGCTCTGAGCCAACCCTGGAGCCACCTATCTCTAGGCTTCTTATAAATAAGGAACACATGTCCTTGAGGTTTAACTCTTTAAATCCTTGTTACTTAGGGTGTGAGTCCTGGACCGAGCGTATCAGCAGCGTCTGAGAGCTTGCTAGAAATGCAAACTCTCAGGTGTCACTTCAGACCTACAGAATCAGAAAGTGCATTTCGGAAAGATCCCTTAATTGACTCATGCATATTAAAGTTTGAAAAGCACTGGTTTAAGCCAGTTTAAGTCAGTCAGATGTTTCTGAAACTGGAGTCCAAAACGCTGACATAGCAATCCCCAGGCTCAGGTTTTCTTAGGATCCTAGGGACGTTCATTTGATTTCCAGATTCTACAGGCAGGTGCCCACCCCCGTGTCTCCATGTGGGTCTGAGCTCCAGGACGGGCAGGTGAGAGAGGCCATTACAACCCTTGGTGCTGCCTGGAGATCAGTCAGGGGTGCCTCAGGGAAGGGAGAGTGACCACAGCGGAGAGGAACCCCCCAGGCCTAAAGGGAAATTTCTGGGCATGTTCACAGGCATGATGCAGGGCGAGGAGCCAGTGATGTCCCTTTTCCTGAACAGAATGAGCTGAGGGGAGGGCAAGGGAATTGATCCAGAAGGTCTGCAGGGAACCTGTTGGAATGTACTCACCTCACAGGGACTAAGGGAGGAGCCAGTGTTGGGAGGGGGACCCCTGGGGGGCCACTGCCCCCCAGGATGGGCTGGCTGGCCTGGCCCAGTGAAGATGGCCTGGTTTCCTTTTTGGAGGTCCTTGCAGATACAGTTTTGGAAACTGGTAACCTTCCAACCCTTGGGTACACCTGGATTTTCAGTTCTGTTCTGCACCCCAGTAGTACTGCCTGACTTTGTGGGTCTTGGATGAAGAATTTCCATCTACTTTCTCCTGCACAGCTGGGCAGCAGAATCCACCTTGGGAGATGGAGAATGGGTCCACCTCCTAAGGAGTGGGAGGCAGCATCTAGCTGTACTTTCATGACACAGTGGGGGAAGCCTCAGTGTGCGGCCCAGGCCCTCTGACTCACAGAGGCGATACCGTTCACCTGCCGTCCGCCTAATGGACTGTGCGTCAGAGTCCCCTTCCCCCTCCCTGACTGCTCTATGTGGCACATGGGATGTGTTGATCCTGGGACTCCATATATCAAGGTAGTCTCTTAGCGTATGAAATGTGCAGTCAGACATAGCTGGTGGGAATCCGAGCTCTATCGATCATCAGCTGCGAAGCGCTGGGCAAATTAACCTTTCTGACTCCCGGCTTCTCCATCTCTGAAAGGGGAGTCACAGTACCTACCTCCCAAGGTTGGTATGAAGACAAAATGAGAGAGTCTGTGCTTATCCCTCAGGAAGCACCCAAATGGAGGCTGTCCTTATTCATATTCCATGTGTCTCTGAAAGTGGCATCTTGGTGAGCCTGAGGGCCCAGGAGCTGAGGCGTGGACCTGGGGAAGTGTGGGCGCAGCACAGCGGGTGGTCTGAGATGTGGGCACCGGAGCCTGGATTCCCAGGGGGGCCTCATCCTAACCACCTGACTGGAGACACAGAGAGAGACCCAGAGAGAAGTCGAAGCTTCTTTGCTGTCCCAGAAACGAACTCCCTCAATGTGGCCCCAACCCACCCAGCTGTGAAACTGAAATCATTACCTGTTTCCTCACAGTACCGTTGCCTGGCTCTCTCATCCTTCTTTTTTTTAAATTAATTTTTATTGGAGTATAGTTGCTTTACAATGTTGTGTTAGTTTCTACTGTACAGCAAAGTAAATCAGCCATACATATACATATATCCCCTCCCTTTTGGATTTCCTTCCCATTTAAGTCACCAAAGTGCATTAAGTAGAGTTCCCTATGCTATACAGTAGGTTCTCATTAGTTATCTACTTTGTACATAGTATCAATAGTGTATATGTGTCAATCTCAATCTCCCAATTCCTCCCATCCCCCCTTCCTCCCTAAACCCCTTGATATCCATTCATTTGTTCTCTATGCTATTATAATTGAGGTGCTATGAAGGAAAGGTACCTAAGAATGATGGCTTCTTTCACTCATCTCTCATCCTTCTTGAAGCAGGTGCATGTGTGTGTGTGGGGCCACGGGGCAGGCAAGGGAACTGCCCTCAGTCCTGTGTTCTGCCTGGGGCCCCTCGGAATCACCCTCTGTCTCCCACAGTCAGCTATCTGCTGCAGCGCTCTCTCGCTCCCCTGTGGTTTTCTTTCGTTAGGCAAGGACGTCTGCACCGTCCTCCACCCACCTGCAGCTGCCCCCTCCCATGCACACACAGATCTACTCGCTCTACTATTAGGAGTCACACGCCTGGTACAAGGCAGGCACCACGCTAGGTGCTGGGGCACAAGGTAAACCCGATGTGGCTCCTCAGTTTATTCAGTGGTCTGCCAAACCCTGGAGGGTTCAGGGTGTGGCTGGGTCTGATGAACTGCTGGGTCAATGGGTGGCCACCTCCCCTGGTGGCAGCAGGACATGGAGAAGGGTAAGGGGAGGCCCTCCCAGTTTCAATGGACCCCAGCACGCTGTGGGAGTGTAGGACAGCACTGCAGCCTTGGATGCTTGGGGTCCTAGCAGGAGGCATGGGAGGCGCTGGAAGGAGGGAGCCGCCCCCTTGTGTGGTTCAGGGGTCTGTGAGAGGCAGAATGTGAAGACACTGTGGGCAGAGCTGAGGCCCCCTGGGAACTCCCAAAAATAACCAGAGAAGATGTTGCTGTGTGTGAAGGGGTCTGACATCTTGCAGTCCTGGAAATCAGCATGCCTTCGGGCATCCACGCCGATGTGTCCTTCTGTGTCCCACAGGCTGCAGAAGCCTGGGTGTCTCAGTCTGCTCGGGCTGCCATAACAAAGTACCATAGATGAGGTGGCTTAAACAACAGATGTTTATTTCTCACAGTTTGGAAGGCTAAGAAATCCAAGATCAAGGTGCCAGCAAATTCAGTTCTTGGTGAGAGCTCTCTTCCTGGCTTGTGGATGGCCGCCTTCTCATTGGGTTCTCATATGGCAGAGAGAGAGACAGAGACAGAGACAGAGGGAGAGCATTCTCTGATCTCGCTTCCTCTTCTTATAAAGACATTAAATCCCATCATGGGGACCCCAGCCTCACAAACTCATTTAAGTACATCCCAAAGGCCCCACCTCCAAATATCATCACGCTGGGGGTTAGGGCTTCAACATGAGTCTTGAGGGGACACAAACCTTCAGCCCATCACACTGGGGACATGTGGGTTGCCCTGGAATAGAACCTCGTTGCATTCAGAGCAGACTCACCTCCCAGCTTCTGTTTTCCCCTCTTCCTCCATCCCAGAGTGGCCATACATTGGTGGCATAGGGGGCTTGATTCCACCTACCTCCCAGAAATACTCACCCAGAAAGCAGAAATCTGCACACAGTAGAATCCTGCCCTTCTCTAGGGTGGGGCAGCTCTAGCATAACTTGCACGCCCACACGCGTGTTCAGAAGGCAACTGTCTCGCATCTCCTCCAGGTGTGTTCACCCAAGTCCCCTTTTCCTCTAATCCCCAACCTGACCCTCCTGTGACTCTGTTCTGGAAAAAAATATATATCCTTGAAGGGCTGGGACTTTTGGAACAGGATTCCTCTGGATGACACTCCCGGGGCTCAGTCCTTTTCCCTGCTCCTTCTCTAGCTATGCTTTCTCCCTAGTTGATCTCATCCAGTTCCATGACTCCCAAACCCAACCACTTACATTGATGTCTTCACTTGGATGTCTAATAGGCATTTTATTCAGCTTCACAGAGCTCTTAATTGCATTTCTCCACCCCAAACTGTTCCTCTTGTTCTTCACCACAGCAATAATTACTACCCCATTTATCCAATGGCTCAAACAGAAACTGTGCAGAAATCTTAGATTCCTCCCTTTCTCTCATCCCTCACATCTAATTCATCAGCAAGTGCTGTTGTTTCCACCTTCAAAATATCTCCTGGACCCTAGGATCTCCTCTTCACATCTACTGCTACCCACCTTGACAAAACCCTCACCGTTCTCCCCTGAACTCTGTAAGGACCTCCTAGCTCATCTCATTCCTTCCACGCTTGCCCTGCTTCAATCCATTCTCCTAATAGCATTCTAGAGCTTTTTTTTTTCTCCTTTGGCAGTGCTGTGAGGCTTGCGGGATCTTAGTTCCCCAACCGGGGATTGAACCTGTGCCCTCAGCAGTGAAATTGTGGAGTCCTAGCCACGAGGTCACCAGGGAATTCCTCCTCCATCCCGCCTGCCTCTCTGTGCTGTTCCTCCCTCAGTCTCCCTTCAGCCCTCCACATGCTCACTGCCTACAATGTCCTCCTTCCAGATCACCGTGTGGCTGACTCTTTATACCATTTGGGGTTCAACTCAAATGCCCCCCACTCACAGAGGCCTTCCTTGAATCAAATTTAAGTAGCCCCCCCATGCCAAGTCAGCCACTCTTTAATTCATCCCCTTCTTATCTCTGAGTCATTTATTATTATCTGTGATTATTTTATTTAATTATAGGTTATCTGTGCCCCCCCCAACTAATCATCAAAGATCCATCACCTGCATTCAATAAGTACACTCTCTCTCCAGCATCTAGAACAGGTAGAACAATGAATAGTCAACACACATTTGGTGAATGTGTAAATGAAGGAAGGAATGGATCCTGTGGACACTTTTTAGAAGTTGTTTATCGTAGTAAGACGAGACTAGAAGAAAAGGCTCAGTGCCAGAGGGACCTTCTTCTAACAAGAGTTTTCACCTCTTGTGCATTGTCTGTGTGCCAGTTCTTCACATGTAGGGTCTCACTGAATCTTCAACAATCCTAAGATGTATACACTATTATGGTTTCTCTGTTATGTATGAAAAAAGTGAGATGGATAGAAGTTTAAGAACTGGCTCGAGCTCACACAGCTAGTGAACGGTATAGATGGTACACAGTCTTCTCCCTCATCTGACTCTCAAGGAACTTTCTCCGGCCCCACTCATGTGCCTCCTTTGTTGGGGAGAGTCAGGGAATGCCATAACGCCAGCCTTGGGGGATGCTAGCTTCTGTTCCAGGAACAAAGAGGACGGTGAGTCTTGCCTTCTAAATGTCTTGTGGGAGGCCCTAAGGTCAGGGAAGCTCTGCAGAGCCACTCTGCTTTTCCTGAGCTTTGTACAGTGGAGAACAGCTAAGCTGCTATTATTTCCTTTTCCTACAGATGTGAGGCAGCCACACAGATATGAGGATGGCAGGGGAGTTAAGTGACAGTGATTCCTCAAGTGGAGGAATGGATGAAATGACTTCTTCAGAGCCATGTTAGTCAGCTAAGTGTTGATCCTGTGAAAAGCAAGCATATATAAATCTGCACTGAGGCTCTAGAAATTTCACCTGCTAGCTGTAGAGAGATGACTAGGAGATTGACCACCTGCCCTTGGGCCATCTCAGTTCTGCTGCTGCTAGGGATTTGGCAGGTGCCTGTGACCTTGGGAGGGGTCCTCAGGGTGCATTCAGGAAACAGTACATTGAGTAATGGAAGCCTCCGTCAGAGATCGTGATAGATCTGTTTTCAGCTGCTCCCTGTTGGGGTGTGATTGATACCCCAGGAGCCTGTATCCCTTTCCTTACTTATTGAATGTGGGTGATGGATTTTTGACAAGATTCATTTTGACCTGAACGCTACTGAGCTAAAGGAATCAACATTGTCAATTTCTCTGCCTGGTCCTGAAGAATAGTTACATGGATGAGGACATTTTTCTTTCAATTGAAATATTTTAGCTACTGTGGCTGCCCAGCGAAGGCCTCCCTGTGCCAGCTCCCGCCCGCCGCTCCGCAGCCTGTCTTTCTGGAGGTACAGAGGGACAGTCTCCCCTGCCCTCACCGGTTCCCGGGTCAGGCCCACCGTCTGTGCCCGTTGGGCCACACACTGTGGAACACCTCTCGTGATGCTCTAGCCAGAAATGTGCGTCGTCATTGGGCTTGGCTGGGTGATGAGCAGGGAGAGTTTTGTCTCATTTCTTTCTCTCATAGCTGTGATTCCTGAATCGGCACATTACTTACTTTACCGCAAACCTAATAAGTATCCAATCTTTAAGGCACTGCAGGTGTATAGCTACTAGCTTCTCGGGATGGGATTTTCGCATTCATCTTTTTGCTCTCAGTCTAAGCAGATATTCATATGAACGGTCCTACGGCATCTCTGGGCTCCTGCCTCTCTCTGCCTTCCCCAGATTCTCACAGCTGCATCCACCACTGGGCTCACTGGCAGGGTCAGGTTCCTGGGTCCTGACTTGGGGGGTGGGGGGCTGGGCAGCGGAGGGAGGATTTGGGGGTGGGATCTAGTATTGCTCTCGGCCTCCTCTGCGTCTGACAAGGGGTGACCCTGAGAAGTGGGCATTGTTGCATTATATTATTCATAATGCTTATGCTACTCCATAAAATAAGTTAGATTATTGGGACAATTCACACAGGAGAACCACAATTCAATGCTGAAGACTTTGTGAGGAGCTCATCATCTGTTGCCTCTGGTTCATAGAACAGCCCTGCAGAGCGCCGTGAGAGACAGATGCAGGTGAACCAACTGGGGCTCACGGAGCTTCAGGGCCTGCTCGAGAGCACCCAGACATCCAGGGGTCCAGGGACCACTGTGCTCTGTCTACAACGTCCCATGCTCTGCCCACCAGTGGAGACTAGAGCTGAATCACACACGTGGTCAGACAGCAGGGCAGGACCACAGCTGGACTCTGCTGTTGAGTGGATGTGCATCACGCTGGATGCCAAGGGGACCGGGACCAGGCTTCCTGGGGGGACCCCCGAGGCACCTCCTGGGTTCCCTCGGCCCTGCCCTTGCTCTGGCCCATCACCACCGAGCTCTCCTCCAGAACCTGCCCTTCTGCTGGGCCTTGGGGTAAGGGTGCTGGCTGATCCCCTATCCCCCGAGCCTCTTGGCAGGCTTGGTTCTAGCTCCCAGATCGCCTCGTGGCTCCCTCATTCCTTAGCCCATTCTCAACTTGCTTTCTGAGCTTATTTTTCTTTTCTTTTCCCCAAAGATTATTTATTTAATTTATTTTTGGCTGCATCGGGTCTTAGTTGCAGCATGCGGGATCTTCGTTGAGGCATGCATGATCTTTCGTTGCGGTGCGCTGTCTTCTCTCTAGTTGTGCATGGGTTCCAGAGCGCGTGGGCTCTGTAGTTGAGGTGCGTGAGCTAGTAGTTGTGGTGCACGGGCTTGGTTGCCCCGTGGCACGCCCCTTAGTTCCCTGAACAGGGATCGAACCCGACTCCCCTACATTGTAAGGTAGATTCTTTTCCCCTGGACCACCAGGGAAGTCCCCTTGAGCCCATTATTCCTGAACGATTATTTTAACAATGCCTCTTGCTTCCAAGGATGCTCGCTCACTCATCCTCTGAGAAACCTCAGAAGCTAGAGGTGTAACCCAGCCCTCACCAAAGTCAAGAGGAGTACAGCCTCTGGTCGGGGACCCACCCCTAGTTAATGGTCTAAGAGACCAGGAGCCAGGACTCCTGAGTCTGTCTGACACTTTTCTCATGACACCACATCTCCTCTTCCAGCCGTTGTCTCTTTCCACACAAATGGCCCGTTCACATCTCTGAGAATTTATTAGTCTCTGCTCACCTTGTCTGGGATTGGGGGACACTGGCTGAACTGATCTGGGGAGGTGAGGCATCCTGACTGCTGTCACTGCAGTCTTAGCCTGAGAATTATTACAGGGCAGAATATTCCAGAAAGACAGGACCCCTGCTCATCTGCAGGCTGTAATGAAATGAACACTCTCGCATCTTTCTCCTGGACAGCCCCCTCCGAGCTATTAGCAGGTCACAGCAAGGCAGGCCCCCGGCAGCGTGGCACTCCCGCCAGAGGATGGAGTGACCCTTCAGGCTGTGTTCCCTGCCCTGCCCCCATCAGACACCCCTGATGTGGTGTGGCCGGGAGAGAAGGACGGGGGAGTATGGTTTGGGGGCTGAAGGGGAAGGCGAGGCGGGGGTGGATGTCTGTCTGCAGCTGAGGCCTATAAATCTGCCAGCTTTTCAAGAACACAAAGCTTCAGGCAGTCCAGCCTGTGGGGCACTTGGGGAGTCCGGGCAGGACCTGGGGACAGGGACCAGGCAGGCAGAGGAGACAGCCAAGGCCAGCCAAGTGGGTTCTTCTGTGGAGCAGAGAAGTGGGAGGTCTCTGGCTCCTGCCGGACTCTGGGGGTTTCAGCTTTGTCTGAAGCTCTCTCAGATCTGATACCCTTACGTGTCGCCTGGTTAACTCATCGTGCCCTGGACGGCTAGGGTGACTGTGAGAGCAAACCCCTCATCATTTTACCACGCTGGGAAAGCCACGCTGCAATTTTCTGGAAAGTTAACAAATTCTCAGGGAAAAAAGGACGGAGATTCTAGACCAGCCGTGGCCTGGCGAGTCTGAGCACTCTTTCCTTAGTTTCAGACTCCTTGGTTTCGGGCCCCAGGACTTGAAGGCTCTGCCCTGGGCGGGTCCCTGCCCAGCCTCTGAAAGGTTAGAAGCCCTGTCCCGTTGGGTTCCCTCCCAGCCCCACCTTCACTCTGAGTGATTTGATTTGTGTGGAGAGGAGTACAAATACCCCTGAGAGCGGAGTAAATGATTCTGGACTTCTTCCATTGGGGTCATCTTACTGACTGGTTATTCATCTGGGTCCAGGGGGAGAATAGAGGTGGGTGGGGAACGTCTGGCTCTTCATTAACTCTTTCATTGCCGGCCTGTCTCCTGCCTACTTAATATAGGCGTTTTCAGGCCCGTTCTGAAGCAGCCAGGGCGGAGCACAGCCATCGTGCGGTGGGTCTGGCGTTTCTGGTGGAGTTGTGGCTGGTCTCTGTAGTTGGCATCTGGGGTGTGGCTGGGGTCTCTGCTCTGTCCTCCGGGCTACAAATCTAATCTACAATGTCCAAGGAACTCTTGGACTTGCCTTGGCTTCTTCAGGGTCTCACATTCATCTGACATAGAACAGGCAGGTTGTAAGAAAGACAAATTGTTTGCAGAGGAAAATTTCCCTGTGCCATGAGATGAAGCGGATAAAGATAAATGACTGGAGCTGTTTTTAAGATTCTTAATCACTTGCTTTCCTTTCCAGGGGTGAGCCAGTCTGCTTTCCTCCAGAGCATCTTCTTACTAAGATGCATGTGGATGAAAATGAGACTGCAGGGGGGACTCCCAGGCAAACGAGGATGAGAGAAAAATATAGAAGGAGGTACCAAGCTCGAGATGGCTGAGGGAAGACAAGGCACCCCTGGCATTTGTGGGAGTGGGGACTGGCTCTCATGTGTGAAGGAAAGGAGGGGAGGAATGGTCCCCACACCTCTGACCTTGACCCTGAGTACTCCCTGCAGCTTCCTCCCCAGCGGGTCCCATAGCAGCCACACTACCAGCTTTCACAGATGACAGCTCACCCTGAAATAACTTGTTCTGAGGGTAGTTGGTGATCAATGACTCAAATTAAACCTCAGAAAAGGTTTTCTTCCTCCCTGACTCTTTGTAGGTTTCTCAGCTTATTTCCTCCCCGGATGGTTGTATAAGTCGGATGATGGCTATGTTAGCGCTCTAGAAAAAAAGTGAATTCACAGAAGATTTAAGGTGTGAGTGAGCCCTTGGATGGACAAAGGGTGGGGGATGAAGGGTAGGAGGGACCAACACCCAAACCCCAGCCATTATTCTTTCCAAGCAGCCATCCAATGCCTCTCCAACCAACACCCCTTTTCTCTTCTTACTGCTCCAGCCTTCCTGGGTTAATAAGGACTATTCCTGCACCCCAGCTTTCCTGCCCAGCTCAGATGGTTTCAGCTTCTAAATCAGGTTATCTCTCCAGTCTGCATTCCCAGTAACTGAATTATCTTTGCATGAGTACACAGAGGTCTGGGCAGGGAGGAGGGGCTGTCTGGACAGAGACCTGTCTTTCTGGCTGCTCCCCAAGCTAGGTCTTAGCAGCCTCCTAAATGATGCCTGGGTCCCCTCCTTTCTCCCCCCAGTACAGCCTTTCAGTCCTGGGGGAGAGAGGGCAAAGAGGTCTTCAAGGATGCCGCCCACAGCCTGGCTGGGCGGAGAGCCAGTGGACCAGAGAGGTCAGCTCTGTTCTTGGCAGGAAATAAAGGGCCAGCATGGAAATGCCACCCAGGCTGGGATCGAGATCTGTGGAGTGGCAGCCCTGAGTGGGTGAGGTGAAGGGGAGCAAAGAGTGACCTAGGCTCCCTCCCTGGTAGTCTCCGTCCCCCGGACCTGCAGTGCTCAGCCAGGCCAGGGAAACCTGCTCATTGTCAGTGACTGTCAACCTTCCATTAACGTCTGCACCACTTTGGGAGGGGGCAGTGTTGAAAAGACTGTTTCCTAAACCCAAGAGTTGGGAGTCATCGTAGGGTTTTTTTGTTTTTGTTTTTTTAACATCTTTATTGAAGTATAATTGCTTTACAATGGTGTGTTAGTTTCTGCTTTATAACAAAGTGAATCAGTTCTACATATACATATGTTCCCATATCTCTTCCTTCTTGTGAGAACTGCCCTCCCTCCCACCCTCCCTATCCCACCCCTCTAGGTGGTCACAAAGCACTGAGCTGATCTCCCTGTGCTATGCGGCTGCTTCCCACTAGCTATCTATTTTACATTTGGTAGTGTATGTATGTCCATGCCACTCTCTCACTTTGTCACAGCTTATCCTTCCCCCTCCCCATATCCTCAAGTCCATTCTCTAGTAAGTCTGTGCCTTTATTTCCGTCTTACCCCTAGGTTCTTCATGACCATTTTTTCCCCTTAGATTCCATATATATGTGTTAGCATATGGTATTTGTTTTTCTCTTTCTGACTTACTTCACTCTGTATGACAGACTCTAGGACCTAATGAAACTTCAAAGTTTTTGCACAGCAAAGGAAACCATAAACAAGACCAAAAGACAACCCTCAGAATGGGAGAAAATATTTGCAAATGAAGCAACTGACAAAGGATTAATCTCCAAAATTTACAAGCAGCTCATGCAGCTCAAAACAAAAAAACAAACAACCCAATCCAAAAATGGACAGAAGAACTAAATAGACATTTCTCCAAAGAAGATATACAGATTGCCAACAAACACATGAAAGAATGCTCAACATCATTAATCATTAGAGAAATGCAAATCAAAACTACAATGAGATATCATCTCACACCAGTCAGAATGGTCATCATCAAAAAATCTACAAACAATACATGCTGGAGAGGGTGTGGAGAAAAGGGAACACTCTTGCACCACTGGTGGGAACGTGAATTGGTACAGCCACTATGGAGAACAGTATGGAGGTTCCTTAAAAAACTACAAATAGAACTACCATATGACCCAGCAATCCCACTACTGGGCATATACCCTGAGAAAACCATAATTCAAAAAGAGTCATGTACCAAAATGTTCATTGCAGCTCTATTCACAATAGCTAGGAGATGGAAGCAACCTAAGTGTCCATCATCGGATGAATGGATAAAGAAGATGTGGCACATATATACAATGGAATATTACTCCGCCATAAAAAGAAACGAAATTGAATTATTTGTAGTGAGGTGGATGGGCTTAGAGTCGCAGGTTTTGGGTGAGACCTAAGGACCAGTCTTTTAACAAGACATCCAGGAAGGAGGAAAATGTGAGGAATGCGGATCTAGGGATTCAGACAAGAAGGCTAACTAGGTCATTGGAGTTCTACTTTTACAGACCAGGGTGGGGTCAAATTACACTTCCTCAGCCTTGAAAACAGCTTTGGTGTCAATGTGGTCTTTGGACCATTGCATTCCTCTCTCCCCCAGGCACCCACTAAAATCACTAGGGGTGTTTGCTGAAATGCAGATTATTGGTTCCTAATATGGATGTACTAAATCAGATTCTCTGTGGGTGGGGCCTGGAATATGCATTTATAATAAATATCCCAATGATAATAATAATAGCCTAGGTTCATATAGCACTTACTCTGTACCAGGTTCTTTAAGATTAAAGAATAGTAACTCATTTAATCTGCACAATAGTTTTTGAGGTAGATTGTATTATTATTCCATTTAGCAGATGATGAAACTGAGGCCTAGACAGGTTATTTAACCTGCCAAGGACATATAATTACCTAGTGATTGATCCAGGATTCAGACCTGAGTTGGTAGCTGCTAAAGCTGGGTTCTAACCATCAGACCACACAGCCCCACTGCTTTGCACGGCGGCTAAAGCTGGAAACTCCTCCCATCAGTCATGGCGCTAGCTTATGATCAGCTCTGCAGCAGAGGGAGGAACTTGAACAAGAGCTGGCGACTTGGTCACTGAGGGTACAGACCAGCAAGGGACTTCAAGGTCTGGGAAGAGTCAGGAGGCCAGGGTGTCAACATGCCAGGCAAGTTTGGGCAAGGCTCTTCTCCTCTTGAGCCCTTGGTTCCAGCCATCTGTCAAGCGGACGCTGAGCTGAATGACTTCTCATTTCTTCCTGGCTCTAACATTTGAAAAATATGTGCATTTCCTTTCTCTGAGCAGCTGAGGCAGGTTCCTGAAAGGGTGTGTGTGTGTGTGTGTGTAAGGGCAGTTATATGTAGGGGCAATGTCCCCAGTCTAAGACTGGCTGGGCATTAGGGTCTGACCGCCATGAGTCTGGGTGTATCCTAGGCCAAGCCAGTGCAGATGGGTTGTGACTTATCGGGGCAGAATTTGCACTGGCACTGGGGCTGTTTCTGTCTTGACTATTCTGTATTGTCCTGAAACAATGCACTTGGGGTCACCCGAGGAGAGAATGAGAGAACGAGAGGTTGGGAAAGCTGTTGGAGTGAAATGGAAAGAGCTTCAGGGAAATAGAGGCCCAGAAGTGGGCACCAGCTGTGGCTGACTGTGCAGTCTCCTTGCCTGCTTACGAGCCAGTTCCACTGGGCCAGGCATCCTTCCGTAGTCGAACTCACTTCTGTGAACAAGGCTAGGCCACTGAGGACGCCACAAGAATGCTCCACCTGGGACAAGCCAGCCCCTCATTGATCCTGCCTTGTCCTGTGTAGTCTCAGCTATACTGTAGCATGTAAAATAGTGATTAACATTGGGTCCTTCTTTGACACTACAGCTTGTTCTGCAATCCTTTAGCCCAAAAGGGAATGGCTGGCAGGGAGCCCATCCATGGGGCCTTGCTGACAACTCCACCCACGCAGCTTTCAGTGGTGCCCTGGTGAACAGAAGCTGTAGCAAGAGGCTATGGTGTGTGCATGTGTGTCAGGAGTGGGTGGGCAGCTCCCAGCGTTCGGTGAGAGGCCACTGGTTCTGCGGTCACCTCTGCAGCAAGAGATCATCCTCTAGACCCAGCTCCTGCCTTAAGGCACAGGACACCTAACTCTCCCAAGCTGCACAGGGGTCATCGGGAGACTAAGGCTCTCTCTCCCACTGCTCTGCAGGGTTTCAGGATACATTCAGCTGGGACAGGGCCAGTGGCTGGGCAAGAGCTCCAGTGCAGTTAGGGGCTGGGCATTGATCAAGCAACCACTTCACAGGGTTGGTTTCCTTTTGAACCAGGATTTCATCTTAGTTTGGGCTGCTATAACAAAGTACCAAAGCACCATTGTTATAAAACAATGGAAATTTATTTCTCACAGTTCCTGAGGCTGGATGTCTGGGATCAGGGTGGCAGCATGGCTGAGTTCTGGTAAGAGTTCTCTTCTGGGTTCTCATCACTGCTGCCTTCTCCTTGCGTCCTCACAAGGTGGAAAGAGGGCAAAAGAGCCCTCTGGGGTCCCTTTCATAATGGCACTAATCCTTTCCTGAGGATTCCATCCTCATGACCTAAGCACCTCACAAAGGCCTCACTTCCTAATATCATCGCACTGGGGGTTAATCTTCAACATGTGAATTTTGGGGGGTCATTGCACGTCTCTTGGGGTATGAGGAGAAACCACTGGCCCTGTGGTCATCTGTGCAATTGGCATTAGCCATGGAGCAAGGCTGTGGGTTGGGAGCTGGGGAGGATTTCCGAGGCCAAGAGAATGCAGAGGTGAGCTGAGAGGGAGATGTCCCAGGGAACCAGCCCAGGCTCCTGCTGACGGAGCAGTGATCATTCTGTAGTCTCCAGAACATTCGGTCCCCAGGGCAGCCTCTCTGTCTACATCATTTCAAGCAGGACCAGGACTCAGAGCTGTGATAACTTCTTCAGATTTCAAGCCTGTTGCTTCAGAGGAAGGGGAGGGGCACCTAATAGAGCAGACTTCTCCACTGGAGACGGGTCTATGCTCAGGGCATAGGTGCTTGGACGGTTCAGCGATTCTTCCTCCATGAAGCTCTTCTTGACTCCCCCGGTCCGACCAGAGCGGACCTTCCCTGACACTCTGCTCTTGCCCTGCACTATCCCAGTGCAGCGTGATAGCTGTAAGTTCATCTTCACGGGAGTTCCCCAGGGCAGAGCCCCGCCTGTTCACTCCTTATTCACTGTCGTGTTCATGGTGCGGCTCAGATTCCGAGTTCTGTTAAAGATTGTGGAATGGATGGTGGGAAGGTCATCAGCAGCTCTCTGCTTAGGCCTCCAAGAAGACCCTTTCTTGGTGATTCACCCTTTCTCCCAGGCCCTGTGGGAAGGAGGGGGTCTGCCCTAAGCTCAGAGAACCACTCCTTGCAAAGGAAGAAGAGGATGGTTGCACGCTCAGCAGTTCTGGAAGGGCACTTGGGGCTGACAGCTGCCTGGTTGACTCATGAAAGCGGCACCCGTGATGGGTGAGGTCTTTAGCAGCCCAGCGCTCCACCCAGGATTGGAAGACGAATCACGTGCTCCCTCTTTACCTTCCTCCCAGGCCCCTGAATGGAGCCCCGTCTGCTTTCCTGCAGCCGCCCCATGCAGGCAGAGATGAAGCTGCTGTCTGGCAGCAGAGATCTTCGCCATGAGGCAGGTAGAGAAACAGCTTGCTTCCCAAGGAGAAAGTGGAGCTTTGTAGGCACACAAGGGTAAATACTGAGCGTAGTATGCTGCTAATTAGCTGCACAAAGGCCATTAGCATTAATGAGATCTGTCTCTGTGACCGATTCCCTCTTCACAGAGCAGGCAGCATCACTGCTTCCTGGCTCGATGTTCTGCTTCTGCTGCGAGTTTGTGTGACACTTTCCTCTTGAATAAAAGACAGCTAGAATCACAAAGAAGCCCTTTCTCTTTGAACCTTGCTTTGGAACAAAAGCAGAAACTTCAGGTTAAAGATACACTTAAAAGATTGAAAATGTTTCCCATTCTCAGCCCTAATCATATCCCCTCCTCCTGACTTTGGAGTACTAGGCTAGAAAGTCAGGGTAGAAAAGAGGGATGATCATCACCAAGGTTTGGTTTTGTTTTGTTTTCTTTGAGCACTTAATATGTACCAAGCAAGAGCTGTACATGACCTAATTTAAGTCTCACAATAACCACATGAGGTAGATTCTATGATGATCCTCATTTTGCAAATGAGGCAGTGAGGCTCAGAGCTGATAAGGGATAAGTAACTTGCTCACATTTCCACAGTTAAAAAATGGAAAAGCCAGAATGATTCAGCCATGCCGGAATCCAGAGCTCATGATCTTGACCACAACACTGAACTGTCTTGAAAAGGATCCTGGGAAGGACTGTACTGAACAGTCTTGCCTCTTTCGAAGTAGGGGAGGAGAATTAAATAAACCAAAGTACTTGGTTATTGTTTATTACTACAGTTATTTATTTACAGTTTATTTAATGTCTATTATGGTCTTGGTGTGGGGGATGTAATATGTCATCCTTGTTCCCATGGAGACTATCATTAAGTGGTAATACAATGGGGACATGACTATAATAAGAGGTAGCATGATCAATGGCTAGATAGGTACTGTGTATTACAAGGGTACGAATTAGGGCCCTTAATTGTATATGTGAGGGCATGGGAAAGGTGAAGCCATATTTTAATCTGTTCTTTCCAATGTTATTGAGATATAATTGACAAGTAATATCGTGTAAGTTTAAGGTGTACAACACGTTGACTTGATACACTTACATATTATAAAATGGGTAGCAGCATAGCATTAGCTATCGCCTCCATCCCATCACACAAGTACCAATTTTTTGTGTGTGATGAGACATTTACAATCTCTCTTAGCAACTTTTAAGTATATAATACAGTATTATTAGCTATAACCACCATGCTGTACATTAGATCCCCAGAACTTGTTGATCTTACAATTGGAAGTTTATACCCTTTGACTAATATCTCCCCATTTCTCCCATTCCCCAGCCCCAGGTTACTACCAAACTACTATTTCTATGATTTCAGCTTTCTTTAGATTCCACATGTAAGTGATTACATATAGTATTTATCTGTCCCTGTCTGACTTCTTTCACTTAGCATAATGCCCTTGTTTCATCCAAGTTGTCTCAAATGGCAGCATTTCCTTTCTCATGGCTGAATAATATCCCATGTGTTCTCTCTCTCTCTCTTTGATATCTGAAGCTTATATATATATATATATATATATATATATATATATATAATATATATATATATATAAAATCTTCTTTATCCATTCATCTTTATTCATTTATCTGTTGTCGGAAACAGACACTTAAGTTGTTTTTATTTCTCTGCCTTTGTGAATAATGCTGCAATGAACATGAACATGGAGGTGCAGATATCACTTTGAGATCCTGTTTTCATTTCCTTCCGATAGATATCCAGAAGTGCAATTTCTGGATCAAAGGTAGTTCCATTCTTAATCTTTTGAGGAACTTCCACACTATTTTTCATAGTGTCTGCACCAATTTACATTCCCACCAATAGTGCACAAGCATTCTCTCTTCTCCACATCCTTGTTAGCACTTATCTCTTGTCTTTTTGATAATAGCCATTCTAACACGTGTGAGGTGATATCTCATTGTGGTTTTGATTTGCATTTCCCTAATAATTAGCAATGTTGAGCACCTTTTCATGTACCTGTTGGCCATTTGTATGTCTTCTTTGGAAAAATGTCTATTCAGGCCCTTTGCCCATTTTTATGTTGGGTTATTTGGTTTTTTGCTAATGAGTTGTATGAGTTCTTTATATATTTTGGATATTACCCCTTACTGAGTATGGGGTTTGCAAATATTTTCTCTCATAGGTTGCCTCTTCATTTTAAAAATTTTTTCCCTTGATGTGAAGATTTTTAGTAGTCCTGTTTATTTATTTTTGCTTTTGTTGCTTCTTTTAATCTTTTTGAATCTCTTTTTAAAAACATCTTTAACATTTGGAGACGTGAACTGTAGTGGATAGAGAAGGCTTCCTGGAAGAGGTTCTAGAGCTGAGCTTCAAAGAGTCTGTGTTAGACGAAAATAGCAGAGGAAGGACATTGCTGGTCAAGGTGTCACTTGGAGCACTGACATGGAGGTAAGGTACAGCAGAGTGTGTGAAAGGAGAACTATAAGTGTACTTGTGTTTGTAGAGCGTGAAATTTGTAGCAGGTCGTAGTGAGGAATGAAGCTGGAAGGGGGGTCGAAGGTAGATCACAGAGGGCCCCGTAGGCAAGACAATTGAGTTTGGAATTTATCCTCAGCAAATGGGAGCCACTGTAGGACTTTCAAGCACAGTAATGTCATGGAAGATGAGACTGGCAAGGGCAAGAATGGTAGCTGATGGTTCGATGGTAGCTAGATGCTATTTTAGTAACTTAGGCAAGAATGGTGGTGGCCTGAATGTGAACTATAGTAATAGGGATGGTGACTGGATATAAATTTGATAAACATCTAGCAGGTTGAATTGGCAAGTCTCAGTGGTTGACTAAATGCAAGGGGCTTGATGGAGAGAGAGGAGTCAGAGATAGTGCTCAAATTTCTGCCTTAGGTAAAGAGTTGCTATTCTCTGAAACAGGAAACACAGAAGGTTTGGGGATGGGGCATGGTTCAGGTTGGGCTAGGTTGAGTGTGGTATGACTGTGGAGTATCTAGATGGAGATGTCTAATAGTCAGATGTGAGGTAGAGAGTCTAAGGGAGCCACGTGGAACATCCTGAGCTTGATATCAGCTGTGATCCTGAGGATGTCTGGGTTCACCCAAGGTGGATACTGGTGAGAGGGAGAGCTGATGTGTAGCACCTGAACACCACCCCATCTTCCCAACATTCTTGTCCAACTACGTCTTCAGAAAAGAATCAAGTTCCTGTGCGCTGTGCCTGGGCTCCTCACTCTCATCCTCCCTGAGCCACATCTTTGCAGTTCTTCTATATCCAAGTCTAGACCTTTGGGATTACACTGGGAAGATCCACTGGCAGCAGGATTAACTCTAGAATTCCTTCCTGTATCCCATGGCTTGGAAATGACAAGGAATTGCTGAATCTGGTAATGACGTTGGTGGGCTTCCTACTGTCCTATCATCTCTACCCTCCCCAAGCGTCTCATCTCTTTCCCACTCTGCCCAGTTCTCTTCTTGTTGGCTCTTTCCCACTCTGCCCAGTTCTCTTCTTGTTGGGTCCATGTTGCAGGGGAGGTAGAGTCCTACATGGGTTGCTTATCCCATAGGGAGTCCAGCTGGTTAAAGAGGGTTAGGCACAGCCTGTCCTATGCATTGGAATGGACTCTGATGGTTCTTTCCTGTTTCTAGCACTAGCCCTTTTCTCCCATCCCACCTAATACCATCGATCTGGTCAAGAGTAGCCAGCGTTCCCCATTGTGGCTGTCCCTGAGCAAGACAGAGTTTCATGAAATTACATTTCATCAAAACTTACCTGTTCCTTTTTTTCCTTTTCTTATATCACTTCTCTCTGCTTTCTAGACAGCTCTCCAATGTGACAAAATCCTCATGTTTATATCTGGGCCCAGCAGCAGCAGGCCAAGTAGGAAGAGAACAGCAGAAGGGTTGCTGAGAGGTACAAGGAAGCAGTGCCAGGAATTAAGTCTAAAGGTCACCTAAGGCTACAAACAGAGAGATGAATAGCAGGGTTAATAGTTGGGAGAATCAAGAGCAGGGCAGACCAGAATTAAATAGAAAATGTGTGGTGATGAACTGAGACCAACCCCTAACTACTTCTATCAGGAAAGAGATTTGAGGGTCGGAAGGAGTCTAATAGGAGCTGGTATCTGCCATCCCAGATGGCTCAGGCCCAGCCACTCACAGCTAATGTGATGGCTTTTACAATGTAAACCAGACTCAGAAAGGAGTCAAAAGCTGCTTAGCTCAGTAATTCAAGGGTAATTTTTCTGCAAAGAGCAAGGTCAAAGACACATTAAAGGGAAGGCTCTGCTTTTCTTAGGTGAGGTCAGACTGAGGGGAAAAATGGCACTCATGTTAGTGTTTTTGCTTCGAAGATGACTAGTAGGGAACAGCAGACTGAAATTAGAGCATTCACTCCTTCCATTCCTCTTGAAACTAGAGAAAAACCTTTATTAGCATTCTATTAAACTAAAGGCTCTGAGTTAGCAAGACACAAGGGGAAAAGGAGGAGCAGACATCCTCCTACAGTGGGGCAGGGGTGGTTTTCAGAGAGAAGGGTATGGGATACAGATTAGAGAGTTTGAATGAGGAGATGCAAGGGATCATCTAAGTGGGACAGACTTCTGAAGGACTAGGCCTCCTTTCCTTGGGTGACAAAGAAGAATAAACAAGATAGGAAGAGTCATAAACTAGTATCCTTCCTACATCGTGATAGGCTGAGAGATCTACCTGAGCTTTCAGCAAAAAAATTGAGAATATAACAACTGTACCCCAGTATCTGTTATATCTGGAAAGACTGGTAAGGCAGGAAGTATGTAGGGAAATGACAAGGCTTCTTTCTGCATTGCACAACTCCAGGGGGTACCATACACACAGAATTCACTGTGAATGATTCCTTCTAGAGTTTGGTGACCCACAGCAGCCTTGAGTAAGGGAGAGCACTTACTTCCTGTTCAGCTTGTGGGTGCAGTGGGCACCCGTTGGTATTGTCTGCAGCAATGTTTTTCCTTCCTTTGATAAAGAGTGCTGATTTGGGGCGGGGAGGTCTCTCCCTCCTTCCACTCCACCCTTCTGACTCCTGATTCCGTGAAGTTTCATGAGACTGTCCATCAGGGGCTCAAGCTAGCCAAATCTCTCCTTAGAATCTGAACCATTAGTAGAAATACACTAGATCAGAAATTGTTGGAGCTGATGTATTTTTTATGGCAACAACCTGAGAAGATTGTTTATTACTTCTGTGGCCACTGCCAACCCTTTGTGATACTTACAAAAGGCACACAGCAAAGGGAGTTGAGGCATCTTTGAGCAAAGAAAAAGTCACTCTTTATCCAGGCAGACAAAACCCTGTACAGAGAGACAAGTCTTGATGATCAGAGAGCAGGTGAAATCCACTCTAATTTGCCCACTCAGTTGGGTGCCCTGATTACTTTCATCCACATGTATCCATGGAGTGGTCCTGTTTTCTGTCCTTCCTGAAGCCAAGTTGCTCGGAGTTTCTGTGTATTCTGTAACTACCCTACACCCTTCAACTTAAGTTAGCCAGAGGAGGTTTCTGTTGCTTGCAGTCAAAGTACACGAAAAGATGCATGGGTGGAAAACGGCAGAGACAGGGTTGGGGGCACCCCAGCTCCCACTGTGAATTACTTAGCTGCGGCAGCACTGGGTATTAGCAGTATTAAAGATATTTATGAAACACCAGTGGCCAAGACAATAATAGAGACATAGAAGATTATAAAAGTCAATTATCTAATTTTTTCTCATAGATTAACACATACCTCTTCAAGGCAGAAGAGGAGGGATCCTGACAACTTCCAGGTGACACATGGCCTCTGTACCAAGTGAGAGGACAGGTGAGGGAGGGGATGTAAAGGCACTGTGCCAGGTGGTTCATGTCAGCCCAGATGATCTGAAATCTCCTAAGATACCTTCTTGCTCTAGACTATAAGATTATTTATTTCCATCGTGAGATAGTCAGTTCCAATGGATCAATGAGTTTCCTGTTCTCCCATGACATATTTGTACTATATCAGGACATTTTGTGAGCTCAATCTGCATTAATTCAGGAAAGTTTTTTCTTTTGTACACATTCCTCTGCTTTTAACACCCCTTCTTTCTTTTCTATCTCCCTTTCCCCTTGACACTCAATGTAGCAGGAAGGACTGCGTGCAGTATGTAGCTTTGGAAATGATCAAATCTAGATCTGAATACCAATTTGCAGTTTACTAGCTGTATGACCCTAGGAAAAGGATGTATCCTTCTAAGTACTATGTTTTCATTTGTAAAGGCACACGATATGTGCAGTGGATACTTGTTGTCTTTGCCACCTCATGTCTGTTCCTCTTTCTTCTGCAACAGGAACCCAATATTCTCTAGAGAATCCCCTCCACTGACATACAGGCCCGGTATTTTGCAAGGGTAAGGGACACAGATGTCATACTCTTTCTCTCCAGAGATGCACAAGTGATCCGGGCTCGTCCTGTTAGTAATGGGCATTGTTGTGGAATCTAAAAAAAATGGATACAAATGAACTTATTTACAAAACAGAAATAGACTCATTGAAATAGAAAGTAAACTTATGGTTACCAAAGGGGAAATGGGGGTGGAATAAATTAGGAGTTTGGGATTAACATATACACACTACTATATATAAAATATATAAACAACAAAGACCTACTGTATAGCACAGGGAACTATATTCAATACCTTGTAATAACCTATAATGAAAAATAATCTGAAAAAGAAGATATATATATACACATATATACATATATACATGTATGTATATACATATGTATACATACATATATACACATAGATATATGTACATATGTACACACACACACACACACACATATATATATGGCTGAATCACTTTGTTGTACACCTCAAACTGGCACAACATTGTAAATCAACTATACTTCAGTGAAAAATAAATAAATAAATAAAAGTTGGGCATTGTGTCTCCCAATACTGTGATTGGTTCATGGGTGATCACGTGACCAAATGTACGCCAATAAATATCAGGCCCAGGACATGAATTTAAACGATTGAGAAAGAGAGATTTTAATTTCCTCTAGGCTTAAGTCTGGAGCTGCTGGGAGCTACCAAATAGACGCACGCTGTTTCAGAGTGATTCCCAACAGGAGAAATCAGAGCTGAGAGAGGAAGAGAAACTAAGTCCTGAGGACATAATTTTAGCTGTTCAATCTAGAAGGGCCTGACACCTAAAAGCCCTGGATTTGGATTTTTTAGTTACTTAAATCAATATACCTCCCCCACCCTTTTTTTTGTTGTTGTTAGGCTGTTAGAGTTATATTTTCAGATACTTGCACCTGAAAGAGTTATGATACCATATATTCTGAAACGTTTTGATAAGGATTAGAATTTAAAAATGAACAATGTCTGGATATCATGACATAGTGACGTGGATTATTTTCATTGTTCTTATTGTTGCTGGTATTTTCACAGGTGCTCCAGGGCCCTCACCTCCTCCTTGTCCCCTCAACCAAACTGTCTGGAGAGATTCTACGGACAGGCATTTCTAGTACTGGGACAGCACCGACGCGGAGGAGACTGGAGGCTCCTGTGCCCTTCTGCTATCACAGGGCTGACCTCCATATGGCAGGGAGCAGAGTTCAGAAGCTGCTGCCTTGAAGTTTCTCTCTAGAGACCACAAGCCTAAGAGACCACCAGAAGTCTGCCTCATATCCCTCCAACCATTCCCCTTACCACATGCTGGACTGGGTAGCTGGGATTCTGGGATTGTGGGACTGGGGTGGGGGTGGAATTGAACTTTAAATAAGCAACATGCTAAGTCCATTTCTTTGGAGGAGGACTGAGGCAGCAGGAATCCAAAGGGAGAATGGGAGGGGGAGGGGTGTCTCTTAGAGGTGTCACAGAGCATGCTGGGTCTCCTGGCTGAGCAGGGCTGGCTCTGCCCACAACCTTTAATGACTATTTGATCCGCTCATTAGCAAGTATGAAACGTGGGGAGTCCAAAAAGGAAGAAGCAAAACAAAACAAAAGTCTGCAATGAATAAACTAACAGATGGTGACTCAGTTCAACGTGCATCCAATCCACCCCACTACCAAGGACTTTGTTTGCCTAACAGTGGAGGCTGGAGATGCAGAAGGGTCCCTGCTGCAGAGGCTGATGGGAGGACCCCAGATCCCCTCCCCCACCCTGCCCCTATCTCTGTATGGGGACCAGATAGGTATTCTTGTTTTAAAGCTCCTTCCCCTTGGGTTGATCCTGAATTCATTCTCTGATCCAGAGAGCGAGGTCCTTGGGGGAAATGAGGCTGACATTGCGGGGAGGGGAGGGACTGTGGGGTGCAGCAGCAGAGGGGGATGAAAAGCCATGTGGAAGCTGAGGCACAAGGTCAGGGTGACGCTTCCCCCTCCCATATACACACGCAGAATGAATCAGAACACAAGGTAGCTGGGGAGCTGGTACTCAGATAAAGTTCTGCCTGATTCCAAAGCCTTCATCCTTTCCACTACATTTCTTGCTTCCAAAGCCTGGACCACTGCCCCCGCCAGCCTTGCTCCATCACTGACTAGCTGTTTTGATTATCATCAGTTGATTCGAATCTCTGAGCATTGAGATTCCTCATTTGATAAATGGGAACAAGAGCCAATGGACCTGCCACTGTCGCTGTGAAACACATACCAGTGTGTGAATGGGGAAGTTTTATGTAATCCTTGCAGTCTGTACAGATTCTCATTAGTGGCCATCACTCTTAGGGTCCAGGGTGTCACTGGTCTCCTCCCCGCTAGGGAGCCGACAGCTGGGCTATGTGTACAAAGAACAACCATCAAATGGGAAAAGAAGAACCACTCGATGAAACAGCATGTTTGTGCCAAACGTTGGCCAAGACTGACTGGAGACCATGGCTCAGGCCAAATCTTGAAACTGACTCCCGGGACACAGATCACACGTGCCCTGACCTACAGGGAGAGAGAGAAAGACACTAGACGGACCTCCATGTGTACTCGTCTGACCAGCCACAGGGCGTGGGGTGGAGGCCTGCCTCTGACTCCCAGATGCAGAAAGAAACAGGGAGAACCAAAGGGGTCAAGCCTGGTTCTAGAAAGATCCAGGTGTGTACATAGGAGAAAAAACTTCCAATACTCTCTTAGGTTCTGTTGCTCGCCTGGTAATAAAGCTGACATAAGACAGGCTAACAGGAGAAAAGCATACAAATCTTACTTCATATTTTTATAGCATATGGGAGCCTTCAGAGGAAAAATGAAGACCTGAAGAAGTAGTTAGGACTGAGAGTTTACATACCTTTTTAACAGTGGATGATACGGCTTCCCTGGTGGCGCAGTGGTTGAGAGTCTGCTTGCCGATGCAGGGGACACAGGTTCGTGCCCCGGTCCAGGAAGATCCCACATGCCACGGAGTGGCTGGGCCCATGAGCCATGGCCGCTGAACCTGTACCTCCGGAACCTGTGCTCCACAACGGAAGAGGCCACAACAGTGAGAGGCCTGCGTAGCGCAAAAAATCAAACAAACAAAAACAATGAATGATAAATGTTGGAGAAGTGGCTAGATGCAGAGATACTGAGAGTCAGAAACCTCAGCTCAGCCTGAACTAAGACTCAGGTGCTATTGGAAGGATCTGTGGGAACAACTCATATCCTCCTTCGCAGGGAATGAGCAGGACAGGGAAGACATGGGGGAGACAGGCAGGCCTGGAATTCAGGTCCACCTGTCAAACGACCGATAAATCAGCGGTGCTCAAATGGAAAGGCTGCCCTGTTGGACAACTCCTTTTGTCATTTCTTTTCAGTGGAAAGAAAATGAATATTGATTCTATTCTTGCCTCTATGCTGTGCCCCTCAAATGAGTATGATTGCGTTTCCCCAGTTTAGTGGGTAACGTTCAGGTGTTTGAGGGCAATTGCATCTTCGCAGAACTCAGTCTTTGAACTGCAAGCCTGGTGAGGTGAGGGTGAGAGTCTCCTGGGGTCTTTGCAGGTGAGCAGAGAGGAACTTCAGGCCTCAGATGATGTTGGACTAGTCTCTTGCATTCTGGAAGGGCAGGCTTAGAACCCAAGTCTTCTGAGAACTGGCTCAAAATTAGGTTTGCCAAGATGCTAAAGAATGGTTCCCACGGATCCTTGGAAAAGGTGAACCATTTTGTCAAGGAAGTGGGGACTCCTGGGCAGGATCTCTCAACTTTTTAGTGAACTATTCCTAGTGGAGAATGAAAAAGTATGCTTAGAGTCCTGGGATGTAGTCTGAAGCTGCCTGCTTCGGGCACAAAATTATTTTTAACCCTGTGGAGCATTGTAAAAATTCTTGAGAATTTTGCATTCTTCCTGATATCATATACCTGTTTTAATATAAAAATAATGTTCTGAATCAGTGATCATCCAGTAAAGCTGATAGGAGAGGAAAATACAGCATATTTATGCTATGGCTTAAAGGCTTGGTGCCCTATTCCCTGGGGTATGTTATTTTGAGAGCCACAGCCCTTGCACAATATATTCAGGTACATGGGCCCCGTGATTCTAAGCTTTGTGGAGGTCACTACTGTAGTGTACTTGCTTCATGCCTGGGTCACCCTCTCACTGGGGATGAGAAAGGAGTGTGTGTATTCCCACATCTCAAACCTCTCTGAATTCTGGAAAGTTGTCCCCTTGGGGACACCAGAGGCATTTGGTACCCCACCTCCAGGTAAGGATATCCCTCTTTCAACCTGTGAAGTAATAGGATATATATTGATATCTGCTCCAGGTTCCTGGCACAGAGCTCCTTTTGAAAGCCCTTGTAATTTCCTAAGTGATAAGAACACCAGGAACATCTCCTGTTCTTATATTTGTCTTTGACCCCGACCCTGACACAGCGCTCCTGAACAGTTTCCGAGATGATGGGCGTGTCTTCTGTTCCAATGAAGTGACTGTGTGTGTGTATGGAGGGATGGCTCCTGGATGAGGGCTCCTCACCAGGAAGACCAAGCCATGATTAGAAACTTGGCATTTTCAGGCCTGGCCCCTGTTCTCTCGAGAAGGGAGAAGGGCTAAAAATGGAGTTAATGATCAATCATGCCTAAGTGATGAAGCCTCCATAAAATCCCTAAAGTACAGCGATTCGTGGCAGGGAGGGGGAGCTTCTGGGTTGGTGAACACTTGGAGGTATTGGGAGAATGGTACACCTTGAGAAGCCCCACCCTCCTCCCTGCACACCTTGCCCTG
This sequence comes from Phocoena sinus, assembly GCF_008692025.1. Taxonomy (NCBI): domain Eukaryota; kingdom Metazoa; phylum Chordata; class Mammalia; order Artiodactyla; family Phocoenidae; genus Phocoena; species Phocoena sinus. The sequence continues at coordinate 19,395,926 of NC_045770.1, forward strand.
TGTATCTCTTCCATCTGGATGTTCATCACGACCTCTATTGTATCTTTTATAGGAAACTGGTAAACATAAGTAAGCAGTTTTCCTGAGTTCTGTGTGCGGCTCTAACAGATTCATCAAGCCTGAGGAGGGGGGCAGAGCCTTGATCTATAGCCGGTCAATCAGAAGCACAGGTGAAAACCTGAAACTATGATTAGCATCTGAAGTGGGGGGGGCGGTGGGGGAGGACGGGAGTCTTATAGGACTGAGTCCTTAACCTGTGGAATCTGATGTTGTCTCCTGGTAGGTAGTGTCAGAATTGAGTTGAATGGTAGAACACCCAGCTGGTGTCACAGAGGAGAGAAGATTGTAAATTGCTTCTTATGGGGAAAACCCTCCACATGGCTGCTGACCAGAAGTGTCAGAAGTGAAGTGTTCTGTGTGAGTAGTAAAGGGGACTCCCAGGGAAGAAACACGTAGTAGGGAAAATTCATGTTTTTCCCTGCATAGGAAGGAAAAGGCTGAGTTTTTTCCATTACACAACCCATACAGACAGGGTCACACGCACTGAGAGGGCTCCGAGATGGACTCCGAGGCAAGTTCACAGTGGATTTTAGTGATGTGGCCACTTCTCTGATAAGCCATGAAGGCTGTATGTGCAGCAGTAACCAGTAGTGAGGGGCAGGTGACAGAGGAAGCAGAACACGGGATTCATGAAAATGTATTATCTTTTGTTTCTAAAATCATCCCCCTTTGTGTTATCTAAATGGACATTTATTATGGGTTTCCATAGTTACAAGTAGAAAAGGTAGGGAGAGAAAGGAGTGGAGTGTAATTAAAATGCTGAGTTTAATATCAAAAGTTACATCTGGATGTTCTCCACCCCACCCCCTGCCCACTGCTACCCTCGCCCAATTCCCACACACATTTGGGGAGAGAGCCTAAAGGGCTAGGATAAGAGTAAAGAAAAAACGAGGTTAAGGGCTTCCCTGGTGGCACAGTGGTTGAGGGTCCGCCTGCCGATGCAGGGGACACAGGTTTGTGCCCCGGTCCAGGAGGATCCCACATGCCGTGGAGTGGCTGGGCCTGTGAGCCATGGTCGCTGAGCCTGCACGTCCAGAGCCTGTGCTCCACAACGGGAGAGGCTGCAACAGTGAGAGGCCCGCGTACCGAAAAAAAAAAAAAAAAAAGAGGTTAACTTTGAGGCCACAATCCCTTCTGCCCGCAGGCTACTAAAAATGCCCCAGTTGTTTGTTCAAACTATGCTCTGCAACCCTGTGCCAGTAAAATGGCTGGGTCTGCATCCTCCTGAGGACCTGCTGTCCAGGAGGAAGTGGGGTGAAGGTGTCCCCTATATATATGTTGTATGAGTCTGAGCCATGCCTGCTGAAAGGTCCAGGGAGGAAGACCCAAGCCCCTTGAACTTGGGAGGACGGCCTGTCCAGTCATCATGCAGCAGATTCTTAGGGTATACTTGCTTGGTCAGGTTGTCGTCACTGGGAGTAATTTCCACGTTCCCTGTCATCTCTGGTCCTGCCTGGCTGGCTGGGAATGCAACGCCTGTGCACTGCTCTTGGGCAGACAGCATTTAATTGCTGTCGCACAGGGCTGGGGAGTCTGGCATAATGAGGTATAGATCTGTTTGGCCTGCACTGCAGGTAACCACGGGTACAGCAGGGATTCTGGTTGGAGGTAGCCTGGTCGCTTGGAGAGTAACCCTGCCCTAAAGCCCTGAAAACAATCACAGTGCTGTGGGAGGCCCTCGTTCTCCTCTTCAGGCTCTGACAGTACATCTTTTTCAAGTACGATAGGCAGTGTGGCTGGCTGAGAAGAATGCGGAATTTGGTTTCACAGGGCCCAGGTATAATTCACAGAGAGGCAAGTGGTGGGCTTTACCTCACAGGATTGTGGGGAGGAATAATTGCACACATCTGGGACGTTTGTGGCTGTGTCCAGGTAGTGCCAGGTCAAGGAACATCGCCTGCGGGAAGGGTTAAGGAAACGCACTCAAGGTCCAGGTGTTTTCCATTCTTTCCCATGCACCTGTTTCCTCCAGATCCTGACCTAATCACTGTGTCCCCTGGAGATCTGATCCTGTGTAGCTGAGGAGAACGTGGACCCCTCCTCTGTGAAACTCTCTGTACCTCTCTCCCCAGAGAGAATTAGGGGTTCCTCCACCTCCAGCATCCAGGATTTCCTTCTATTTCACTTTCATCACACTGATTGCAATTACTTGCTTACTCATCTCTTCCCAGCAAAAGGCTGAGCTCCACAAGGGCAGAGCCTGTGTTGTACCGAGTAACTGAAAATAATAGGAAATCGATGAATGTTTGGTAAATGAAGGAATGAGCGAGGCTGAAAAGAACCCGATGGCTCATCTTTGGCTTTTTGGACACTTGGCTCCCCCAACATTTTCACAGCTTTTCCTCCGTAAGGAGGAATGTGAATCTGACAAGTCAGTACATGCTGAGCAATAGAAAACTCATTGGCACTATCATAATGATTCTTATATTTCTGTAGAGTTCTTTACATTTTCAAATCACTCTCACGTTCGTGATTTCATTTGATCCCTAACAACAGCTCAGCAGAAAAAGACAAAACGAAGCTGAGATTCAAGAAGCAGCCAAGGGACTTGTCTAAGACCATGAAGGTAGATGGTGATGGAGCCAGAACAAGAATTCTAACTTTGTGGTTTCTGTCCGAATGCTCTTGAGGGGAATATGTGGTGTTATTTACCAAACATACCTTTAAGAGGCTGTGTGTGTCGGGGGGTGACCCACCAGGTGTGCAGGGCAGCCACTCAGCCATTTTTCATGAATATCTTCTGCATGATTACCTGGGCCACGCACTGGTATAAGTGCTGAGAATATGGAGAAGAATATGACACAGTCTTGACTTCAGGGAGCTTAGCGTCTAGTAGGGGAGGCAGATACATAAGTTGAACTTGAAGGATTGGAGATCTCAGTGAGGTCTACCAACAGGGTGGTAGGGGAGAAGAAGGGGAAAGAAAATTAGTCTATTGGAATTTGCATTTCCAAAGGTGGAAGAGTTATTTGAAGAGAGGATTTAGAGTGTGGCCATAGGAGGGTTGGCTGAAGCTAATGTGGATGAATGCTGTTGGAGGTGATGATGTCAAGGAATTTCACAGATAACACTTTGGATGGATAGTTGGTATAGATGTGAAACAGATGGAGGCAGGAACTGAGAGCAAAAGATACTTTTGAGCCAGCTAATAAAATCTGTAATGAATGAGGGGAGTGAAAAGAAGATGGAGGATAACTGTGACAAAGACAAATAAAAGAGTTAAAGGATAGTGAACCAGATGACATAACTTTCAAAGAAAGAGGCCTTTTTGCAAGAGGGTGCAAAAAGTGTTAGAAGGAAGCCACTGGATTGAATCGGTGTTCTGGGCTGAATATTTTTAAGCTCCCACTCCCCAAATTCATATGTCGAAGCCTTATCCACCAATGCAATGGTATTAGGAGGTGGTCCTTTTGGGGGTAATTAGGTTTACATAAGGTATTAAGGGTGAAGCACCTAAAATGGGATTACTGCCCTCATAAGAAGAGGAAGAGGGACCAGAGCTCTGTCTCTCCGAGTGCACACACCAAGGAAAGGCCATGTGAGCACACAACGAGAGAGTAGCTGTCCGCAACTCAGGAAGAGGGTTCTCACCAGACACCAAATCTGCCAGTACCTTGATCTTGGACTTTTGAGCCTCCAGAACTATGAAAAATAACTGTCTGCAGCTTAAGCCACCAAGTCTCTGCTATTTTGTTATAGCAGCCTGAGCTGACTAAGACAATTGGTAAATCTCGTCTGTTATTTAGGATTAGCTAAGGAAGAAACATGGCTTAACAGAACACAGGTTTACTTCTGCTTCACATTGCTTATCCAACACTGATCATTCAACAACAAGGGGAGGAGAGAGCTCTGCTCCACGTGGGCATTGAAGAACCCAGGTTGATAGAATTCCCTGCATCTTGAAATGTATCGTCTGAAACATGCGACCTCCACAGTCACCACTGAGAGAGAAGAGATGGTCGGAGAGCTGTGCACTGATGCTTAAATGTCCTACGTCGCTTCTACTCACGGTCCAGTGGCCTATCCTAGTCAATGGCCCCAGTCACCTGCGAGGGGCTGGGGAAGTAGAGGAGCAGGTAAATATTCAGTGAGCGCTAAAGTTCTCTCTGCTATCTCTGTAGCAGACTCCACAGACTTGTTTCATTCATTTATTCAATAAATATTGGAGTGCCCATTTGTGTCAAACAGTGTGCTAGATGTTAAGGATCCAAAGATGAAGAAGTGGTTGAGCTTCCTGCCTAGGGAGCGTTTGTCAACGCTGATGCCTTCTTGTTCTCTTGGTGCCCAACCCTGAGCTCTCTTTGACTATCTCCTTCCTGGTTAGACTCTTGGCTGTGACTTCTGTTAAGATCTCCTGCCTCTTATTCTAGACTCAGCTTTTTAAATGAAATCTCTTCTAGGCTACACGTTACATTGGGTAGAAGAGGTATAATTCTGGTATTATGAGCCAGGTATAATTCTGGTATTATTTATGAAAAACTTTTCCAGTTTTTCAGCATCAGGGATGTGGGAATGAGTAGTTTGGGGACATTAGTTTTCTACTGATGAAAGATGTGACTCAGACCACCTTCAGGCAGACGTGTCCCTGGATACTGACCTGAGCAAGAGCTTCTCCCATCTTCTCAGGTGCCTAGGATGGAGTGGTGGATGGCATCTGGCTGTGTTTCGGGCTTGCTGCCACTAGGATGTAACAGGATTCCATGGGCCATTATTGACAATTTATTAACTCTGGAAACCAATATTGCACATAAACCTCCCCAGCCCTGGCCATCCTGCCGTGAGCACTCCCTCCCCGTTATTCCTATAAATCACCGGAGAGAGGCTGGGAACCGATCGATGAGAAAAAATTATGCCATATCATTAGATTCCATCATAGACAACTTGAACTATTCCTTTTCTGTCCTGTGGTATGAGGAATCATGAGAATTGATAGTCTTCCTCTTCTCCAGCGATGGGTTTATGACACAGTGTTACCTACACCTATTTCTTCCTTAAAGCCATCAATTAATTTTGGGTACTTACAACTACTCAGTCACTTGCTGAAATTAGCAAGCCTCCCCCCCAGCCCCACCCTCATAGAGTCTTAATGGGATTTTTAAATAATGATATGCTTTCCCAGTTTTGGCTTCCTTCTAATGCCTGATTCAGAATAAGTTTCTGCCTCTGACCTTCTGCCTAGACTCTTCTCAGCTCCCTGTTTCTAGGGAAGTATCTAGTACTCAACCCCAGTTTGCCTCTTCTCTGCAGATGGTCAGGACAAGCAAGCCTAAACTCACTGTGATTTCACAGTCACCATCCTTCTCTGGTTCCCCCATTCCCTTGCTTTGGGGGATTCCCCTCTGAGATCTAACCCCTTTGAAAGCAAAATGGAGGAGTGAAGTCCTCTGAGCAAATAACCCAGGGGCTACCTCTCGGGGGAAACCCCAGTACTTGAGTGGCTACAATGCGCATAGGTAAGCTGTAGGTCAGCTGAGCAGATGATGGTAGTGGAAGGTTAGGTGGCCGAGGACATGGGGGTGATGCACGGACAATATGGAGTCGGGACACAATAATAAGTCTTAGTGTCTCTGAGACAATCAGCAAACATCTGCTGAGGATCTTCTACGTGCAACACATTGTGCTAGATGCTATTTTAAACTTTCACCTTATTTGTATATAAACCCAGACTTTCTGTGAGAGAAGCAAGAAATTCTATCCATAAGTGCTTTTCCCTAGTCATTCTCTGGTTAGTTTTTAGTAGGTTCACAGGGAGAGGAAACATCCTCTGGAATGATTCATTTATTTGTTCACACATGCACAAAATATAATTAATTAATGTTATATGGAAGGCAGCGCTTGGGATGATTTGGGGTATACAGTGATGACAAAAACATAGCCCCAGACCATACGTATTTGCCATCCTGTATGAAAAGTAAGACTCCCAGGCGGGTATCTCACAATTCAAGGCAGTATGCGGTAAATGCTTTATGACTGGTGCAAAAGAAGTCTTTATTGGTGGAAAAGGTAAGAAGGAGAAGTTCGCTAGCTGGCTTTTTCCTGTGGACTTTTGCATAAACCAGAACCCCATCACCACCTTCCAATCCTACTAGAGTTGGAGTCTGAGCCACCAGGCACAATAGCACTAGTTCAAAGGACTGAACAGCTGGAAAAGTGCCCTGGGGGGCTCCTAGCACCTGCCACCTGTTTCTGAGATTTTCCACCTCACACAGCATCTAGGGCTGCCGGGGGACCTGCCACGTTACAATGAGCCCCCACCCCAAAGCGGAGCTGATTCGTTGAGGTGAGAGCTTTGGCTGATTTTGTGTGACTCTTTCCCCAAGATTTTTGGTCTTGGGCTTGAAAGAGTGGAAATTCTCTCTTTTTGTGGCTGGACTATAAGATGTGTATTTTGGGGGCTGCCAGCAGCCATGTTTCCTATGACCAGACCAGAGAAGTAAGGGAAGTAAGCTTGCAGAGAGAGAGGAAAGAATGAAGTAGAGGCCAGGAAAGAAGAATGATTCGAGATGTAGAGAAAGTCCTGAGGGAATCTGAGCTCCTGGTTATAGTAATTGCTAAACCCCAGCTGAATTCTTGCTCTTGGGTTTCAGAAGACATCCCAGTGTTCTGACATTAAATCTTCCATTTTGCTTCAACCAACTTGAGTTGGGTTGAGCATCTGTCACTTTTTTTACAGTGTTAAATCGATCGAAGTACACTAGGCTGCATGAAGAATTTACAAAAGAACTATCTGGAAATCCATTATCATGACTCTCAAAATCTCTCACCTACAGCAAGGAAATCATATATTGTCCAATTGTTGGAAATCACGAGAGGATTTTAGAAGAGGTTGCCTGAGGGAAGTCATGCTCGGAGCTTCCTTTCACCACAGAGTGGAAGTATTTTTCCTGCACCTCAAGTCACAGGAAAAGCACCACTTGGAGTGCTTGTTATTTTCCCCACTGTTAAGGCATCCAGGACACTGGTGTCTGACTCCTGCCCATAAAACTTCAAAGGCAAGAAGGCCCGAAATCCCTTTTCTTTGTGAAGCTAAGGAAGTTGCTGCTGCATTGGGACTAGACTGTACTCCTGGGGTTTGTGATGGCAAAAGAGACAAAGGTGTTTTCTATGGACCCTGTAGGCACTGATGGGAGAGAGAACTGGCCTGAATCCAGTGTAAGTTTCCCCAAGGGGGTTGTAATGGAAATCCCATAGGGAGAATCTGTGTGGAGTGGGCCTGGGGAGGGATGGCCAGCGGGAAGTTGATGCAGAGCCTGAGTCATGCGGATGCCAGCAGCTGTTGCCAGTGGGGCCTCTGAGGAGCCATGAGGGCACCCACAAGAGGGAAGACAGCTTTAGACACCCTCCAGATCCAGAGCCCTTGAAGCCATTTCACTACAGTTCCTGTCAAGAGAAGACTTTCCTGCTCTTCTCACCTGTCCTCCCTCCCCATCACCCCACATGCAGAGGGGTCAGAGGGGTTGAGTTGAGCAGAGGGGGGTGAATGAGAAAGAAAAAGGATGCTGACAGCACCCCCCTCCCTAACTCTTTGGCAGGAGCCAACTGAAGTTGAGGCAGGAGGGAGAAGGGTTATCTTTCTTGACAGAGACAATGTCATATGTTACTACTTTCTCTTCACTCTTTCCTTCCGAGGCCCACTTCTCAGCCCCCTGAAATTAGGTGGGACTGTATGATTAGTTGAGGGGAAGGACATATGAACAGAAGTGATGTGTGTCATATCCAGATGGAGGCACAGAGAGGGCCCTGTGTGATTCTCTAGGCCCCTAAGGGACAAGAAACCACAAGATCAAAGTGGTCTGGATCACAGAGTCACCACTTGGAGGGCAGCTGTCTAGTAGGGTTTCCTGACTTCCACTGTACTCTGGATGAGTCAGAAGTAAAACGTATGCATTGATCACTGAGCTTTTAGGGTTATTTGTTACCATGGCAGAAATTTATAATATCCTGATCGCTATATCTTTGTATAAAGATTGATGTGTTGATTATAATATTGAAATGGACACTTTAAATTATTGAAGCTAGATACTATGTTGATGACTTGAATTGACCTACAGTCTCTAAGAATGAACAGAAAAGTCAGAGATTTTACCCCGTGTCAAAAAGAACTAGCCATTGGACAAGTTTAAAGGGACAGTGGCAAAAAAACACAAACACATTGCCTTTTGAGCATATCTCATGGGCCCTGTTTATGCAATGCAGTGGTTACTCTTGCAATGGGAATAATAACCCTTGCCTCCTATGTAATTTGCCTCATGTAAATTGCAAACAACTTGGCGTATGTCCGGTGCTTAATAAAAGTCAGTTTCTTTCTAGCGGAAAGAGTGGGGGAATATGAAAATGGAAATGTAGAACAGGGGATATGGGATGTGGATGAAAAACTTCACCAGCTTTACTCTTCTGCCCGAGGCAGGACAGCCCTCCAGGTCTAAGGGTCTAATCTCTTCTGGAAATGCTAAAAATTAATATTATTTCTTATTTAAAAAACGGAAGTTTAGAAAAACCTCTGAAGTTTAGAAAAAGAAGACTTTCTTAGAGACCCATGAAAACAGAATCACTACTGGCTAGGAGATCTTAGACAAAGTAGTCAACCTCTCCAGACTCAGTTGTTTCACTTGGCCTAGATGACCTAGCAGGCCCTCTGAGTTCTAATATTCATTCTAGAATGAAACCACTCATGGGGAGGGAGGGGAGGTAGGGTGGTCCATCACACGCTGTGTACCCTTAGGTGCATGAGGTCAACACACTTGCGGGGGGAAGCTGGGCTGGAGAAATCTATGGCTTCGGGCGCTGCCCATCCAAGCCCACTAACTCTGTTAATCCTCAAGCCCGAACTGTTTTCTTGGAAAGCCATCGTGAGTTCATTTCCCTATAGCTGGCACAGCGCAGTCCTCCAATCTCCCCAGGCCTGGCAGTAAAGTGGGCTTGGGCTCCAAGCTGTGCATGCGAATATAACACAAATATTTATCTTGCCCATAAAATACAGTGACAAGCTGCCCAGTGTAGCTGGGCCCCGTGGTCTTGTAAGATGAAGACCGGCTACAAAAGGCAGCTCGCGCCCCGGGGCCCCGCGGGTGCAGCCCCGTTCAGCATGGGCTCAGCTGCGGAGGAGTATTTGCTACAACTGCAAGGGCAGATTCTATTTCAGACCTGTGGTGTGTGTATTTCTTACTGACTCCTTTTCAAAAAGCGAAATCAATATCAGGCCAACCAGGAGATTTCTAGGGATATAAACTGTGGGGCTGGGCAGGAGCAGGGAGGCTTCTGCCTTGTGACCAGTAGAGCAGAGCTCTCTGGGAGGCCCTGATCTGCGCTGAAGTTAGTGCTCACCACGCCGGGGATAAAAGCAGAAACGTTAGACGACCCCTATTTTGATCACCGGCTCGTGTAACAGGGCTTCTCGCGAGAGTTCTGGATCACCAGGGTGGGGGAGGTGCGGTGGGTGTGAGTGGTGGAGGAGGGGGCTGGGCTTCCTGGCGCGTACCTTGGGGACGACCCTGCCCAGGAATGCGGGAACGGGCCTGCTCCCTCTTCTCAGACGGGGAGGGTTCTTTATTGGCCTCTACGGACACCCTTCCAGAGGGACTTCCACCCAGCGCAGCGATGGGGGTTGGTAAACAGGACCAACCTTCCGGTGGTGAATGGGCTCCAGCCATCTTGTCTGATCCCCAGGACTACCACCAGGCAAAACCCCCCGTTTAACCATTCTCCCAAGTTGCCTGAAGCCCCGCCTGTAGCAATAAATGCAGAGTCTGAGGCAGCGGCAACGCTCCACTCACTGTGAGTTGTCAGATCATTTTCTCTTTCACGTATTCATTCAACAGACTTTTGTGAGCACCCGCCAGGGGCCAGGCCCTAAGAGCCAGTGCTTGGCCGGGAACCTCTGGAGAAGAGGGAGGACAGAGACGCCCTGGGCCCTGGGTGCCTGCAGGGCCGGGAGGTGCTGCTTGCTAAGGGCTCAGGGGAGGGAGGCCAGCACCCTTCCATCACCTTGAGTGGGCCTGACAGGGAGGTCCCATGGGGGGTCGGAGGCAGCAGCTCCCAGTGGCACCCCGTGAGCTTTCAGCTCTTTGGCTCATCCCAGACCCCCGATTGGTGCTCATCCCATGGGACTTGGGGCTCAGGCATGGAAACCTACAGAGATAGGACCTTGTGGGGGATGGAGGGGATCCTAGAGAGAGGTTCCGACCCTGTATTATTATTATTTTTTTTTCTGTACGCGGGCCTCTCACTGTTGTGGCCTCTCCTGTTGCGGAGCACAGGCTCCAGATGCGCAGACTCAGGGGCCATGGCTCACGGGCCCAGCCGCTCCGCGGCACGTGGGATCTTCCCGGACCGGGGCACGAACCAGGGGACTCTCAACCACTGTGCCACCAGGGAAGCTCTGTATTCTTCTTTTAAAATTAATTTTTATGAGATTATTTGAGGCCTGATACGTACTATAGGAACCTTATTTTTATTATTTTTTGGCTGTGACTTGCGGCATGTGGGATCTTAGTTCCCCAACCCAGGGATCAAACCCGTGCCCCCTGCAGTGGAAGCATGGAGTCTTAATCACTGGACTGCCAAGGTATTCCCTAACCCTGTGTTCTTGTTCTGAGGCCCCTCTCCCTCTCCCAGTACCCCCCATCAGAGGTTCTGGCACTACATTGAGGAGACATGTGGTGGGGGGTGGGGGGGGCACTTGTCCCTCTGCTCCCCAATCTCTCTTCTCCCAAGGTGAGGGGAGGGGAGGCTCCCAGCCCCCATGCACTCGCTCTGCTCCTGGGATGGGTCTGAGCCCCGTTTCTCAGGGGAAACAAGGCCAGGAGCCTCTCCCAGCCAGGGGCCCCTCCCAGGGCAAATTTTACCAGAGTCGATTTGTTATTAATGATGTTCTAAAAGCAGCGAGTTTGTGGTCAGGGGGAATCAATTGGCCAGAAATGTGACAAAAGAGGAAATACTCTACAGCATCTGAATGTCTGAATTATTGATGATTTCAGTTTGAGGCTTTCAGACCGTGTCAGCTGGTGCTGAGCGGACACACAGCGAAGTGCTCTCTCTTCCCACCCTGCTTCCCTGGCCCTGTTTGGAACCCAGGGAAGGTATGATCCCAGGGCCTGGCCAGGGAGGCATCTAGACAAGGAGATGGAGGAGTTAGAGGGTGTCGAGTCAGCCAGCTCTGGGAGGCCCCAACTCTGGCCTGAGCGAACCACTCTGAGATTTGGGGCCCACGTCTCTTCAGCCCCAGAGAGACCCCCTGATATCCCCTGTAGCTGCTCTGATAGGCCAGTGCCCCCTGCAGAGTCCACTTTCTTTCTTGTTTTTTGAGGGGCTTGAAACTTCTGGAGCATCACCTGATCTTTACATGGGGGAAGGAAGAAAAAAAAATCCTCAGCTACAAACAAAAACCAAACCTTGTTCCTTTTAATGTAGGAACCATTATCTCTTCAATCCCAGCTTTAAGATTCAGAGCTAACATACGATGCTAGTGGTTCCTGGAGGAGATATGAATTCATTTCTGACGTCTGCTGCGCTCTGAAAACCACTTGTCCACAGGCTCCAGGAATGACAAGGTCTCTGGGGGTCATCCCCCACCCCTGCTCCCTTCTCTTGCTTCTCAGGTCTCTATTTTCACCAGCTACTACAGTTGCTCACAGCTCTGTAAATAATCTCATTGCCATGTAAACGCTGACTCCCTCTAAGAGGATCTGGTAAATCCTGATTATGAATTCATGTCCCTACTTCTAACTGGCTCGCTCACCCGCCTGCCTTGTCCCTGCTGGGTGGAAATGCGTGTAGGAAGCTCAGTTACAGGCTGACAAGTTTAGCAAATGAATGAACACACTTCCTGTCCACAGGGTAGAATTTCACTCGGAAATAGTCCCTGGCCTCAGCCAGGGCATCAGGGCTGTGTCCCATTTCAGGACACTTCAAGGGAGCCCAAGGAACAGCTGTTGAGCAGATGAAATGCTACTTGCTGTCAGCACCTTTCCTCGGCAACCTAACCCATTCCCTGCCGGGTCATTGCCCTGCTGACTTCCAGTCTCTGGATTTTAACCATTTCATCAGTAGCAAATACCAAAGGCATTTGATCTCTGAGCATCTGCTAGAACGAATGAATTCCTCATTCAGGCCCATTGCTTACAGCTTACACCTTCATGGAAGGTTGAAGCAAGGGTTTCTTGCTTCAACCTTCCATGAAGAGTGATCACAGAGAGGCAGGGCCTGGGGGTTGGGGGGTGAACAGGAGAAGCACACAGGCCCCCTGAAAGGTGGCCCAGGGGGCAGGAAGAGACCTGCAGGGCAGGGTCTAAGGAGGAGCTGGGAGATGAGGGAGGAACCCCAGTCTCTGCGGAGTTTCCCCAGTCAAAGGGAAGGGCTCACAGGCCCAGGTATAAAAGCAGACAGAGGCAGGGCCAAAGAAACCAGGCATCCTGGCTGGTGGCCTGCAGGCTTTCCTGAGCTCTGCCCCGCCTCTCTCCTTGCCCGCCGAGTCTGGCTGCTTCTCTGGGCCTTCTGGGAATGCTAAGCCTCTCTCTCTGCCACCTCGGGTTTCCTTTCAGTGAAGCAGTGAGATCCACAGATACTAGCTTCCGTGAGACGCTTGAATCTTTTTCAGCTCTGGCTGGCCTCAGTTTCCCCATGAGGTTCACGTGAGTGGAGAGAGAGCAGAGTCAATGAAAGGCAGCATTTAGCTTACTCGAGGCGGGAGCATTGGTGCCTGCACAGAGCCATGTTTCCACCCGCCGTGACCTCAGCCAGTAAGGTAACCCATCTGGAGCGCGATCTGCTGACCCCTCACTCCCCACCGTGGCTCCCCGAGTCTGTGCTGGTCCTTCCATCCCAGCACCAAACACAGCCCCACGTCACTGCTCACGCTGGTGATTTTCTACTAAGGAGGCTGCTGCATGGCTGGGTCTCAGATGCCCCTCAGATGCATGGCTGGGATGCTTGGGCTGCGGTAAACAATACCGCGGTTTGCCTGTAAACTGCCAAAGTGGCAGCTTCCCTGACACCCACCATCACACCTCTCACTGCAGCAGCAACAGTGACAAGAACGCGACCTCCTAGATGACCCCACACCGGCCCCACTTGCCACACCTGGACCGGGACACTTCCTTAATGGGTGGTGTGGCAGGAGTTTCCCTTGCCGGTGGGAGCCTGGCCCTGCCTGAGGAGTATGCTTTAGTGACCATTCTGGCTGGCCAGACGGGCTGGGGCACAAGCCCACTCTGCACGGAAGCAAGGAGGAGGACGGGCTCCAAGAGGGTGGTGTGCTCAGGAGGCATCGTCGTTAGCTGCTTCAGAAGTAGGAGGGCGTAGCGCAGCCGAAGCCCTAACACTGCCGTGGACCTGACCCCCAACCCGCTGGGCTGTCTGCTTAAGTGATGTGACTTTGAACAAGGTTCTTAGCATCTCTGAGATCTGTTTCTCCTCGCTGTAAAACAGGAAAAATAAACCCTATCTCATATACTCGTGAAGATTAAAGATAATGTGTCCAGTACATAATGGATTTTCAATAAATGTGAATTTACCTTTCCGTCCCTCCCAGCCCAGTGTGGTGATCCTAAGTGGGGTAACGATACTGAATCAATAGTCTTCCCTCCAATCAGAAGCCTTTTACCTGCGCTGTGTCTTTAAATAACCATCAGGCGTCACCTCACCTGCTTGTGCTCTATTTCTTGGAGGTGGCTTTTGAGCCTCTGCTTGAGCACCTCCAGGGACAGTGATCTCATTAGCTCCCAAGATAGCCCATTATTTTTAGAGAGAGCTGCCTGTTTGAAAGTTCTTTCTATGGAGCTGCTGTCCTCTTACCTGTAATTTTCACCTGTTGGTATCAGTCCCCCCTCTGGAACCACCTGGACCGTTTTGATTCTGATCCCTCCCCTGCTTGGCATGGTGAGTGTCACTATAGAGAGCACAGATCTTGCCCATGAGAAGTCACAGGTCAAGATGAGAGAGGGGCAAGGCTGGGAACTTGTTGCCTCGCTGTGTGCGTTTTGTGTGCGTGCGGGGTGTGCGGTCAGAGCCCTCTCAGTGGGGTTGAGCTCCCAGAATGGTTTCCCCGTCACAAGGCTCCCTCAGAATCTGGAGGAAAGATGGGCTGGTCCGCTTGTACTGAGCTCTTGAGGGTGGTGTGGGAGATACAGTGAACCCAGATGACCTCTCGTGGAGCTGAACTTCCTGCGTGGGAGGCGGAGGGCCTCAGGAGCCATGGGCACAGGGTGGTCCTGCAGTGGCAGCCTGGCAGATCCTGCTTCCTCTCTGGTGGTCGGGTTCCATGCCGTCCCTGCCAACGTGGTCAGCCAGCAGCTCCCAGAATTATTTTCCGGAAGTGGACGTTATTTTGCGATTCAAGCAGGCCTGTGCTCTGTGCGTGCCAGCCAAGTGCTCGGTATCCAGGGCCACTCCACTGTGGGCAGCTGCTTGTTTGAATCCCCTAGAAAGGAGCGTGCTCAGGCAGGAAGCCTGGGGTCCGGCAGGGTGCTGTCTGAGCCCCAGGAGCCTGGGTTTTCTCTGGGAGACAGGCATAGGCATGCAGGGACAGTGGGAAGAGAGCTCACTGTAACTGGGAATGTCATCTAGGTGTGAGATGGTAGGTCCTGCAAGAAGGCAAGAGGAGATTGGTGGGGTCTGGGCTAAGATGCAACATCCACGCACCAATGCCCTGTTTCTAGCCAGCGCCTCCCCAGAGCAGGAGGCAGTGTGGCCGGCTTGAGGGAGGTTAGGACAGCTGGGCTGGTGACTCTGCAGTGTGGCCAGCTCTGAGGAGGAACCCCCATGGCCATCAGGAGGCTGTTGCAGCTCAGAGGTGGGTTCAGGCCTCTGTTCCCAGCCTCTGTATCTCTGATCCCCGGCCTCTGTACCCAGGCCTCTGTTCCCAGCCTCTATATCTCTGATCCCCGGCCTCTGTACCCAGGCCTCTGTTCCCAGCCTCTGTATCTCTGATCCCCGGCCTCTGTACCCAGGCCTCTGTTCCCAGGCCTCTGTATCTCTGATCCCCGGCCTCTGTACCTCACTTACTGCTTCACTGAGCCCCACCCCCAGTGGCTGGAAGGCAGCCCCATGGAAACAGTCTGTTTAATGTGACGTTACCCCTGGAAGCAGTCTCCGCTACGGGGACTTAACCAGCCTCTCTGTGCAGGGATGGGCACCCTCACGACCTAGAAATGTCAGTTCTCTTCTACTGGGGTTCCCTCTGCCCCACCCCCTTTCTATTTTGGGCAATTTGTGTCTGGGTGTGGGGAACGCCTCTTCCTTCTCTCTGAGGTGGGAGTCACTCTGAGTCCCAGGCCCACATCTCAGGGCCTTTTGCCCAGAAGCCTCTAAGAAGCCCCTTGTTCTCGCTCTCTGCGTGGAACAGTGGTGTGTTTTGAGGGATCAAAACCCCTCTTGTCACAAATATATTCCCTTAGGCCCACCAGAAGCAGGTGCTGAAATGCCCCCAATTCCAGTCATGTTGCTCTTAAGAATGATCTTTCTTCAGAAAGACCCTGTCAAAATGCAAATGTTACTCTTACCGGAGAGGGTAATACGGTAACTTATTACCAACCATTATCCCTTTAGTGCAGTTTGTCAGCTTCCCAGCTGAGAACGGGGCCTGGGGAGAGAGGAGAATGCAGGTCAGGTAAGGTTTGACTGAGGAAGGGCATAGGAAAGGGTGAGAGAGGAGCCCTGGACAGGACGGGCGCCTGGATGGATGGGGAACAGTCAGGGAGATGGCAAGAGCAAGGGAAGAGCAAGTGTGGCCAGTCACGGTGCTGCCAGCGGGGCTGCTCCCTCAAGCCCTGGTGCCACCGGTGTCACCTCGTTTTCAGGAAGGGGCATCCTTAGATAAAGATAGCCCCTTCTAGATTATAAATGGAAAAGAAAGAGCCCTGTGGATGATTCGGAAATCATTACGTTTCATTTTGTCAAACATTATTTTCTTTCCTAGCCCTTTGCTTGTTAAGCTAATGTTAATATTAATCTATAATTCCTGGAGACACATCGATGGACAAGAGAGGAAGAGGAGACACAAATTACAGGGCAGGGAGAGTCAGACTGAGATTAAAGCCCTGCTCCGGGTAATTCTCAAAGAACGTAGCCCACGTATATAGTAGATAAGAGAGTGCTTGCAGTCTTAGGTGATTTTCCTAGCAATCCCCCATGGGGATTTTCCTAGCAATCCCCCATGGGGAAGGCAGCAAAAGTCTTCTCTCTTCCTGGCTCTAACAGTCACACTGAAGAGATATTTTGTGTTTGTTTACTTTGCAAAGAAAAGAAACGATTGAGCTTTAGAACCATAATGTCCTTCCAAGGAAAGTAAGCCCTGTACCCACAGGCCTGCTGCTGAGTGTAGGGTGGAAAGGTGGCAGCAGGGCAGAGAGGGGCAGCCCTCGGTGAGAGTGAGAAGAGTTTGGAGACCTGAGGACAATTCAGAGGAAAGAAGAAGCGATGATGGGGAAGGGGCCGAGACTTGAGTCCAGCAAGAGGCCCGGCCAGAGTGCTTGGGAAGAAGGGAGGCCAGCGGCTGGCAGGGGGCTTGACCAGAGCTGCCAGTGTTTTGGTGAATACTGGGGGTGGGGGCAGCTCAGGAACACCCTTCTTTATCTCCAGGAAACTTTCGGTAAAGTCTGACACACACCCAGAAGATAGTGTGAGCGGAGGGTGTTTGTAAATCCTGCGCGGGGCTGAATCCCACATCCCGGTTGATGTGTCATAGGAAGGGGACAGGAGTTGTGGTCAGCAGGATGGCCATGGACTGAACGGATTCAGAGAAGACACAGCTGTGAATCAGGGGTGACCAAGAGAATATAAGCACCTGCGAACTTGAAGAAATCTTCACGTCTTTTGACTTCTACAGACTGAGTCGGTGAGGGGCCCAAACTGACTCTAAAACTATGCCTTCAGGTCCAAGGAGACCCCTGCAGACAGAGTGCAGCAGGATAATATTTGGGGGTATCGGGCGATATGTTTTTTCCAGGCATTTCTTGTATCTCCCTCTTCCCCCTTGCGGGAGGTGGCAAGCAAGGCGTCGAGGGAGTAGTGATAATCTAGAAGGCAATTCTTGTATTATGCGTTTCAAAAGCCCAGCCCTCAAAGC
Organism: Phocoena sinus; assembly: GCF_008692025.1. Lineage (NCBI taxonomy): Eukaryota > Metazoa > Chordata > Mammalia > Artiodactyla > Phocoenidae > Phocoena > Phocoena sinus. The sequence goes on from NC_045770.1 coordinate 19,413,048, forward strand.
AAGACAGAGAGAACCCAGGACAAAATCAGAAGACACGAAGCCACATGCAATCTGTCAGTCCCCACCCTCGGAGCCAAGATGCCTCAGGTTGCGCTGGAAGATACAGCGCCTGGGAAGCAGCAGAGTGGTTCCCGGTGAGAGCCCCAAGAGAACACTCCTCCCCGCACCCCGGCCCCCCCTGCCCACCCTCCAGGCTGAGTCCAGAGGCAGGCTTGGGGAACGACAGAACTTCCAGACCAATGACCAACGTGGGGATCCTTTCCCAGAGAGAGGAAAGTGGCAATTTCCAGGGTTCTAGCATGGGAGCAGAAGACCCTTCTGTGGAATGTCCAGGTGTATGGGGAGGGTCCTCGCAAAGCAGAATGTGTGGTGTGCAGCCGACAGCTGTCGGCAGGTGGCTCAGAAAAGCCCAGGAACCTGGAATGGCTGTGTGGCTGGGGACAGGAGGGCCAGCAGTGACCCATGGGGCCCGAGGGCTGCAGCCCAGACAGGACAAGGAGTGTAGGTGGATGCCAGTGTGGCGAGAGGCCACTGAGAATGGAACCGCCACCCTTCCCCCAACCCAGGTGAGGGTACTAGGTAGCCCCTCCCCAAATTCGAGGCAGTCTCCAGTAAAGCGAAAAATTAGAGCCCTGAAATGAACCGAGGTTAATTTCCTGCCACACAATGGAAACTCAGAATCAGAAATCATTTCGGTTATAGCAAGAGTAGTTACGTTTCTTTTAGCAATGGTTCTGTGAACTGAGGTTCCTTCTCATCCACAACAACATTTGGCTCAGGGAGTTTTGGGTCTCGGCCCAGCTGTGGGATGCTGGTAAAGGCTCAGGGATGATTTGGTGGCAGTAGAGGGGCTACCCTAGGGGATCTGATCTCCCCGGCTCTATCCTTCCCAAGGGGAGGAGATCAGGGTGAGGGCGGGGAGCCTCTTCCCGAGGTTCACTTCAAAGCAGTGTGTTCAGACCCAGAGGAACCAGAGGCCTTCCCTTTCCTCCCTCACAGAAACTTGCCATTTCAACCCCAGAGTCACACTATCTCAGCAGAAAGGCTGAAACTGATACAGGCCAGATGCTGGGCTTCTCTTACGGACACAGCGAGAGCCTAGCCGCCCCCAGCCGGGCTGCAGGGGGAGTGGCTCATTGGCAGGAAAATGGCCAAACCAAAGCGATGCCTAGGCAGTCAGAGCCGCCCAAGTGTCAGCGGAGAGAAAAACAGTCAATGAATGATCCCAGAGCGGCCTACAGCAGACACCCCAAGGTCGAGGGCTCAAATCCACACAGGTGGTCCCACTCCCGCTGGACAGGCAGTGAGGGGAATGGGGACGTCTGAGCTTCCTCGGGTGGCCTGCCCTGGAAATTCACGGCGTGGGTCCCTATTTTGGCAGGCAACCCACCCTTCCCCACCCCCTCTTCCTGAATCTGTAGAAAAGGCTTTTCTTGGGGCTCCAAGGAGGTAGGATTCTCAACCTTGTACCATCTGCTTCTTGTCTCACTGGATTCTTTTTGTACCTTTTCTCTGATGAGTAGGTGCCATTTATCCAGCAAGAGTTAACCAGGTTACAGTCTTATACTCCTTTTCTTGTTTTCCTTTATCTGCCTTTGAGTTTCTGAGGTTCAGCTGCCTCAGCTCAAAGGCTGAAGGGAGATTTCCATAAGGCGCTTGCTTCTTGGGCTGACTTTTAGGATCTAGGGTGACAGGGGATGGAGCGTTTTGGCCTCTGTACCCCAACTGTGCTTTGCACCAGACTAAAAGGAATACTGTCGCCACCCTCTCCCCGCAGAGTTCCCACCCCCAGAGGTCAAACATTAATAGCCTTCTGGAAGCCTGTTGCAGGGGTTGTAATGGAAATGACTCCATTGTCATGGTAACCCTTTCTGGCCTGGCCAGGGGCTGCTCTAGGTCTGCCTGTCTCTTCTGAGTTTCACATTTCTTTACAAGCAGTGAGCTCCAGCCTGGTAGGTCTTAAGAGCAGCTCCTTGTGATTAGGGGCCCAAGGGGAAGGCTGTGAGTGATCTAGGCCTAGACTAGTCCTTAGTCGACAATGTGATTCTACATCTGGCTCACTCATTCCAGGAAGATGAGACCTGTCACTACATCACTGACTATCACCCTGCCCATTGACTGGACACGTCCAAAGACTGGCAGAATTGTATATTTGAAAAATCCTGAGCTTTGGAGCAAACACATCTAGGTTTGAGTACTGACTCTGCCAGTTAACAGCTGTGTGTCCTTGGGTAAGTTACTAAAACTCGCTGATCTTCAGATTCTACCTCTCCAAGCACAATAATAATACCTAGTGCACAATGTAATTGTTAGACTTCAATAAGGTAACTATATAATGCAGGTGTGGCAGACTTTTCCAAAAAGGTGCCAGACAGTAAGTATCTCAGGTTTTACAGGCCACACGATCTTTGTTGCAGCTACTCAATTCTCTCCTTCTCGCTCAAAAGCAACCAGAACCAGAGCCAACAGTAAGTAAAGACCGTGGCCGCGTTCCAGCAAAACTTCAGAGTGGCCTCCAGGTGGCCCTTGTTGGGTAGTCCGGGATGAGCACACTTTCTGGGCAGGAGCTGTATCCAAATGAATGATTTGCATCACAGCTGCGCGCAGAAGGGACTCCAGCGAAGGGTGGCGGCATGGTGACCCAGCCCAGGGCAGGATGAGGACTCTGGCCTGCCACAGGCTCTGCAGGGCCCTTCATGTCTCTAGGGAGGTGTGCTGAGCTGTGATTTATTAACGCACTTAACCCAGGCCTTCCTCAAAGAGGTTTGCTGGGAATGAGGGAAGGAAACGGCGGACCTAACCCACTCACAGCACTCTAATTTAATCAGGTTCCGGGCAGTGGGGTTTTCCTGGACCCTCTAACAGCAAAGGGGATTTGGAGCGGTTTTTAATTCTGTGTTCACAGGTTCCAAACAACCAGCGAGTAAGGATGCACCAAACTGTTATGCCCAAAAAACGCTCAGCCTTGCTGAGGGGTAAGCAGCCACCTCCTTGTGAGACAGGAGCTGGGCCCTTGGGGCCAGGAGGCTGCGGGCTGTGGAGCATCAGTCCTTCCAGAGTGCTGGCTCACTGCAGCGGGACAGTGCCCTGCTTTCAGAACTCAGGCAGTGACTTTCCAGGCTGGAGGCTGGCTGGGATCAGGCCTGTGGTGTCAGAGCCTCATGAGGGGGACAGAGCTTGCTGTGCTGCTGGTCTGGACAAGTCATCATGTGACCACAGGGAAGGGTTTCCCATCTCGGGCCTCCGTTTACCTCTCTGTAAAATCGGTTCATCCCCCCTGCCCCGCCAGACTCTGTGAGGCCGAGTAGGTGTGGGGAGCAGGCTGGCTGCTGGGACCTGTGGGCACAGGTGGTGCACGACTCCCAGAGAGTTCTATTTCTGTGCTCTGTGCTGATGACACCGTGTTTTCTCCCGACAAGAGCTCAGCCGCTGTTCCTTCCCGCTCACCCCTGTGGCATCCCTGTTGAGGGGGAATATTTCTAGTTCTCGCTGACAGCTTTCTCTGCCTTGGGACGCTTTCTTCAACTCCTTATACCGATGCCTTACACACGTGTATGGCACTTCACAGTTTACAAAGCAACTTCAGAGACCCGGGCGGGGGGGTGTCCTTTGAGGTTGGCCCGGCAGGTGGGTCCAGGCCTGAGTCAGCGATGAGGAAAGCTGGTGAGATGGGTTCACACTCCGCTTGGTCCTTGCCACCAGCGGGTTCAGAGCTGGGCCCGGCCAGGCTCACCTGGCTACACCTGCTGCCTCACCCACTTCACCTTTGCCTCTGCAAAGCTTCTCGGGAAACCTGTTCCCTGTACAAAGAAACAAACAAACAAAATGATTGTTTTGACTTACATCTAGCTTTTCACTGTAATAAAGGTACTAAGGAATACTTTGGGAGGAATGGTAGGAAGTAAATTAAAAGAAAAAAAAAGAAAGATGAAGAGGGTTTTTATGCTGAAAAGCTGCCTCTTCTCTCCCCAGAACTGAGCTTCTGTCAGCATCACTGGCTCAAAGTAAACTCCATTTTCAAATGTGACTCTTTCCCCCAAACCTTCCACAAACTCAAGCCAGACAGGTTTGAGGGAGAGTGTGAGCTATTTTTACCACAGTCTGGGGTTCTCCCTATTCATTGTTGGAGAGAAAAAAAAAAAAAGACAGTTGAAAATCCTAAAGAATGTTCTCCGGTTGTGAATTTGCACCCAGCTGTCTCTATGTGTCCACATCCACCAGCATGCCTGCCGTTCCTCTGGGGAACCTGAGGTCAACACTCTTTTCCTCTCTGAGAGGCTTGCTTGGCCCCCTGTCGTCTCTGGATGTAAGTAGCACTGACAAGCTATAACCACGCCCTAGGCCCTCGTCACCCCAGGGGCCTCCCGGTCTGTGGAAAACTGGACACCACCTTCTATATCCAGAGGGCAGGAAGGGAGCCTTTGCTCCATAGTCACGGCTTCTAAAGGAGACTGTCCTCTAAACTTCCACCCTCGGGCACTCTGTCTTCTCTAGGTGCTGCTTGAGTGGTAGCCAAGATTGTGAGCCTTTGAGATAAAAAATAAAAATTATAGCAGGAAAGAAAACCCATAATGCTGAGCCAGGCCTCCTGACAGCAGAAGGCCCTCTGAAGGAAGCAAGAACCGATACAGAGAAAATCCTTGCAAACAGCCATTCTTTCCCACTCCCTTCCCCCACCTCTCTCCCCTTCCTCTCTATCCCTTCCTCCCCTCATCTTTTTTTTTCTCCTTCTCTTTTTCCCTGTAAAACCTACCTTCCTTACTGAGCAGAGCACCTATACCACAGACCCTTAACTATATTCTCATCTAGAATAAATGAGGTTTGTGTCATATTTTAACCCTAGGCAAAATTATATTAGAATGAACAGTGAGTTCCAAGAAACTGTCTAAATAATTTTGTTACGTTGGAAGTTTTTCTAGCAAGTGTTGCTAGGAAAAAAATATGACTGAATATCTTTGAGGCCACAGAGTGTTTTGATTGTAAGGGAATTTGACATAATAGTAAAGGGATATCCCAGGTATAGTGTGGACATTTTCTCTGACCCTCAGAGCTTCACATGCCACCCCTACCAGACTCCTTCCAAGCCCTCTGAGATGCTGCCATTCAGCAGCTGGCCAGGTGTTCCTCACAGCTGCATGACCTGCTGGACTTAATTATCCACTAAGGATTCCCTGTGTGATTAGCAGCTGGCTGGGTGCTTTGAAGACTTTGCAGAATGTAAGACAAGATTCCTGCCCTCGTGGTGTTTACAGTCTAGATGAGGGAGATGCATCCAGTACACACACAGCCAAATTGAATAGAACAGGGCCATACCTAGGCAAGCGCTACCCTGTATGCCATCCTTGGTCTGTCTGCCACGTGAACCCATCCTTCTAGACACAGGTGAAGATTAAGCCAGCCCTCCCCTCATATCCCCATCCTCCCAATGCTTCATACCCTTTGCATATAGTATACAAATTCCACTGTAGAACATATCACATTGTGTCGTGTGTTGGTTATTTTCATTTCTGTCTCTATAAGCGTTTTGAGCTCAAAGGCTCCATCTTGCAAAGTATCTAGTGAGGTACCAGGCACACAGTCAGTTTTTAAGAAAATTCTTAAATGTTTGTTGGATGTATGATGTGAGCTAAGGACTGGTGCGAGGGAACTGTTGGCTGGCTGCCCCTCCATGTGGGATTCTGTAACGGGGCTACGCTACACAAGGAAAGGTACATAAGGAAAGGAGATGCTGCAGAGGGCTGGGTGTGAAATCACAGCACGCACAGCTTCATGTAATAAAGGTACTAATTTCCTTCATGTGGAAGGAAATTAGAATTCTGAGGCTCACTTCTCTCTGCATAACTTTGGGGTCAGGAAGTCTAGTTTGGAGACGTTGGAGGTGGAAACTGGCCTCTCTGGGCCCCTCTTAGCTGCATCTTTGGGAGAATTGATGTCTGCATTTTAATTCTCTCCAATACGTCATTAACCCCCCAGACACCCTTCCCACTGCAACGAGAGCCATGATGAAGGTCGGAGGAGGAGAAAGAACTCTCTTTGAGGGTCCTGTCCTTTGCCCAGTGAGAAATGATCTATTAGAGGCTGACAAATCAATAAAGGCAATTTAAGCCCCTTTCTTGGAGTCTGTGTGACTTACAGGAAGGCAATGGTGTAGTGCCTGGGGGGTGCCATGGGCCCCTTGCTCCTTCCCCTCTCCGCAATTATAGCAAATTCGCTTAATGCGCTAAAAGCCAGTGAATCATGTCGACTGGTGATGGGATGGGGAAGGTGAGAGGGAAGACTTCGGATGCTGGCAGATGCCCTGCTAACCTTGGTTCTAATTAGGCTTGAGTGAATAGCAAACAAAACAATCCTTCATTTGCGACAACCAACCGTGGTGGAAAAGAGACCCCTCGTCGGTTGCCGCAGATGAGCGATACCCTGGATCTTGAGAGAAGCCAGTATGACTCCTCTCCTCTGGGTCACGTCTCTTGAAAGGGTTGGGGCTCTGCTCAAGCACTGGTGGATTTAGACCCATATTCTCCAAACTGGGGCCAAGGTTAACATCTTGTAAGTGTTCTGCTTGTTCCTTGCAAGGGGATGGGAATCCTATAGAGATGGGGCTCATCAGCATTAATCACAGAGAAGAAGCCACAGCATTCCTCTCTTTTGTGCTAAGGATAGAATTTTAGTAGTCTTAAAATTTAATAGAAAATTCTATAATATAACTGGACTGTATTGATCAAAACTGCCCCAAGGTCAAGAAAGATGAGGGGAGACTTCAAGGCTATAAAGAGCCATCATGACAACTGAATGTTACCTGTGATCCAGGATTTTCTTCACCCACGTACAGCACTATTAGAATAAGGGGAGAATTTGCCTAAAGTCTGTAAATTAGCTAATGATATTGTTACAATGCTAATTTCCTAATTTTTATTATTATTGTATACTACTATGTTAACGTAAGAAAATGTCCTTATTTTTAGGGAATACACACTGAAGGCGTAAAGGGGCATCGTATCTGCAACTTACACTCAGATGGTTCAGAAAGAAATCTATCTATCAAAAGCAAGTGTGGTAGGATATCACTGTGTGTGGAATCCAGATGAAGAGTGGATGGGATTTCTTTGTACCAATTCTGCATCTGTTCTCTAAGTGTGAAATCATGACAAAGTAAAAAGCTTTAAAAAATCCAATTTGTGAAGAGATTGCCAACTATGGCCAGTGGAACAGAATATGTCAGTCCCTTTCTCTTCCGCTTTTCCCAAACCGTCCTGTCCATCCAAATCATGGTCAGGTTTGGGATTTAAATCTCCAAATACACAGGGAGCTGTGGGTGATTTCTGTGAAGTGGTTTCTTACATGATGGGCTTACATGGAGAAATTTGAGCAAAGAACCAATGAAAAATGAAGAGCTTGGGCCAGATGGTCACCAAGCTCTTTTCTAGCCCCACATCCTGTAACCTTCTGATTCCATGAAGTAGGAAAAAAAGCTATAATAGTTTGAGGCCTTTAACACAACTTGAAACAACCCTCCTGCCTTGCTTGTGCTACTGATATTCCCTAGGACCACACAGGGCAGAAGAGGTGAGTGTTCTACCTACTGCCGTGTGGAGGGCTTCCTTTGTTCTGGAAACCCAAAGCAACGATATTTCCCCCACTGGTCTCAGACAGCCCACCCCAGCTCCTTCTCCCCGGATAATCCCAGCTCAGGTTTGCTAATGTCATGCACTTCCTCAGGGTTCCCAGGACTAAGAGTATGAGAACACATTCCATTAAGATGCAAAGGATTTGTACTGATACTCAATATATCTCTATATACATATGGATGTACACATGCATTTTCCAATGCCAATCTCCAAAACTGAAATTCTGGAACAATTTTTTTAACTGTCCTCCTTTGTAAAATATCTTTTAAAAATATTTAACGAGCAACCGTCATCAGTTCTGAGTTTCTCTGGACTTAAAGATCAAACCATCTGCTAAGATTGGCTGTGGCACCTTCATAGGTGCCTCGTGCGGTGGCTCGTGGCACTTCTGGGGATAACCCCATGGATGCTTAGCCCAAGCCACACACCAGGAGCTGATTCTCCTACTTACAGGAAATAAGAGGTAGGTTCTTGGTGGGGAAAGGAGAACTGACCACAATGGATGATAAATGCTTTAAAGCGCAGTTTTTTGTTTTGTTTTTTTGGTGATACGCGGGTCTCTCACTGTTGTGGCCTCTCCCGTTGCGGAGCACAGGCTCTGGACGCGCAGGCCCAGCGGCCATGGCTCACAGGCCCAGCCGCTCCGCGGCATGTGGGATCCTCCCGGACCGGGGCACGAACCTGTGTCCCCTGCATCGGCAGGCGGACTCTCAACCACTGCGCCACCAGGGAAGTCCATAATGCACACCTCTTTTTGGTTTGTTTTTGACTATGTAGCAGATAACTATGGTGGACATTGTTAGTTGACATACCTAATAACCATTCTTCTCTTCTTCTGTATTATCAGAATCCCTGTTTTGCTTGTGAGTGAAAATACTTACCTTCGCACACTATCCTAAAGCTAGGAGTGCTCATATAATCTAGTTTTGGCAGATGGATTGTAAGAAGAAATTTCAGGGAAAGTTATCTTTCCTGATAAAAAAAAAAATAGACACAGCCGGCACTAGCCTTTTTCCTTTGCCTTTTCCCTGTCTTTAAGCCTAGGAAGTATGTAAGTGTCTGTGATGCCTGGACTGGAGAACAGCCATTCTTGGAGCTGTGAGGCTGGGAGCCATAAACAGTGTTGGTGCAGCAGGGTCTAAAAGGAACCTGAGCTCTGGCTCCCTCCCTGGGCTGCCCCAGCCATTGCACTATATGGGAAAATGTACCCCTTGTGGTGGGGTTTTTACTGCATGCCCCTGAAGGCCACCTCAACGGAGGCATCACCCCTTCCCCCATGCTTGCGCTCTTCCGTGGCTCTGACTTCACACCCAGGTCCACTCTTGTGCTTATCAGAGAGCCACCCGCTCTGCTCTACAGTGTCTGATTCAGGGATGGGCCCACAGCTTAAGCAGAGCAGTTGGGATAAATGAAGACTTTCGTACCAGAAAGATGGACTTTCTTCACCTGTGGATTTGGAATTACGATGGTACAAAGTCTACAATTGCAGAGACCATGTGGTTGAGGTGAGAAGAAAACCTGCTGAGGAGGAAGCTAACATTTGTGAGCACAGCTCCCAGCTGAGAGATGAAGGGTCTGGGTTCTCATGACATCATTTGAGCCCCTATGTCAAACTGTGCATAAAGCTGGTCCTAACCTTGGACTGTCTTATTATACAAGCCAAGAAATGTCCTTCTTCCTTAAGCTAGTTAAGGTTTCCTTGAGCCAGGTAGTACTGCAGAAGCCCTTATTGATTCAGAGGCTCACTGAGGGGGTGAGCCAACTGAGGGGAAATTCCTGGCAGCAGCTTTTGGGTACTTGGAAAGGGCCTCATGGCCAATGACCTGGGGTGTGATTTGTAGGGGCAGGAAGCTTAGTTTAAGGAGAGTTTGAGTCCGTGTCAGTGTCATTCTTCATCCCAGTTGGACATACATTTTGATCTTTGGGCCCAGTGAGAACAGTTTTGTCAGCTCTGAAAATGAGACCCATCTTGGAGAAAAACAGGGGTCTAGTTTGTTTGCCCTGGGGGAGGGTAATGCAGGCTAATGGAGTGTCCTGTGGTGAGTTATCCACTCATCTTTCAGGAAACACAGTCACTGGGGACAGCATTCACTTTCATACAATTGTCTCTGACACCATCTTAATTCCACAAATTACTGTCAACTGGAGCCGTAAGGAGTTATTTTTCAACTAAATTTACTTGGCAGGCCATAGGGCAGGCTTTCAGAGCGTAGCTCATAAATGGTCCTGGAACTTTCCAAGTGAAATACCTGGCATTTTGTGTCTAGTTTTAACGCAGAGGAGGTAGGAGATAGGAGCTGTGGAGGAAATGGCAGGGCTCAGAGGTTAAAGGAAAAGCCCACATCCTGTGGACTTAATATCATCTGGGATGAGCCCACTTGAGAGAGCTTGAGGCATTTGCTGGAGGAAAGGTGAGACCCACAGTCCACGGCGAGCTGAGGAAAGTGGGCCCTAATGTACTGTAGCGTGTCCCTTCTTGTTTTAAACCCTCACCTTGAGAACAAAATCTACCTCAGAGGTTAACATTGTCACTCTTCTGAGATACCGCGTCTTCAGTGCATTGTCTTCCGCGTCAGCCCTGAGCCCCAGGAATCCACATGTCCCCCAAGTGCTGTGGCTTTTATCCTTGGCCTTTCGGGACAGCAGAGATGGCTGTCTAGGATGGAGAAGGCTGGGCCTTCCCTCCTGTTCCTCCAGCACAGCTTCTGGATTCAGCCAGGGACCACCCACCCTCTCCAGGGCCTGAATAGAAAAAGCCAGGCTTCCAGAATGATCTACATGGGCTTCCTCCTCCCAGCTAAGTACTACATAAAACTGAGGGATGAGAGCTCCTACAGAGCTCCAGTACCCTCACCCCAAACACCTTATGGATGTGCTTTGGGGCCGTCAACGAGAACCTCATCCTCACAGCAGTTCTACATGGTGAGCATGGTGGCCCCGCTTCATAGATCAGGAAACGGAGCTCAGAGAAGGTGAGACATTTTACCCAGGCCACCCAGCCTGTGCCAGAGCTGGTCTCTGTCTCTGAGGTCGGTGTTCCCAGTGTTCTTGCCCCTCTGCCAGCCTGCATTTCCCCAGGAACCCTGCGGCCAGAGCACAGTCAGGTCTTTGGGGAGCAGGCGGTAGTGTGGGTGGAGTGAGGTTCCCTCACTGGGGTCTCTTGACACCTGATGGCTATGAAGGTGCTTGAGGGACAGATGAGACTGTGCTCCCCTTCCCCCACTCCTCCACCTTCCCTCTCTTCAAAAGGAAAAAAAAAAAAAGAGATTTAGCGCCTTTATCTCTGACCCAGGTCACAGCTGGAGAACACGAGTGAAACAGTCCTTGTGGCTCTGAAAACCCCTGGCTGCTTTCCTAGGGTTGAGTCATGTCTCTGCTTCAGGAAGGTGTCATTAATTTGGTGCAATAAAATGAACAAATGCAAGTAACAGTGTGGCGGAGAGCTCCCCAAAGGAGCTGAGAAATTTCTGGGTTGTATCCATAAGCGTGGGCTGCAAACGAAGATCACAGAAGGTGTTGATGGGCCTGGAGCTTGAAAACATTCCTTTGGAGCAATTAAGAGGCAGCTTAGCACCTCCCTGGGCTATATGCTCTTTGAAGATGACTGGAGTTGGATCAGGAAGTTTGTTTCTTCAGATATGTTTTTATAGTAAGTGTGTGTGGGTGAGACCAAGGCTGGGCTCAGTCCCTGGGGCAGGTGCCCCAAGGATGTGGATGGAGGTAAGTGGGTGGCAGGAGAAAAATGAAATAAAAATTGTCTTTGGAGTTTCTGTCCTGGAGATGGCAGGACCCTGCAGGATGTGACATGATGTCCTGGAGATGGTGATGCATTTGCTCTCCTATCCGGGGGTAAAAGCAGCGTCTCCCAGAGAGGATTCAGATCCTAGTCTACAGCTTAGCGCTGGGGGTAGTCCAGGAAGTGCCTCCTTCTGAGGCGTGGCCCAGGAGAGTCTTTCTATATAACATTTCTGGGACTTGTGCCTAAGTGCACATGGAAAGCCTGGCCACAGCTGATCAGACCAGGGCCTCAGGCTGGAGCCAGAGACGACTGGCCTCGGCAAGGGGTTGGACGTTAGGTCTTATTGTTTTGTCTTTGTTGTTTTTAATTTATTTTTAAAATTAAAAAAATATCACCTGTATATATTTAAGATGTACAATGCGATGTTCTGATGTACATATACATTGTGAAATGATCACCACAGCAAGCTAACGAACATATACATCATCTCGCAGTTACCATTCTGTGTATGTGATGAGAATGCGTAAGATTTACCCTCTTGGCAATTTCAAGTATACAAGAGAGTATTGTTAACTATAGTCACATTGTTGTACATTAGATCTCCAGAACACACTCATCCTACCTGACTGAAACCTTGTACTCTTTGACATCTGCTCATTTCCTCCCTGCCACCCATACTCTACTCTCTGTTTCTATGAATTTGAATATTTTAGTTTCCACATATAAGTAAGACCATGTAGTGTTTGTCTTTCTGTGTCTGGCTTATTTCACTTAGCATAGTATCCTCCAAGTTCATTCATGCTGATGCAAATGGCAGTATTTTCTTCTTTTTGAAGGTTACATTTTATATATATATATATATATATATATATATATATATATGACAATTTCTTTATCCATTCATCTATCAGTATACACCTAGGTTGTGTCCATATCTTGGCTGTCGTAAATAATTCTGCGATGAACATGGGAGTGCAAATCCTGATTTCATTTCCTTTGGTAGCTACCCAGAAGTGTCACTGCTGGATTATATGGGACATTGGATGGTGATGAACCAACCTAGTAGGAACCTCTCTTTTGCTGGATGTGCTCTAAGAGTACAGAGACTGGACGTTCACCCCAGCTCAGGCTGTTTTCTGGAGGACCCCGACCTGTGAGAACTCTAGATTTCCTGAGGCCACTGCACGTCCTGGCACTGATGCCCTGGGCTGCTGAGGGACTGTGGGGTTGAAGCAGTGTCTCGTGGTATCCCAGGCCCCTGGCAAGGCAGTTTCAATCAAGCTCCATGCTGGAAGGGAGCAGATTTAGGCAGAGGATGACTCCACACTCCATCAGGGACACAGGGAAAATGACTGGTCTCTTCTGGACTAGAGTCTCTAATCTGCTGACCAAGGCTCCCAAAGGCCACCTTAGTTTCTTTTATCCCCCAACCTCTTTCCTCCCCTTTTTCTAACTTCATACAGCCCCACAGCTGGAGAGGTCTTTACATCTCCTAAGGGAGCTGCCTCCAAATCATTCTTTTCCCTTGGCCAGCTCCTGAGCCCCAGGTCCGTGCGTGAACCTTCCAAACGCCTGCCTGCAGGCTTCCAGCAGGGACCCACCTGTGGTGCTGCTGGGCTGAGCGGTCAGTGTGCAAACTGCCTCAGACCTAGGGCTCACTGAGCCTCCCCATGGACCCTGCTGACTACAGTCCATCCTCTGAGCAGTACCTACAGAGCAGGACCAGGGCCGGACGCTGGAGCTGGAGGGACATCGAGGGTCAGCTCTCAGCTCCAGCCAACCACCTTCCACCCCCATCTCAGGGCTCTGAGGCTAGACATGCATGCTACCTTCCCCTCACTCAGCAGGCAGAGCTGGCTGCTTTCCAAGGAGTCTCAGCCCTGGAATCCAGACTCTTCTCCTCCCCTTCCTCTCCTGCACCCCAGAGGGCTTTGATCAAAGTGAGAATAGAAATTAACAGGTTTCGTGGAAGCACAGTCGTGCGGAAAGGCTGGGAGATGTGGTTAGTGATCTGTCAGCAGTTTAAACCTAGAAGGTTTCCAGAAATGACTGAGCTGGGGAACTGCCCCCAACTTCCTGGCCTTTTGCCAGTTAGAGGAGGTCTAGCAAGAATGGAGCTGCAGCCTCTTTCTCAGGGCATTACCCTCTAGGAGAATCTGCCCCAGTATTCCAGGGCCCACAATATGCAGGGCCTTTCTCCCAGCATCAAAGATCCTGCAGAGGTCTGCGCCTACCTGTAAAGCAAGAGACATGCTCAGAGGTTTGCCAAGATGCTGCGTCTGAGCCAGTGGCTTATTACCCTTCCCCTGACCATCAGCAGAGGGTAGCATGTGCTGTCTGGGAAAATATGAGGTGAAGTGAAGGATGCTGGGAAAAAGTCTGGGAATCCCTAAGTGGTGGAAAGCACGGGTTGAAAGCCAGACAGATCTGTGTTCCAGTCTTGCCATCTGATGATCTTGGGAAAGTTACTAAGCCGTGCTGAGCCCCAGCTTTGTTGTTTGTTGAATAGCAGCAATATCATCTACCCTTTCGCTGTGGGGAATAAGTGAGCTAGTCCGTGTATTAACAAAATGCTTATAACTGTGCTTGCCACAAAACTAGACCTCAAAAAATGTAGCTAGTATTAATTAGTTTTTAAAAGGACCCTGAATTTTAGAAGGAGGCTTCAAATGCCCAGGAATTTCATTGTAAAGCATCCACTTACATACTTGAAACATAGTACAATGTGACCCCCTTCTCTGAAGGGGACACAGGAAGATGACACCTTCTTGCATCGTGAGGGCCCCAGCCCCACCCTCCTTCCCACGTCCACACTAGAATATCTGCTGGAATCCCACTGCCCTATATATCAGGAAGCCTCAGGGCTAGCAGAAATCTTTAATTTTATCTCCCTTATCCTCCCAAAGGGGTTTAACCACTTCTACACCACCTTCTCTACTGTCTCTCCTAGTGGACAGTAGCATACCTAGGAGACATCGCAGGTTTGTTTCCAAACTACCGCAATAAAGCAATTATCACAATAAAGGGAATCATACAAATTTTTCAGTTTCCCGGTGCGTATGAAAATTATGGTTACACTATACTGTAGTCTGTTAAGTATGCAATAGCATTATGTCTAAAAAAATGTACATACCTTAATTTAAAAATACTTTATTGCCACAAATATGCTAACCACTAACTGACACTCCAGTGAGTTGCAGTAGTAACAGCAAAGATCACTGGTCACAGATCACCATAACAAATACAATGATTATAAAAAAGTCTGAAATATTGGGAAAACTACCACAATGTGACAAAAAACAGGAAGTGAGCAAATGTTTTTGGGAAAATGGCACTGATAGACTTTACTTGCTTGACACAGGGTTGCCATAAATGTTCAATTTGTAAAAAATGCAATATCTGAAAAGCACAATAATGCAAGGTATGCCTGTATTTAAACCTCTTAATGTCGTAATATCTATCCATCCATTCATCCATCCAGTGAATTGTAGTTGACTACCAGCTAGGTATATACCAATGAGAACAGGATACACACAACTTCCATCCTTGTGAGTCTAGTGAGTAGAGGCAAATACTTAATACATGATAGCTCTGATATTTAATTACAATTGTCATTTATGTTATTGTATACCGAATGTCTTCTGGGAATGCCCACAGTCTAGATAAAATCAGCTCATATCCCGAAACCACTTTCTGTTTCCCAGGATTCCTGGTGGTGGTGGTGGGGTGAGTATCTTAGGTTCTCATGTTCAACTTTGGAGCAAACGCCTGCTTCCTCAGTTCATGAACCACCTAATTCTTTCATGTGTGCTGTTGCTGTTTTACACTGTATCACCCAGATATGACACTCAGCCTCATCCTCAATTTCCAGGAAAACTCTACTAAGACTATAATAATTTGTTAATGAATATACAATGTACAAAGATGTAAATTCTGACATGAAAGACATAAAATGTGTATAAGGAGAGTATATAAAAGGAAAAGTTTTGTTTGCTTTCAAAGTTAAGTTTTTACCAGTTTAAAATAGACTGTTATAAATATAAGATGTTTTAGGTAAGCCTCAGGGTAACCACTAAGCAAAAGCTTATAGTAGATATGCAAAAGATAAAGAGAAATGAATCAAAGTGTATCACTACAGAAAATCATCAAATCACGAAAGAAGAGAGCAAGAGGGGAAGAAAGAAATTATGAAACATCTTACCAGAAAATAATTAACAAAATACCAATAGTAAGTCCATACCCATCAATAATTACTTTATTTTTTAATTGTTTTAAAATTTTTATTTATTTATTTAGTTTTGGCTGCATTGTTTCTTCATTGCTGCATGTAGGCTTTCTCTAGTTGTGGTGAGTAGGGGCAGTTCGCAGGCTTCTCATTAAGGTGGCTTCTCTTGTTGTGGAGCACGGGCTGTAGGTGCACAAGCTTCATTAGTTGTGGCATGCAGGCTCAGAAGTTGTGGCTCACAAGCTCTAGAGCACAGGCTCAGTAGTAGTGGCGCATGGGCTTAGTTGCTCTGCGGTGTGTGAGATCTTCCTGGACCAGGGCTCGAACCCATGTCCCCTGCATTGGCAGGCAGATTCTTAACCACTGCGCCACTAGGGAAGTTCCAGTAATTACTTTAAATGTAAATGGACCAAATTCTCCAATCAAAAGATATAGAGTGGCTGAATGGATTAAAAAATAGACCCAGTTATATGTTGCCTATGAGAGACTTCAGCTTTAAGAACACACACAGACTGAAAGTTAAGGGATAGAAAAAGATATCCCATGCAAATGGAAGCCAAAAGAAAGCAGGAATAGCTATATTCATATGAACAAAAGAGACTTTAAGCCAAAGACTGTAAGAAGAGACAGAGAAGGTTGTTATATAATGATAAAGGGGTCAATTCACCAAAATGATATAACATTTATAAATATTTATGCACCCAACATAAGAATACTTAAATATATAAAGCAGATATTAACAGATATGAAGGGAGAAATAGTAATACGATAATAGCAAAAGACATTAATACTCCACTTTCAAAAATGGATAGATAATCCAGACAGAAAATCAATAAAAAAATATTGAACTTAGACTACATGTTAGACCAGATGGACCTAACAGATAAACACAGAACATTTCATGCAACAGCAGCAAAATACAAATTCTTCTCTAGCATACATGGAACATTTTCCAGGATAGAAGATATGTTAGACCATAAAACAAGTCTTAATGAATTTAAAAAGACAAATCATATCAAGTACCTTTTCTGATCACAACAGTATGAAACTAGAAATCAATTACAAGAAAAAAGCTGGAAAATTCACAGGTAAGTGGAGATTAAACAACATTCTTCTGAACAAGAAATATCAAAGGAGAAATCAAAAAAATAAATAAATAAAAATCTCAAGACAAATGAATGTGGAAATACAACATACCAAGAGGTAGGGAATGCAGCAAAAGGAATTCTAAGAGTGAAGTTTATAGCAATAAATGCCTACATTAATAAAAAATAAAGATCTCAAATAAACAACCTAAATTTATACCTCCAGGGCCTAGAAAAAGAAGAACAAACTAAGCCCAAAATTCATAGAAGGAAGAAAATAACAAAGATTGACATAGAAATCAATGAAATGGAGACTAAAAGACAATAGAAAAGCCTGGTGAAACTAAGAGGTGGATTTTTTTTGAAAAAGATAAACAAAATACACTTATTAAGAAATAGAGAGAACTCAAATAAATAATATTACAAATGAAAAAGGGGACTCACATCTGATACCACACAAATAAAAAGGATTAAAGAGACTACTATAAACAGCTGTCCAACAAATTGGACAGCATAGAAGAAATAAATTCCTAGAAACATACCATCTACCAAGACTAAACCATGAAGAAGTAGAAATCTGAATAGACCAATTACTAGTAAAGAGATTGAATCATATGTAAAAAATTTCCTAACAACAAAAAGTCCAGGACCAGATGACTTCACTGGTGAAATTAGTCAAATGTTTAAAAGAAGATCTAATGCCAATCCTTCTTAAATTCTTCCAAAAAAGAGAAGAGTAGGGAATACTTTCAAAATCATTTTATGAGACCAGCATTATCCTGATACTAAAGGACACTATAAGTTAAAAAAATTATGGACCAATATCCCTGATGAACATAGATGCAAAATCCTCAACAAAATATTCACAAACAAATTCAATAATACATCAAAAGAATGATACAACATGACCGAGTGGGATTTATTCCAGGGATGTAAGGATGGTTTAACATCTTCAGATCAATCAATGTGATACACCACATGAACAGAATGAAGAATAAAAATCATATGATCATCTCAATAGATGCAGAAAATGCATTTGACAAAATTCAACATCTTTCATGATGAAGACTCTTAAGCAAACTGGGTATAGAGGGAACATACCTCAACATGACAAGCCTACAGCTAACATTATACTTAATAGTGAAAATTTGAAAGCTTTTCCAGTAAGATCAGGAACAAGACACAAATACCTATTCTCACCACTTTTTTTTTTTTTTTTTTTTTTTTTGCGGTACGTGGCCACTGTTGTGGCCTCTCCTATTGCAGAGCACAGGCTCCGGATGTGCAGGTTCAGCGGCCAGGGCTCATGGGCCCAGCCGCTCCGCAGCATGTGGGATCTTCCCAGATTGGGGCACGAACCTACGTCCCCTGCATCGGCAGTGGACTCTCAACCACTGCGCCACCAGGGAAGCCCTCTCACCACTTTTATTCAGCATAATATTGGAAGTTCTAGCCAGTGCATTTGGGTAAGAAAAATAAATAAAAGCATCCAAATTGGAAAGCAAGAAGTAAAACTGTCTCTCCTTGCAAACAATATGATATCATATGTAGAAAACCCTAAAGATTCCACCAAAAAGCTGTTAGAATTAATAAACAAATTCAGTAAAGTTGCAGGATACAAAATCAATATAAAAAGTCTGTTGCATTTCTATACAATAATAATGAACTATCAAAGGAAAAATTATGAAAACAATCCACCTACAATTGCATCAAATGGAATAAAATACCTAGAAATAAATTTAACCAAGGAGGTGAAAGACCTGTACACTGAAAACTGTAAGACATTGATGAAAGAAATTGAAGAAAACACAATTAAATGGAAAAACATTCCATGCACATGGGTTGGAGAAATTAATATTGCTAAAATGTCCATCCACATTTACCCAAAGCAATCCACAGATTCAATGCAATCTTTGTAAAAATTCAATGGTACTTTTCACAGAAATAGAAAAAAAATCCTAAAATGTGTATGGAACCACAAAGACCCCTGGCCAGCTGAAGCAATGGATAGCCAGCCAAAGCAATCCTGAGAAAGAAGAGTAAGTTGGAAGCATCACATTTCCTGATTTCCAATTATATTACAAAGCTATAGTAATCAGAAAGTATGGTATTGGCATAAAAGCAGATACACGAGTCAATGGAACAGAATAGAGAGCCCAAAAATAAGCTAATATATAAATGGTCAATTAATTTTCAACAAAGGAGCCAAAAATACATAATGATGAAAGGATAATCTTTTCAATAAATGGCATTGGGAAACTGGATTGCCACATGCAAAAGAATAAAATAAAATTTCTATCTTACACCATACACAAAGATCAACTCAAGCTGGACTAAAGACTTGAATGTAAGACCTGAAACTATAAAACTCCTAGAAGAAAACGTAGGGTGGAAGCTCCTTAACATTGGTCTTGGCAATGATTTTTTGTATTTGATACCAAGAGCACAGACAACAAAGCAAAAATAAATAAGTATGACTACATCAAACTAAAATGCTTCTTCTCAGCAAAAAAAAAAACAATCAACAAAATGAAAAGGCAACCTATGGAATGGGAGAAAATATTTTCAAACTGTATATGATATGGGGTTAATATCCAAAATATAGAAGGAATTCATACAAATCAATAGTAAAAAAATAAATTAATTAAAAAATAGACAAAGAATGTGAATAGGCATTTTCCCAAGAAGACATACAAATGGCCAACAGGTATATGAAAACGTGCTCAATATTAGTAATCAGGGAAATGCAAATCAAAACCACAATGAGGGGTTTCCCTGGTAGCGCAGTCGTTGAGAGTCCACCTGCCGATGCAGGGGACGTGGGTTCGTGCCCCGGTCCGGGAGGATCCCACGTGCCGCAGAGCGGCTGGGCCGGTGAGCCATGGCCGCTGAGCCTGCATGTCCGGAGCCTGTGCTCTGCAACGGAAGAGGCCACAACAGTGAAAGTCTCGCGTACCAAAAAAAAAAAAAAAAACAAAAAACAAACAAAAAACACAATGAGATATCACTTCACACCTGTTAGAATGGTTATCAAAAAAACAAGAAATAACACGTAGTGATGAGGCTGTGGAGAAATGAGAATGCCTGAATACTGTTGGAATGTAAATTACTGCCACTGTGGAAAACAGTATGGAAGTTCCTCAAAAAATTAAAAATAGAACTAACATGATCCAGCAATCCCACTTCTGGGTATTTATCAGAAGGAAATGAAAACAGGATCTCAAAGTGATATCTGTACCTCCATATTCAATGCAGCATTATTCACCAAGGTCAAGAAATGGAAACAACCTGTGTCCATCAGTGGATGAATGGATAAAGAAGATTATAGAATTCAGAGAAAAGAGAATAGAGAAGTGGTTTCGGGGACTAGAGTGTAGAAGAAATAAGGAGTAGTTGGTAAAAGGGCACGAACTTTCAGTTAAAAAGATGAATACAGTCTGAGGATCTATATATAGAATAATATATATATAATATAATATATATAATATAATATATAATATATATATATATCACTGTATAATATGGTGACTATAGTTGATAAGACTGTACTGTGTAACTGAAATTTGCTAAGAGGGCAGACTCAAATGTTCTCACCAACCCCCAAAAGGTAATTATGTGAGGTAATAAATGTGCTAATTAACTCAGTGTGGGGGAGAATCCTTTTATAAGGTACACATATTTCAAATCATTATGTTGTACACTTTAAAGATCTTATAATTGTATTTGTCAATTATACCTCAATAAAACTGAACAAAAAAGAAAACTGTGCTTGTATAAGAAAACGTGTGGGTTGTTAGAACTACCTGTAGATTTTTGTCGGAAGGAGGAATCAAGGTAGGGACTTACGTCAGAGCAATCCAAACAGCTGCAAATCGTATATCAAGCATCCTCTTCCTTCAAATGTCCTCCAGACATCCCAGCAGTGGGAATTCTACTCACCACCCTACCCCAAATCTTACCAGAGTTGATCCCAGCCTCACAGCATCTGGATGACTCCTCCTCGTACTCTCTTCTCCTCTTAGAAAATACAAATTTCTCTCATCTCATATGGAATACTTTTGCTTTCCTCTCTCTGTTGTATAAGTTCCTGCTCCCTCGGGCTGCCCAGAAGGACAAGTACAGTTGGACAGCCTCCTCTGATCCTCTCCCTGGCAGTTGATATTCTCAGTGATGTTTTTTTTTTTTTTTAATTCTTGAAGTGCAGTCCAACAAATAATGTGCCAGTCAGCATCTCCCTTCCTTGTCCCTCATCTCCAAGCCCCTCTTTCAATGTGAAGACTGACAGAAATGAGCCAGCCTCTGATGACTCCTCTGTTCTACACACTTTGTTCCATTCGGATAGAGCACCTGGGTGCGAGCAGGGGCCTCA
Organism: Phocoena sinus; assembly: GCF_008692025.1. Lineage (NCBI taxonomy): Eukaryota > Metazoa > Chordata > Mammalia > Artiodactyla > Phocoenidae > Phocoena > Phocoena sinus. The sequence goes on from NC_045770.1 coordinate 19,434,091, forward strand.
CTGAATCCACTCAGCCTCTGCTGGCTTCTTGGCATCCCCCGCAGGCAGCTCTGATCACAGGCAGACTTCTCTCCCTGCAAGCTTCCCAAGGCATCTTAACTTTCCTTGTCTCTGAACACTGGGACTACCCAAGCCTATACTGAGCCTTTGTGTGCATGAGAAAGAGACATCCCCTTGGGGCCAGTGCAGAGTCTGGCCAGAGGAGTCTGGGCCGGAGTTCAGCGGTCCCCTACCACGTCCCTCTGTGCAGCCTGCAAACTGCACAACTGAACCAGGCGGCCTGATTACAGCAAGCCTGGGAGGGCGGCCAGGAAGTAAGAGCCCGGCCTCACTGGGGAGGAAACTGAGGCTCATGTTGGCTTTGAGCTGAATGAGTGCCTGTGTTTCCTGGCCCATGGTTTAGGCAGATCCAAACACACCACCCTATGGGAGAAACCCTGGTTCAGCCTGACGGGATGCACAGGGCCAGACAAACGTACGTTAGAATGTCTCCCCTACTAGCTATGCAAACTTGGGCTTTCTGAAGCCTCCGTTTTGTCATCTATAAAATGGGGACCAAAATCCTCCTCACGCAGAGCTATGAGGGTTAAATGAGAGACTGGAGATAAGCTGAGGCTGGCGCAGGACCATGTTAGTTGGCACCCTGCCCCCAACCCTGAGAGGAGGTAGCAAACCAAGAGGCCCAGAAGACTGGTGTGGAAGCTCGAGGGGAGGTGGGAGGCCAGAGCTGTGCGTGGTGGAGCCTCCTTTTTCTGGTGACTCACAGCCTGCTGACTAGCGAGGCTGGCAGGCAGAACATCTTGGTGGGGAGGAAGCCCCCCCAACTCCGTACCATCGGCATATTGTGTGAGGGTGGAGGGCAGCCTGGTAGGCATGACACGGCTCCTGACAAATCTGTCGCCGAGTTTGAGAAATACAGAAAAACAGGAGACACTCTGGGCAAATATCAAAATAAGATTTCTGGTAGTGCGAGGATTTGGGAACAGGTCCTGGTGAAGGAAAGATTATATCAGGGATGAGTGCGGCGGGGAGGGTCTGCAGGGCAGACATTCTGTGCCAGCCTGCGCTCCCCCCAGACCTCAACCTCAACAGGGACAGGGGAAAAGCCAGGTAAGACACTTTCCTGCCACACCACCAGGAGTTCCATGCCAGGAGCTTGACTCCTCCAGGCCAGGGACCTTGACTGACGCTTTGGAGAACTGGGTGATTTTCTCTAGTCACTCATGTGGCCTCATGGGGGCTCAGATCTGTGCCTCTTTATTCATTCGTTAAAAGCAGATTCATTTAACACTTATTCCAGGCACTGTGCTAGATACTGAAATTACAAATATAAATAAGGTGGGAGGCAAATCCTCATCTGGTTTTAATTACTAACGTGTATGCATGTGTGTGTGTGCCCGCGCATGTGTGTGTGCATTTGGTGTCAATCTTTGTGAGTTTATGTAGGTCAGTGGCTGTGTTTGCATATGTATTTTCATGTATGTACCCATGTATGTAAGTCTGTATGCATGCATGTACAGTTGGCCCTTGAACAACGAGGGGGTTAGGGGTGTTGACCCTCTGCACAGTTGAAAATCAGAGTATAACTTATAGTCGGGCCTCTGTATACACAGCTCCTTTGTATCCACAGTTCCACATCCACAGATTGGTGTAGTATAGTAGTTAATCATGAGTGAAAAAAATCTGCCTATAAGTGGACCTACATAGTTCAAATCCGTGTTGTTCAAGAGTCAACTGTATATGTGTGTATATGTTAAGTGTATATGATTATGTATGTAAGTCTATGTGCGTAGTTCTAAGTGCTTAAGTGTTTCTGTGTGCATCCTCTTCTCCAGTAACTAAGAAGAAGAGGAGAATTCTCTGTGAGGGGTGTGAAGTTTTGCTCCAAGGATTTTGGGAGCTGGGAGCTCATGCTGCCTCACATCACCCTCACCTCCTGCAAGGTAGAGTGAGGACACAAAGAGTCACGTAGACATAAGGGACTGACCACAGGTCAGGGCAAGCAGGAAGTCTGGACCCAGGAAGGCAAGGCCAGAGTCAAGGAATTTGCCCAACCCAAGGGCTAGAACTGGCAAGAGGTTAGAACTCCCAGCGAGGGCTGAGGGCTTTGCAGTTATCAGAGGACTAGAGGAGTTAGAAGACCAGGAGAGACAGGAAAACATCGGTTACCCACACACCCTGGCCAATGGGGCCATGATTCCCCTCACCATCGGAGCACAAGGTAACTTTTTTTTTTTTTTTTTTTTTTTTGCGGTATGCGGGCCTCTCACTGTTGTGGAGTACAGGCTCCGGATGCGCAGGCTCAGCGGCCATGGCTCACGGGCCCAGCCGCTCAGCGGCATGTGGGATCTTCCCGGACTGGGACACGAACCCATGTCCCCTGCATCGGCAGGCGGACTCTCAACCACTGCGCCACCAGGGAAGCCCAAGGTGACTTTTTAAAATTAATTTTTATTGGAGTATAATTGCCTTACAATGTTGTGTTAGTTTCTTGCTGTACAGCATAGTGAATCACGCATATGTATACATATATCCTCTTTTTAAGATTTCCTTTACATTTAGGTCACCAGAGAGCACTGAGTAGAGTTCCCTGTGCTATACAGTAGGTTCTCATTAGTTATTTATTTTATACATAGTAACGTATGTATGTCAGTCCCAATCTCCCAATTCATCCCACCCTCTTCTTCCCCCTTGGTAACCAGAAGATTGTGCTCTACATCTGTGACTCTACTTTTGCTTTGCAAACAAGTTTATCTCTACCATTTTTCTAGATTCCACATATAAGCAATATTATACGATATTCGTTTTTCTCTTTCTGACTTATTTCACTCTGTAAGACAATCTCTAGTCCATCCACATCTCTGCAAATGGCACTATTTCATTTCTTTTTAAGGCTGAGTAATATTCCACTGTATATATGTACCACATCTTCTTTATCCATCCCTCTGTTGATGGATATTTCAGTTGCTTCCCTGTCCTGGTTATTGTAAATAACGGAGCACAAGGTAATTTCTAGTCAAAAGCTGTCTCAGGCAGAGCCTCACTGAAATTTTCTGCAGGGTGGCCACCATTGTATGGCTTGGGAACCAGTAAAAATTCAGTGTCTGAAGGTAACTTGACTCTTCCCAAGACGTGAGCCATGGATGGCTCTGGTGAAGATTGAGACTATGGCGTAAGATCTGGGGAAAGGTGGCAGAGGAGACCCAGAGGAGCTCAGAGCAGGAGTGGGGCATGGATCAGACAGGATACCAAGGTCACCTAAAAATACATGATCTTTGTTTACTATTGTCTTTAGTGTGGTTTGCCACTTAGATGGGCATCTTTGAAATTTATGCTAACGTAATATAGTTTTTATTATTCAGTTAATCACAAGAGGGAAAGGAAAAAGGGAATGTATCTGAATGCTTCTATTTCATTTGCTTAATGGAGCACTCAGAGTAGGAGAGAGAAAGCTCCCTAATCATTTATTTTAGTAACCAGAGTTATATTCCAGAGTTTCTGACAGTGACGTCCAGCCATTCCAGGCAGGGAGACTGACTGTCTTTATCTCGGTGCCCATGAATGGAACCAGACATGCCTTCAAAGCTGTGCCGTCTTCTGGGAGTGCAGATAACAGCGTTGATAGGGAGAACAGGGCTGAGGGAAACAGCAGAGGTGCTCTCTCCAATCCCGTCAGGGCTGGGAAAAGAATTTGGGCTTACTTCACACAGTATCCCAGATTGGTAGGCTTTGGGCTGTGGGAGGGATTTTATTTTATTTTATTTTTTAACATCTTTATAGGAGTATAATTGCTTTACAATGGTGTGTTAGTTTCTGCTTTATAACTAAGTGAATCAGCTATGCATATACATATATCCCCATATCTCCTCTGTGGGAGGGATTTTATTTTATTTATTTTATTTTATTTTATTTTTTGCGGTACGTGGGCCTCTCACTGTTGTGGCCTCTCCTGTTGCGGACCACAGGCTCCAGACGCGCAGGCTCAGTGGCCATGGCTCACGGGCCCAGCCGCTCCATGGCATGTGGGATCTTCCCAGACCGGGGCATGAATCCGTGTCCCCTGCATCGGCAGGCGGACTCTCAACCACTGCGCCACCAGGGAAGCCCTGTGGGAGGGATTTTAAATGTTCACTGCCATTTCTTCTGCCTGGAGCTGGATTTCCTTTCAGCCCTGGGCTTGTGAACTTGGGTTGGCTTCCAGGGTTGCTTGGGTCTGTTCTCAGCACAGGGCCTGGGACCCCCCGCAGATAGGTAGTTTCTTCTCCAGGCTACTTGGCTTGATTTCTAGGCTCTGAGTTCACATTTCTTATCCAAATGAGAAAGAGTAATGTGTTAGTTGGTAAGAGCACTGGCTGTGGAGTCAGGTTAACCAGGGTTCAAATACTGACCCCCTAGTAGGTGGAGCCTTAGACAAGTTACTGGGAATCTCAGCTGCTGATACAGCGAGAAGCAACACAGCCTAGTGGTAAAGGAAGTAGACTCCAGAGCAGACGTTCCAATGCATACTTCCTCTGTGACCTTGGGCAGGTTATTTATCTCCGTGTCCCAGTTTCCTCAACCACAAAATGGAAATTATAATCTCATCGGATTATTATGAAGATTGGGTGAATTAATATATACATATATAAATACATAAATACGTATACATATACGTGAATACATATATAAATAGTTTAGAACAGTTCACGGCACACTTAGTGTCTGATCTTATTAATTTGACTCTCTCTCTAAAATAGAGATTATGGTAGTACCCACATCACCAGGATGTTAGGAAGATTATGTGAGGCAGTGCTTTTAGAATGCTTTGCTTACTACCTAACAGTAAGATCTTGATAAATATAAGCAATTATTGCTAATGAAGACAGCCTGGACGCCGGGGTCAGGGGCCAGACAGCAAGGCAATCCCGGCGAGATGAGCCAACCCGCCCATCACCTCTCCGAATGGGGAAGAGGTCTGGGCGGGCTGAGCATCCTGACATCAGGACGGTTGTCACAGAGACGCATCTCATCTCGGCTGACTCCTGGCCGGCCAAGCATCCCCTCTCTTATCGACCCAGGGAGGCGGCAGATTGAGGGGCTGATTCCTTCATGAAAGAAAGATGATTGTGCCTCTGAATTCCCACTGGGGGCAGACAGAGGAGGAGTGGGCGAGTGTGGGCATGGGACCAGGGGGAGGAGGTGGGAGTGTGTGGGAGGAGGGGAGAGAAGGCTGGGCTCCCACCGCTGGAGACAAGCACGCCCTGTCTGGACGTCTGCTGGGCACTAGATCCCTGCCTGGCGCCTGGAAAGGCAGCATGAGCGCGTGCCGGGACCCTCGCTCATCCAGGAAAGACCCACTTTCCGAAAGGACCCTGACAGAACCCAGCGTCATCGAGTGCAGCCTGCAGGTCCTGGAGTTGAAGACAAGGCTAAGAGCTGCCTTGCTTATTCTTCTGAGGATACTGGACATGCAGGCCTGAGTGGAGGACACAAAGAGGACGTGCTTTCACTTCAGGGATGGACCCCTAAACCCAGCAGTCCCAGCCCGGGAAAGGAGCCAGGGGAGCTCTGTCCTGCACAGCTGGTATCAACGAGCCCCCCAGTCCCAGGCTACCACCTCCCCCATGACCTCAGATCTATCTTTACTCCACAGGACCTTTCCGGAGAGCAAAGTCAACGCTTCCTGCTCAAATAGCGAGTCACATGTCAGCGTCGTGCCATGTATTACTTAGCAAAGGGTAGTAATAATGAACGGCCACTTAGGCAACATGCAGAGCAACCAGACTGTCCTGTGTGTTTTCTGTGGTGGGCTCTGCACTCAGAATGCCTGATTCTACTGCTTATTTACGTAACTTCCAAAGCCTCTGTTTCCTCACCTGTTAAATGGGGAACATCCCACTGCGAGGGGTTTTCATCCTGAGGATGAATGAGGTACACACGGATGGGAGACACAGCCCTGGGCCACCTGGATCCATGTCAAGATGGAACTAGCGGTCCACCTCTGGGAAGCATGAGTGGCAGTGAGCCCCCAGCTGCCTGCTCCTTCAGGTCTGTCTCAGCGGCACAGAGCTGCTTTGGCTAAGGTCATGCCCTTCCTGAGGAAGCCTTGGAGGCCTCGGCACAACACATGTGCCCCAGAGGATGGGAGATAAACCAGGAAAGACCCAGGGGGCTGCCAAATCCATAAAAGTTTTAGGGATGCGATGCTTAGAAAGCTCCTTCAAAGTCAAGGACAAATGATTGAATATTGAACCTCTTATCACAGTCATGGAAGCAAAACACCTGGTGAGCCCCTTCGGGTTCTGGAAGCAGCATATTCCAAATTTAGTGACACTGCTCTACCCCATCTACCAGATGACATGGAAGGCTGCCAGCTTCAAGAGAGGCCCAGAGCAGGAAAGGGCTCTGCAGCTGGCACCATTAGGGTCTCCCAGTCCAGCAAACACTTCTGTGTCAGAGGTATCAGTGATAGGAAAGTATGCCATGCCCAGTTTGTGGCAAGTCCCTGTGGCAGAATCACAACTCCAGGGGTTCTAGATCATATGCCTTATGAAAAGTGGCTCCTGGTGTAGTGAGAGGTCTGTAGAAATGGGATGCCTGATCATAAGACAACGAAGGATGATGTGGCTGAAACTGACCATGGTGAGCTTAACTTCTAAAGCCTCTGTTTCCTCACCTCTTAAATGGGGAACATCCCACTGTGAGAGATGGTCAGGCGGGCCCAGCAGCTATCCACTGTAAGATGGAAGTGGTGAATCCAGGATCAAAGACAAGCACGGCCAGAAGACACAAGGAATCTGACTGAGTATCAGCCCAGACTCCCATGGCACCCAATGCTATTGCACCAGAGCCCCTCCTTCAGCTCATACCTGTGGGCCTATGGGGGGACCTTGTGAGACCAGCTAAGGAGGAAAAAGCCTGAGCTGGGTTTGTGCAGGGTTAGCTCGGTAACTGAGTATGAGCACTAGTGGCCTTAAAAATGCCTCCGGCTGCCAGGACGATGGACTAGACATAATTTTCCCTATTCGTTCCATTAAGTGTAACTAAACACCTGGACAATATTATAAAACAAACATGAAAAAGCTCTGAAAGATGGAGAGAAGAAGGCAGACCAGGTAGGGGTCTTGGAACCTGAGGAACAAGACAGACGTGAGGGAGGTGAATTCTTTGGGTTTTCCTTTTGCCTCTTATATCCCAGACTTGGAATTGAAGAAGTTGACAGCCTAGAATACCAAAAAAAACTGACAAGGTAGCCCCCCAAAGACCTGCTGTCTCCAGCCAAAGGACCAGGAAAAGGACAGTCCAGCAAGACAGAAAACTTCAGACAGTAATCTCTCTACTCCAGCCAAACACCATAGGAAAAAGTGAGGCCTTACCCCCACCTCCACCAGCAAAGGCTGAGTGGGGACCCTGGACTCCCACCCTTGCCAGGCTAGGCTGTCATTGTGTGCTCTAATCCCCTTGCTGCATGCTATCAGAGAAAGCCCAATAGAGAGAAGGGAATTTTATCTCCCACCAACCCCGCTGTGCTGCAGTGTCAATGGAGAGCACTTGGAGAGCTGGATTTGCATCCTCATCAGGCTGTTACAAGGGGCCTCTCTCTCCCCCAATGGGGTAGTGTCAGAGGAGGTTCACTGGAGAGACTACTCAGAGGCAATGAGCCCACCCTCAACCCAATGGTGTCAGTGGAAGCCATGTGGGGAACCTGAACTCTCATCCCTCTCCAGCAGAATTGAGGATCTTGATCCCTAGGGTGTCAAGAGAAGTGAGTGGGGAGTCTGACACTAATGAGGCTTCTACCCCCACCTGACAGTAATGAAGTAGCACCAACCTTTCCCTTACCAAAACTGTGTCAGAGGAAGTCCACTAAAACAAGGTTTAAATAAAATCCAAAGTCTAGTAACATAATACCCCAAATGTCCAAGTTTAAGTAAAAATAAAAGGCATACAGATCAGAAAGGAAAAAATAAAACTGTCCCTATTGGCAGATGACATGATTGTTTACACAGAAAATCCCAAGGAATCTACAAAAACCTCATAGAACTAATAAGTGAGTTCAATAAGTTCCCAAAATACAAGAAAACATACAAAACTTAATTGTATTTTCTATATTAATAATGAATATATGGACACTAAAATTAAAAATACACTATTTACAATTTCTCAAAAAATGAAATATTTGTGCACAAATCTAACAAAACATGCACAGTACTTGTATGCTGAAAACTGCAAAACGTTGGCAAAGTAAATCAAGGAAGATCTAAATAAATGCAGAAACATACCATGTTCATGGATTGGCCGACTCAATATGGTAGTCAACATAGAAGTGCAACATAACAGTATCATCAGGTTTAGTTTCTTCTGAGACCTCTCTCTCCTTGGTTTTCAGGTGCCTGCTTTCTTGCTGTGACCTCATGTGGTCTTTTCTGTGCATGTGTGTATGTGGTATTTGTTTGTATGCCCAAATTTCCTCTTCTTTTAAGGAAATGAGTCAGATTGGATTAAGGCCCACCCACCCATATGACCTTATTTGACCTTAATGATTTCTTTAAAGACCTTATCTCCAAATACAGTCACATTCTGAGGTACTAGGAGTTAGGACTTCAATAAATGAATTTGGTGGGTCAAGGGGATAAAATTCAGTCTATAACCTGGCGTGAAAGTCTCACTACAGTCTCGCTTTTCCCAGTTCCCCAGTCTCATGTCTCATCTCTTCTCACTTCACTCCCTATGTCTCACTCACACCCAAACACGTTTAGTTCTTCCAACGCATCGTGAACATTCTTACCTCCAAGTGTTTGTGTGTATTATTCCCTCTGTCCAGAACACTTTCCATTCCCCACCATAAACACTCTCTACCCCCAATTCACCAGCCTACTCCTTCTCATCCTTCAGATTACAGTTAAGATATCATCCCCTTCAGGAAGTCTTCCTTGACCCCAAGCCTGGGCTAGTTGTCCTTCTAGGCGTCCCCATCCCAGTGCCCTCTCCACTCCATGTGCTCCAGTAATTGCTCACTTACCTCCTCATCTCCCCCTACCCCCCAAGACTAAGCCTTGTGGAGTCAGAAGCTATATCTGACTCAATGACTGTTATACTCCCAGAGCTAACAGACTGTCTGGCATACAGTAGATACTCAACGTTTGTTGGATAACAATGAATTTGAGCATGGGGTTAATGGATTTGTGATGCTGGCTTTGTGTTCTGCTTTCACAGGTCTCCTGCCTGCATTGCCTGAAGGAGACAAGGTCTTCCCTCCCGGCCAGGCCTGAGATGCACAGTTGGGAACCCTGTATTTCTCTGCAGAGATCTCTAATTCTATCGTTTTAGTAGCTGACCACACGCAACCATGTAAGGGCACATCTATTTTACTAGTGTTTATGGTATAATATGAATGCAGATTATATGATTATGGATATCAGGTTTCACCATCTTCAGCTAACCTAGTCCTATTTAAAGCATTAATCTGTCACTTGTTTCATCCTCTTTCCAGCCAGCAGGCTCTTCTAAACAAGACCTTTGAGGTCCCTGCCCAATCTTGCCCATTCACTCTTTATTTACCCTGAATGACATATTTTTCCTGCTCAATCAGAGGTGTATTTCTCTCTTTCAGTTTCCCAGGACCCTACGTGTGTGTGTGTGTGTGTGTGTGTGTGCGCGCATGTGTGTGGGGGGGGTGGGTGGGTGGGTGGGTGGGTGTATGTTGGGGAGAGGTATTTTCAGAATCCTATATAAACATCTTTGGCTCTGGGTTGAAACTGCTGTCTGCAAATCCACTGAAATTTACTCCACAGTATCCATTTGATTTTGCCCCAAATCCTTGTCTCACCCTTGTCTTGTCTTGTCTGTTCTGAGTCCCAAGAGCTTCATAAATTCCTCTGAAGTGAGCCTCCGATCTTGGTTCATAGTGAGGCATACTTATTTATCTGGCTTTGAATTCCACCTCTTTCACTGGCCACTTTTAGTCAAGTGACTAAGACTTTCTACACCTCACTTTCCTTGCTTGTAAAGCGGGTTTAATAATGGCGCCTGTTTTTGTGGGCCTGTCATACAGTAAACTTTGATTAATGTTAGCTTTTGCTGTGCTGAGTCAGCCTTCCTACCTCTTCTCTTTTTCTTTGAGGTCTAGAGTCATGAAACTCAGGTTTCAGACTCAGCTCTTCCACTTACTGGCTTTGTGACCTTGGGTAAGTCTCTTAACCTTTCTGATCTTTTGTCTTCTCATGAGTATGAAAGGCACAGATACACTACCTAGGAAGGCTGCTGTGGGGATGAGACGATCAGCTGTGAAAGCTCTTTCTCCACATGGTGGCCATGCAAATGGCATGCAGGTGATGGCAAAAGATCCAGGGAAGTGTCCATTGTCCTCACAACAGCCTCTGTCAGCATTGCAGACTGGCTGTGCCATAACAGCTCACATCTGCCATGCATATCAGTGTACTAAACTCTTATAGTTTTCCCATCAGCTTCTCTGAGTCTATTTCTATGAATCTACTTCCATTTTTTTCTTACAATATTGATTTGCTTAACAGTTCCCCAACAAGCATGTGAACACACACACACACCAGTGTCTGGGGGCCTCCATCAATATGCAAAGATTGGGGGAAGGAGGTTTGAGAGGTCTTTCCGAGAATCTGGGATTTTGGTTGGACTTATTCTTTCTTAGTGGTTATGTTTGGGTAGGGGTGGCACCAACATCATCAAATTTTATACAAAAATGGAATTTTGGGTCTTTGGAATCAGTAATTTGACTCCTTTATAATAGAGTGGAGGAATCCAGGGCTTATAGGAGGGAAAGGCTGCTCTAATTTCATATGATTGGGTTTTCATAGGTCTGGGTACCTTTCTTAGTTTGGGTTCTTCAGAAGCAGCTCTTGGGAAAAGGATTCTTTTGCAAATGATTTATAAAGGAAAGGACTTCAGAAAGAACTGGAAGAAGAGAGAAAAGCTACCAAGGGTACAATTTCGGGCAGAGTTCATAGACACTGTTGTCAGCCTGATCCTGTAGGGAATCTCTAGGATGTAAATGATGCCTCAATGTTTGTTGGGATCAGAGACAAGAGAGCTGGGTATATACCCACTAGTCAATGGCTAAGGGTAAGCATGGGATAGGGGACAGTGGGGGGAACTAATCTGCTGGGCACTGCCTCTTGGCTGTCTGTACCTTTGGGCACGCAGCCACCAGGTGGGTCTCCTGAAGAGTCAGGGATGGAGCCTTAAAGCAAAAGTTACAGGAGCTGGGGAGCGGTACACGGAAACAGTAAGAAGTCTCCCTGGGCGTTTGGGTAAAGCACTGACAGCATCTCCTTTAGTATTTTATTCCCTTTCTGGGTGTTTTTCTTCTTTTCCCCCCACAGTTCCTGTGCCATAAGCAAGTACTCTAAAAATAGTTTCCTCTGGTTCATTACTGGTAGATGTGTAAATTGATGTAACTACTTTGGGAAACAGTTTGGCATTGTCTCCTAAATTTGAATAGCCTATACCTGAGCAGCTCCCACCTGGTTATAAATTCTTTTTCATGTATGAGAAATCATGAACAAGAGCGTTCAGAGCACAATAGCCTGGAATGAGAAGGCAACTACACACTCATCCACAGTACCATAGATACAAATTGTATTATGATGAGGAAATATTGTAGAGCAATAAAAATAAACTGCAGCTCCACACAAACGCATGTGTGAATCTCAAATAAATGCTGAGTGTAAGAAACTACAACACAAAAGCATATATGATTTTATTTACAGAAAGGTAAAACAATAGGCGAAACGAAACTACAGTATTTAAAGTTGCCAGGAGGCGGGTCATGGTCTATTGCTTGACCTGGGGAGTGGTTACAACGAAGCTTGCTTTGTGATAAATCATCAAGATGCATGTGTTGGCTTTGTATACTTTTCTGATTGTGTGGTGTAATCCATAACAAAAAAAGCTAACATATCTAGGAACCACTTTTTTTAAAAACAGTTTTAATTCCCTTCCCCCTTCCGCTTTTTTCCCCACTTTTTTATTGTAGCAAAACTAAATAACATAAAATTTTACTTTTAACAATTTTTAAGTGTACAGTTCATTGGCATTAAATACGTTCATAATGTTGTACAATCATTATCATTTCCAGAACATTTTCCTCATTCCAAACAGAAACTCTGTGCCCATTAAGCCATAACTCCCATTTTCCCCTCCTTTCAGCCCTGGTAACGTCTATTCTACTTTCTGACTCTATGAGTTTGCCTATTCTCACTACCTCACATAAGTGGAATCATATGATATTTGTCTTTTTTGCCTGGATTATTTCACTGAACATAATATCTTCAAGTTCATCCATGTCATAGCATGTATCAGAATTTTATTGCTTTTTACGGCTGAATAATACTCCACGGTATGTACAGACCGCATTTTGTTCATCCGCGTTGACCCGTTTACGCATTTTGGTTATTGTGAATAATGCTACTATGAACATGGGTGAACGAATATCTGTTTGGATTCTTACTTTCAATTCTTCTGTGGAACGCCTGGATCCCCTTCTGCTTTTAAGCTAAAAGAATGAGCCTCTCTTTTTCACAAGAATCTTTGCATGAATTCCAGCCAATGGGAAGGCTGAATATTGGAGGGCTGCGTGAGGCAAGGAAGCGACAGATGGTCCCAGCTTCGGTCACTCACAACTGAGGGAGAGCCGATGGAAGCCAGGATTCTTGGGTTTTGTGCCAGTTCCACTCACTGTGACCTAGATGCCCCTCCCACTCCCTGAGTTCAGTGACCCCAGTGAGCACAGTGACTCTCTTGTTGGTGCGGAAGAGAATAAACAAGGACAAGTGGGAGATGTCAGACCTGAAAGAGGCATCTTGGTGTAGATAAGATACAAGGTGGGGAATGAGATGAAAAACAAATATACTGTGGTCCTCCCTTGCTTGATGGGGTACGGACAGGAGGAGGTCAGGAGAGAAGGGAAAGGGGCAGGAAGAGGAGGAAGGGGGGAAGGTGCAGAAGGGCGGCAGATGGAGGAAGTAAAGAAGGTGTAACCAGAAGGAGTAGAAGAGGATGAAGAGAAGAGAAGGAAGGCAGGGGCTGGCCTTGGTGTGCAGCATCTTCCAGCGTCGCCACTGGATTGCAGAGGAAAATGACCACCTGTCACTCTCAGTGACTGGTACCCACTTTACGGGGCCTGAAAGCATGGACGCGGCAGCCGTGACAGAAACAGGCGTGTTTGAATCAGTGAAAGAGAACAGGCCCTCAGCCTGGCCCTCCTGGAGCACTTTCCCACCTAATATATTATTGACAAGGCTGACTTTTATCAAGACGTTCTGGCCTGCTGTGTAATAAATATGTATCATCCCTTCTTTATCACCCATTACCTCATTAAAATAATTGTCTTAATTTCATTGTTAAAGTGATTAATAGGGCAAGTGTTAAGGGAAATTAATACTCAAAAGGAAGAATAACTGTAGCCGAAAAATAACTCCTCTGAATCCGTCTGGTGGTAAAGTTAGGGATTTGGTAGTTAATGAGCCTTAGAGAGTTAAATATGGAACAGTCCAGGAGATCGGCCAACTGGGAGAGATGGAGGGCAGAGCAGGACAGGTGGAGCGGCTGGGGGAGAAGCGGGGGGTGGGAGGAGAGAGAGAGTGGTTCTCCTGTGCCCACTTACTGCGAGCTCCTGGAGGGGGCCCCAGAGTGCTGCCTGCCACTTGCATGGTCCTGGGGCCTCGATGCTCAGCCCAGGGCGGCGTCCATGTGAACTGCTGGCCAGGAGAGGTGGAGGGGCTCTTGCCGAGTGGAGATCAGCGTCTCATCCTTTCCTGCTGTGTCCAGCCACGCTCCTTCTACCCTGGGTCCCCGAGGTCCTTGTGGCTCGGGCTCTGTTGACCAGGCAGCTGGATCCACAGGGCAGAGCTGGAGCAGGTGCCTCGGGGGCTGTTCTGATGCTGCTTTTCCGTCCCCAGAGGTGACCTGGGAGTGGGGAATCATGGCTCCCTTTGACAATTTCTTTACTCCTTCATTCACCATTTAATAAACATCTCATGTTTATTAAGCTCCTGTGATGTAGCAGGTTCTACTTTAAAAGCTGAGCATCCAGGCACAGAAAAACAAATACTGCATCATCTCTCTTATATTTGGAATCTAAAAAAGTTGAACTCACAGTAACAGTGTAGAATGGTGGTTGCCAGGGGCTGGGGGATGAAGGAAATAGGAAGATGTTGGTCAAAAGGTGCAAAGTTTCCGTTATACAGGGTGAGTAAGTTCTGATGGTCTATTGTACAGCACGGTGACTATAGTTAATAATACTCTATGGCATACTTGAAATTTGCTAAGAGAGTAGATCTTAAATGTTCTCACCACATACACAAAAAATTACATCCGTGTGAGGTTATGGATATGCTAATTATCTTGATTGCAGTAATCATTTCACAATGTATATGTATATCAAAACATCATTTTGTACACCACAAATGTATACAATTTTTATTTGTCAATTATACCTCAATAAAGTTGGAAATTTTTTAAATTAAAAAAAAAGCTGGGCATATACAAATAGAAAGACTTGGCTTTTTTATTCAAGGAGTTTCCAGTCTGGTGGAGACAAAGACACATGCAAACAGATAAGTACCACACAGGCATTGTCTGTTAAGGCTGACTGTCTTGGATATATATATATATATATATATATATATATATATATATATATATATATATACACATATATATACCTCCAGTGTTCAGCTGTTAAAATATATTTTTTAAAGCCTGAAAGTTCTCATAGGCTCTCAACTAATGAAAATGTCTCCAAAGACCCCTCTGTGTGCTTTGGCTGATGGGTGCACTGCAAATTCTCTCAGCTGATGGTCAGCCACGCATGTTGTGGGCTTGGTTTGGGTGTTCTTCCAGCCCTTTATTTTGTGTGCCTGAAAACAATTGTGATGCTGAATGGCTAACCAAGGATGTACAGTAAGGATGGTGGTTCTGCTGCAGAGAAACAAGAACATCACCACTGGACGTTCAAATGTGAGTCCAACTGCCATTCAAGGTACCTGCCAGGAACTGGGTGAGGAAAGAGAGAACAAAGGGGAGCAGGCAATTAGGGAGTGTAGATGACCTTTGCCATTATTAAAGACATCATAAGCATCACTGCAGCCTAGGGGAGCAGCTAACGATCCTATGAAAAAAGCTGGAAGGAGCTCTGGTCCAAGGCAGAGGACATGAATTGAATGGAAGTGCGCTGCATCCCTGGGAGCCCTCTGCACAGAGAGGACGTCGGGGGGCCCTTGTGGTGCTGCTTCAGGTGGCGCCATGAACGGAAGCTGAGCTCTGGAAGGCTGGGAGTTCAGAGTTTGATGCCCTGTTCAGCCTCACTTCTGACATCCTTAGACCTTTGTATAACTACTCTGACCACGTAGGTTACTAAGATACAAAGTCAGTTAGCAACATCAGTAATACAGAGTATTCTATTAAGGTTTGTTTCTATTTATATATTCCCTTTGGTATATGGGGATGGTGGTAATCAAATATATGAAAATTGAAGTGAAAAAAATCTCCTACTTACTATTCATATTGAAATTCTATCAATCAGTTTAGGAATAGATATACATTTATTATTGAGAGATTAAAATGGTGCCACAAGTCATGATCTTTTTGAAAGCTGTTAATTTTTTTGTGCAAAAACATTATTCAGAACCTTCAAAGAGTTAAATAAAAAGGAAATTGAAAATGTACTAGCTAGAGAACTTTATGTCCTTTGTGAACACAGAAATATTTGTAAAAAATTTAAATAATAATACAAGCTGAATGGAGAGATTAGATTCTATCATAATTCTTATCTATTATAGGATTGTCTGGTGTATTAGCATTCATAGCACTAAACAAAATAACCTTTAAAATTTGTATTTAGTGTTTCATTTGTAAATTCCATTTAGACCGTGAATCCCTCCTATTTGTAGTCTTCACATTTTAGAGTTTGAATTAAGAAAAGTATGTCAAAAAAAAGAATAGGGAGATGCAAGAGGGAAGAGATATGGGAACATATGTATATGTATAACTGATTCACTTTGTTATAAAGCAGAAACTAACAAAAAAAAATAATATGTCAAAATCAGGATTCTGGAAGAGAAAAACCTCTAAAATCATGTGCAACAATATCTATAATAAACCATCTTATGTCAAGATATAATAAAAATATGCATATGAAAGGAAAAAACCATATTGGAAATAACCAAAGCACACTCTAAATATCCCGGTCTCCTGCTCATCTCAGTTGAAAATGAGTATCCATCAGAATCCAGAGACTGCAGCAGGACTGTTCTTTTTTTTTAGATGTTGGGGGTAGGAGTTTATTAATTAATTAATTTTTTGGCTGTGTTGGGTCTTCGTTTCTGAGCGAGGGCTTTCTCTAGTTGTGGCGAGCGGGGGTCACTCTTCATCGCTGTGCGCGGGCCTCTCACTATCGCGGCCTCTCTTGTTGCGGAGCACAGTTTCCAGTCGCGCAGGCTCAGTAGTTGTGGCTCACGGGCCTAGTTGCTCCGCGGCATGTGGGATCCTCCCAGACCAGGGCTCGAACCTGTGTCCCCTGCATTAGCAGGCAGATTCTCAACCACTGCGCCACCAGGGAAGCCCAGCAGGATTGTTCTTGAGCTACAATGTCAAACTTCTGAAATTTAACTGCTAAAATTTTTATGTATACAGTTGTAATAATAATTACATGGTGTAATATTTCAGATTTATTCCTGAATTCTGAAAGTTTGTTTTATGATGGTGATATTGGGCTTTGGCTCATTATAGATTTTAACATTTGGTGTTTGGCCAAAATATGAATGCCATTGGTGTACACCTATCCAGCATGATGGATGCTCTAACATACGTGATGATGACAGGGAGGAAGTCCTGCCTGAGTATCTGGGAGAATCAGAGAAGGCTGCACATAGAAGCCAAAATGGAGATTGGGAGGATAAATTCAAAGCTTTCCTGGAGAACGAGAAGGAGAATGAGATGGGGTCAGGCATTCTAAGAAGAGGGATACAGTTCAAAACTGCCTCAGATGCTTTTTGAATGGCAGGTACCACTTTGGTATTTTCAAGACACGTTACTTCCTTTCATCCTAAACCAACAGGATGAAGTAGGTATTCTTTTCTCCTTTTTGCAGGGGAGCAGATGGAGGCTCAGACAGGGGACATGACTGCTCTCTGCAGCCTTGACAGCGGCTCCAGAACAATCGCCCACCTCATGGGAGCCAGCCTGAAAATGCAACATCCTTGTAGACCCAACTGCCTCACTGCCTCAGGTGGGGGGAGGGCCTCCCTGGGGCTGGGGAAGTGGCTGAGGAGCTGGGACTTTACTTGACTGAGGCCTAATTCCTTTGAGGCCCAGTGCCTTTGGCCTTATTCCTAACCAGTGACCTTATTTCTAACCTGTCACCTTATTTCTAATGTCACACGAGAGCCATCCTCTCCAAGATGCCATTTTCTTATTCCAGACAGGGCAGAGGTGTCTCAGGCACCAAACAGAGAGCGGCTTCCTTTGTGGCCCAGCTGGTCACCCTGCAAAGCTCTCTTCTAATGGCCTGATTCTCAGTTCAGACGATTTTCTTTTTCTTGGGTTTTTCTTTCTTCCCTTTCATCTCTTCTGGGGAAGGCCCACTGCCTGGCACAGCTATTATATTTGGAAATGAGCCTCCTGGGCTGGTGAGTAAATTGCATTTTACCCCTCCCTGTCACTTCTGGTTGGGGAAGCACCGGGAGATGAAAGCTGAGACTTCAAAAGTGCTTCTTTTGACACAGCAGCATTTCGCTTTACCTAGCCCAGCGGACCCTGTGGAGCCCGGCACCGTGGCAGCCATGGCAGGAGCCAAACCTCCGCTATCCCCAGGGATCTTCTCAGCCTCCTGGGGTGGGCCCCTGGTAGCAGAAAGCGCAGGGTTTCATTCTTGGCGAAGAATCATGGGTGACAAGTGCCTCCATTCTCCTTAGAGGGAGAAGCCGGTCTCCTGCCTGGAGTAACTGAGCAATTGGATTTGTATTGTAATATCAAACCATATACAGCCGAAAGCCGTTCATGTGGGGAATCATAGGATTCTGACACTGCATTTCCCTGAATGGCGGGTCCCATTTCCCCCCCTCCCCGCTTGCACTAGCCCAGCACTTAGCTCTGTACCGCCGGCTGAGCCATCTCTCATGTTAAGACTCATGAGCCGCTCTCTTCATTCTCAGATGGGCAGGGACGGAGGACGCAGATGGGGAAGTCCGTCAGCCATGGTCAAGCTCAGAGCCCAGGCTCTGAAAAGCAGACACATCTCCAGCGCCCCTGTCTGGAGGGGCTGAGTGGGCTGGGAGAACTCCGAGGAGAGAGCTGGCTTCCAAACTGGGCAACATTCTGCAAAGCTGCCGAATCTGGCAGAGGCACGACCAGCATCTTTACCTTCAGGCTGGCTTTCAGCCCACGCAGGAACAGCCCATGCATGATGAGATCCTAGATGGCTTAACTTTTGAGTGCTTCCAGAACGTAGCAGAGGGTTGGGTGCAGAGGTGAGACATATTGTACCTGGAAGGCAAAATGTGCAGAGGTTCCCAGTCTGACTTTGGAGTCAGTGGATTCAGGGGTCAAATTCTGCTCCATCACTTACCAGCTGAAGATGGGCAGTATAGAGGCTGTACCTCAGTCTCCACGTTTATAAAATAGGGAGAAGAATGGCAGCTACTCATCGTTGTTGCCAAGGTTGAATGGAATCACTTGTGTGAAGTGCCCAGTCCAATACCTAGCACAGAATTGATGATCGGTAACTGGTTATTTTTAAAGCTTGCTGGTTGCACACACTTGACAGGGGGTGTAAGTTAATGGAAAGGGCACAGATCTTGGAGGGACTGAGCTTAAGTTCCACTTCAGCCCCTCTTGGTAGTCATATGACCCTGAGCAAGTGACTTTCTACAAGAATAACCACCAACACCAGCAGCTACCATTAATGAAGTGTCCATGATGTGCTAGGCGCTTGGCCTAAGGTACCATCTCATTATCCCTTACAAGGGGTTAAGTCACTTGTTCAAGGTTCCACTGCTCGAAGAAGCAGAGATGAGATTAAAGTCAGGTTCATGGACTTAGTCCATGCTTCCAAGCACTGCCTCTCCTCACCATGCAGTTTCCCCTAACTGCTCGGAGCCTCAGTTTCCTCATACGTAAAATGGGATGACAATGCCCCCCTTCTTAGGTTTAGGATGAGAAGTAAAGAAGATAACACAGGTAAGACTCCCCCCAGGTAAGAATCTTTCCACTACTAATAAATTCAGAAGGCAGCAGTTAACATGAACAACTCCAGTATGCAGTCAGAGACTCTTGAGGGTGAGAAGAGATTTTACAGGATCATCTAACTCCAGCTTCCTTCAACCCTGATGTCAGAAGTGAGACAGCTGCTGGGCTTGGCACCAACTGGCTGATTTCTGGGAGAGGCCAGGGCGGAGTGTTCCAGAAGATGATGAAGATGTCCAACCACGACTCGAGGATTATATTAGGGAAATTTATGGAGCTGAACATTAGGTCAAGTCCTAAGTTTTCCAACTTTTGTATTCCGCCCCCCTGCAGAGCTCCTCCTGGCTGGAGAGGACCCAGGCTGCATTTGCATTGATGTTTTCTGCCACTTAGGGCCATGTGCCCCTGTCTGTCCTCTCCCTTCTCTGACTCCATCAAAAGCCAATGTCTGTGGAGATGATGTCTCCTGGGGCACCGCTTCAGCTGTGTTCTACCGAGGAACCTACCCTGGTCTGGGGCCATGACTTCAGTATTGCTGATGGGAAGAGAGGCCCTTGGAGAAGAAACCCAAGGGGTGCTATGGTTCTTTATTGATGGGACAGGCGGCTGAGGACACGAGAGTCAGGGAGGGTCCTCCCCTCAGTGCTGGTCCTGACCTCCCCTTTGATTTCCCTGGGGAGGATTGGACACTTGTCCAGCCCTGGTCCCCTGAGGTTTAGAAGGGCAGGAGAAGCTGTTTGACATGAAACCCAATGGCTGCTGTACATCATCACACATTATAAATTCACAGAGGTGGAAAGGAAAAGCCCCTGATTACTAATGGCTATGCCGCTGCAAGAAGTAAAGTTTCCAGAACTGCAGCAAGCAGCCTTGTGCTGGAGTTTCATGTCATTTCCTTTCAATTCCACTTACAGTTATTTTTATATCATGTTTTATTGAAATCCATTTTTTACTTTAATGCCTTAGGCTCAGTCATGGATCTTTTCTCCCCCCCCCACCCCCATCTTTTGCCTCCTGAGCACGTGAAGGTTCACATTATGCGAACACCACAGAAAAGAGTTTTGAAGCATCAAAACTTTTGTTTTTTTGTAAATGCATCACTTTAAAAAAAATAATTTATTTTATTTTTAGCTGTGTTGTGTCTTCCTTGCTGCATGCAGGCTTTTCTCTGGTTGTGGCGAGCTGGGGCTACTCTTCATTGCAGTGCACGGGCTTCTCATTGCGGTGGCTTGTCTTGTTGCAGAGCACGGGCTCTAGGTGCACGGGCTTCAGTAGTTGTGGCCCGCGGGCTCTAGGGTGCAGACTCGGTAGTTGTGGCGCACGGGTTTAGTTGCTCCGCAGTATGTGGGATCTTCCCGGAACAGGACTTGAACCCGAGTTCCCTACATTGACAGGCGGATTCTTAACCACTGTGCCATCAGGGAAACCCCCCTGTTGTATTTTTAGTAATTATTTTCTTTTTGCAAAAGCCTGGTATTTTGTAAAGTCCTCTAATCACGCAGAGACAGTTTCTTCTTTTTATCTGTTTCTCAGTGCCTTGCCTTATTGTGTGCTAAATATATTTCACCATTTTATTTACAAAAACAAAAACCCAACTGTGGGTATTTGGACACATTTTCCTATGCCTCGTGTTGATATTAACTATGTCCTGAGTGTATTGTCTCAATGAAGTTTGCATGAGAAGGTTGTAGGTAGAACCTGACTATGAATCCACAAGGGCTGTATTATTTTATACTATTTGGTCTGCGAAAACTTAGGTAACACGATTACTCTCTCTGTGTCTCACTTTCCTCGTCCATAAACTGGAGATCATTACAGTACCTAACTCAGAAAGATGTTGTAAAAATTAAATGAGGTAATATATGTAGAATAGTTAGAACAATGTTTGGCGTATAGTAAATAACATGTAATGGTGAGTTTTTATTATTATTAGTTCTAAATAATAGAAATAAACTCAAGACAGCTTAACTTTTTAAAGGATAATTTATTATTATAAGGAAGTGACACAAATGTCTTGTAGAACCCGGGCACAGGGATGGATCTGGTCTTGGTTGGGTGCTGGTGCCAGATGGGAGAGAGGTGACCTTGGTTACTCTGTGAGTTTCACCCTTCTCTGCCTCTTGGCCCTCTAGCAGGAAACACAGCCACCTGTAGCTCCTGGGTTACCTGCCCAGCCATATGGAGAGAGTGACCTCTCCTTATAAATTCCTGGGGAAAGCCTCTGATTGGCCCAGTTTGGGTCAGGCACTCAACATTTATCCTAACAACTCTCTCCAGTTGGGCATGGCAGGACCGTGTTGTACAAAATGGCTGCAGAAGCTTTGTGGTGAAGTGTGTGTGCAGACATGGGGGGTGGTCACCGAGAGGAATAATGATGCGCCAGTCAGCCACTTCACACTGTGCCCTCCCCAGGAGCAGAGGGCTCTCTGTACTCGTCTTGTATTAGCTCACGTGTGGCATAGTGCGCCTCACACGTAACCGGTACTGATTGCAGCTTAACCAAAGTCTAGATGCAGACTCAGAATACAAAGACTGTAGCTCTTTGGGTTTGCTCATTAAAGTTTGGAATGAACTATAGTCAGAGAGATGTCCAGAGCTCCTTTGGGCTTGAAACAACGAAACGACTTTTGTTCTTGGTCCTCCTTGCCTGCCCCCTCCCCACCCCCCCAAGCCCTCTCCCACCATGTGCCAAGATACTAGCCAGCGGGAACAGCTTCAATGAGGAAAAATTGTATTCAGAACTTTGGAAATGTGCAGTTTCCAACACTCTCTTTGTGCTGAGAGCCAGCAGAGGCTTGTACCGCCCCCTCAGCTGGGCTTGACCTCCCTTCTCCCACGATGAATGGTGTATCAGGCCACAGGCACTGGAAGTTTTCCTTCGGGCACTGACCCGTGAGCATTAGCCTGGCGGTCTGAGCAGTGTGGCAACAGAGAAGGCAATGGAAGGATGCCTGAGCTTATATCACTCACGGAGTGAAATCGGACTCCAGGAAAGAGTGAAGATGGGTCCCTTATAAGAGTGTCTACTTTACCCTTGGTCCCAAATCTCCCAAGTTTTCACACTTAGCTCATTCTCTTCAACAGAGAAAACCCACAAAGTCTGCTGGCTCCTAGCCTACATATCTTCATTCTGTAGGGCAGTGGTTCTCTGCCCTGGCTATGATGTAGAATCGTCTAGGAAGCTTTTAAAATTTCTGATTCCCAGGAAGCACCCCAAACCAGAGAAATAAGATTCTCTGAAAGGTAGACCAGGCATCCTTCAGCATTTTTAAGGCCCCCGGATTGTTCTAATACGGTTTTCAGTTTTGAAAACCACTTGCTCGTTTGTTTGTGTGATTTTACCACTTAGATGACTCGAGAACCTGTATCACCTGCCCTATATGCTCATCCTCTCATTCCAGACTTCTCATTGCCTAAGTGGATCC
Source organism: Phocoena sinus (assembly GCF_008692025.1). NCBI lineage: Eukaryota > Metazoa > Chordata > Mammalia > Artiodactyla > Phocoenidae > Phocoena > Phocoena sinus. The sequence continues at coordinate 19,456,713 of NC_045770.1, forward strand.
TCTTTCACATAACTGATGGACATGTGAAGATTATTACAGGGTCTGTATTCTTGTTACTTCCCTACCTATTTCCTTATCACCATTTCAAGCTCTTTCATGCCTTGTCATCAAGCATTGTTTCAGAGCTTGGCTAATCCGCACCCCCTGCTCTCTTCAGCACCTACACAGCATGTAGACACTTCATTTGTGTCTACTCAAATGTGTCCACTCATTAGCTGGTGATTATGTTGCTTCACTGAAATATCAGTTATTATAAGCTTCTGGAGTGTAGGAAGGACCACATGATCTACTTTTGTTCTTTGTATATCTTCCTAGAGTACCTAGTAAAATGTTGGCTACTGGTAAATACCGTTGCCCAAAGATAGAGAAGGGAGAGTGCCAGCCAAGCGTGGTCTGGACAGAACCAAGTAGGGGCCTCTGAGAGCTGTAGGTCCTCTCCCAGCCCTCTCAATCCGGGAGTGCGATACACCAGCCAAGGGCAAAGAAAGGGCCCTCTGTCTTGTATCTGACCACGGTTAAGTATGTTAACCTGGAAATGTGTGCTGGGAAGTTCTGTGGATGTTGATTTTAAGGGGGAAAGCTTAGTAATAATAGGTACCACTCACTGAGTACTCTGCTTTGTGTCTGGTTCCTTGTATACAGTTATTCATAATAATTGTATTATTGAAATGTTTCTGAACCTCAGAAAGGTTAAATTATTTGTGCAAGGTAAATAGCAGAGCTCCGAAGGACCCATCAGTTTTTGGTAAGCTGACTTCAGGGAGAAGAGAATCAGACAGGTGGGTTTGTCTCACTCCCAATCAACCTTCTTCCCCATACTTAAGGACAGTGGCCTAGGCAAAGGTTTGCCCATGGTCCCGGGGGTGTGTGTAGCACTGTCTTTTTAAGAGGAACACAAAGCCACTTTTTTAAGTAGCTTTGGAGAAACCAAAGTCAAGATAAAGTCTACCTCTATGTGCATATAATCATCATCATCATTTTCTAGTGAGGACTAATTGGTTGCAAGTAACAGAAACCAACTTCAGCTTAAGGAAAATAAGGGAAATATTGGGCTAGAGGGTCGCCGTGTGGCAGCTGGAGAAAGGATGTAGCTGGGCCCCAGGAAGGGGCTGGGTGCCACGAGCACCCTCTCTCTTCCATCGCTGTGTCTCTCTGTTTGTCTCCTTATATCTCTCCTGGGACCTGCAGGCCTGCTTCCGTGCTCCCAGGTAAACACTGCCCAGTGTGGTTACCAAGAATCTTTGGGTTTGCATGTTACAGTCCTGGACACCTGGAAAGCTTGATTTCTTTATGGGCTCCATTTCTAACTTTGTAGAGAAGAGCCTCCCACTGGCCCATAATAAGTCCTATGCCTCCTGGAGGCATCCCTTTTCCCCATAATTTTGGTCAGTGCTGTCCTTACCAACACACCCGTGTCTCTGGATAGGAAGGAAATGATTAGAGAAAGGAGAGAGGATTGTGAAGTGGAACGGTGCCCCAACAAAAGATTTTAATAGCAAAAATGATATTTTATTGATGGAGACACTAGGTTAAGGGTTTTCTATTTTTCTTTAATTCTCACAACAACCATTCAAGGTAGGTATTATTATTCCCATTTTCCAGAAAAGAAAATTGAGGAAATTGGAGATTATCAAGGTCTGAAGCACTGATACTGGTTAATTCAAGCACTTTTGGTATCTTCTTCTGGAGATGAAGCTGGGCTATATGTCAGCTATGTTTATTCTTCAGTGTTTGCTCCTAGGGGTAAGGTGTACTTGAGTGTGTGCGTGTGCGTGTGTGTGCGTGCACAGCCCCTCTGTGGGTCTGTACTTACTTACTTTTTCCATGGTTGTGTGTGTCCTGAGATTCCGAGAAAGCACATTTTTCGGCAGGGAGAGAATGTTCAGATGGAGCCCGCCAGCCTGGGTGAACCCGGAGCCAGAGGCCTGGCAGGAGGGGACAAAGATACTCTTTACCCATCAGGAATGCAGTGACCTCACTATGGCTTTCCTCTGCTGTCTGGGGCTTGTGTTAAGCAAGCCCAAAGAGCTACAATCTTTTTATTCTGAGTCTGCATCTAGACTTTGGTTAAGGAGAGAGATTTGGGGTTGGGGCTCGGTGCGTGGCCCTCTGGGACTCCCTGTTCACATACTTCTCCATTCCCGTTTCCTTCCCCTAGTCACCCAGCGTGGAAGGAAGCCAGGAGCTCTGGTTTCATGGCTATGAGGCTAAAATGGAGCTTAGGCTGGAGCTGTGGTTCCAGCAGACAGTGGAGTAGGAACGCCCAGAGCAGGAAGTTCAAGGGCTCAAGAATGAGGAGACCATGGGCTTCCCTGGTGGCGCAGTGGTTGAGAGAGAGTCCACCTGCCGATGCAGGGGACATGGGTTTGTGCCCCGGTCCGGGAAGATCCCACATGCCGTGGAGCGGCTGAGCCTGTGAGCCATGGCCGCTTGAGCCTGCACGTCCGGAGCCTGTGCTCCGCAACGGGAGAGGCCACAACAGTGAGAGGCCCGCGTACTGCAAAAAAAAAAAAAGAATGAGGAGACCTGATTCCCACCTGGCTTTCTCTAGGCAGCTGTGAGATTCCATTCAAATTATGTCACCACTCTAGATCTCAGCAGTGCGAAGGGCCAGATGGTCGTTAGGGAGGAAACTTGGAAGTTAACCATCCCATCTATGGCTGTGCTTACTGTCTCTCCTGTCCTTTAAAGAAAACCATGACTTAAAATGAATAAAGTAGGTGGGCCTGGTGGTCTTCTTCGGGCATGTGCAGAGCAGGGGTACGTGGAACAACATCCCTACTGTGGCTTTAAGCTAGAGATGGCTGGGTGTAAGTAGGCTGTGGGCGAGACCAACTTCTTTAACAGGGAGTGTTAGGAAGTCACAGACTCCCTGTGTTACTAACTTTCATCTTTGGGTCTCAGCTTCCTTACTTGTAAAAGGAAACGGCCCAGTTAGATGGTTTACAGGGGTTCTTTCAGCTCTGCATGCTACAGAGGACTCAGGTAGTCTGAGGACCCCCGCCCTTAGAAATCTTTCTCCCACTTCTGCTTAGGTTTACTTTGAACACACCTGTTTTCTAGTCCATAATGGTCTAATTGTTACGGCAAGAGAAAGAATATTTGTGTTGTGTGGCGGGGGGGAGTGATTGAGAGAGAGAAAGGGATGGATGAACTTGAGGGGAAAAGACAAGAGAATGAATTTTCAAGGCTCCAGGAATCTGTCATGTGTTAATTGTTTCTCATAAACCAAAGCCATCAACCCTTCCACAGAAAACACTAGTCTGGGTAATAAACCAGTAATGATGGTCTGAATTGTTTAAATCCTTCATATTTCAGGCCACAATCACCCCGTTTGACCCCAAAGTTTGACACAGATGTCGGCTTAGGGACCAGCGGCCGATCTCCATGCCAGCTGGGGACACCCGGCCTGGGGGCTCCTGCTGACAAGGGCCCTCCGCCCGTGGGTGTTATGTCATCCTCATCTTACAAGTGTCAGAGCTTTTGACACAGAACCAAAGGTAAATTGCTTTTGCTGTAAATGTGTGAGGTGTATTTGTAAGGGGCTGGGCTTTCCCATGGGAGTAGCTACTGTTCGGACACTACCTTGCAAGTGGCACAAAAATCTGGTTTATTTAATCGGGGTACTTTTTCTTATAAATTGTAAATGGTATTTTATTAGGACCCTCAAAGGGGTTTGTTGAGAAGAGCTGAACACTCACATTTGGAAATAAACTGTACACAGATACAAAGCTTTAATACAGCCAGTTACAGAGAATATTCAGATTTGATGACCTTATGGGGCTGGTGTTAACTACCCATCTCTCTAAGGATGGTGGTGCTGGGAGCTGGGGTCGAGGGTGGGGTGGAGAAGAAGAGGCAGGGACTGTCCCTGACCTGGCCTGACCTACAGCCTCTTCCTTGTCACCTGATTCTGAGTCTGTCACCCCATCATCTCCTCTGTGCCTCAGTCTGGCATCCACCAGAAAGGCCTCTTTTGAGCACTGGAGATGATGCCGGATTATGGAGATTTCTCAGTGTCTGCCTGCAACTTCTCAGTACTGAATATATATAACCGCTTTGGCCAGATAGAATCTATCAATCATACTACTTCCTCTTTCACCTTCAATTTTCATTCCTAATTGCTAGTGCACAGACCTCCACACCACAGGCACCCCAGAAAGGACAGCTCCCAAATGCAAAAGCCTCAGAAAAGTCTTAGAATGTCTTCTTTGGTGGTGGGAGGGCTTTTATGATCTCCCAAGGTGTTGGTTAGAGCTCTGTGTACCTTCTCAGTTTAATGATGTGTACGAAAGACTTCTCGTTTTATTCAAAAGCCCTTCTTCTAGGGTTGTTTTCTTTGTCTCTCTTTGAATCAAGTCCTCCACCTCTGTTCCCTCTCTCTCCCTTCCCATCTCCCCCCCACACACACACCAGCTGCAGCAGCTGAATTAAGAAGCTACCTCTTATAGCAAATTCCACTTCACCAAAACTTTACCCTTTATTGGTTTTTAATTTCAATTGTGCGAAAGAACTTGCCATGAAATGCTCTGGGACCTTACCCCACTTACTTATAAGGCTAACTAACAACTGTCAGGTCAAAACTAATTATAAATAGCAAACTTAAAATGTTCTTGAGTTTCGTGAGATGGGTACGTGGGTGAAAGTTGCTTATTTTGACTCTTACCTTATTGCTCTTAGAAACATCCTAGCCTCCCCAGATCAAAGAAGTCTGGGTGGATGAGGCATTGTGGACCAGGCTGAGTTTACACAAGACAATGAGAATTCTTGCCTGCTGTAATTATCTTCCCGTCACATCCACTGGCCCCTGGCTTTCTCCACCAGACTGGAACCCGCGTGGCATCTGAGAGGACCCCCATCTCTGTTCCTCGTTACCTCTTAGCTATGACCACAGCTCCCTGGCGAGCTATGCCTCTTCAGGAGTTTAAGTGATCAATAATTCTGTTTGAAACCAGATGGGTCACTTCAGCAAGTGGACCCTTTCTCCCTGTTGGTACCTGTATTTCAGTTTTCTTCTTTTTTGCTATGGATGACAGTGTCCCATGGAGGGAGGATGCCAGTGTGTTTGTGGAGAATGCTCATATGGCAGTGGGTCAGAACATGAGGGACGAGGAAAAAGACAACAGCGGGGGAAACATCTGGGACATTCCTTAGACATAAAAACCAGATGAGAAAGGAGAGAGGTAAAGGGATGAGAAGTTTCACATTTGAAAGAAATTACAGGAAAGTTTTTTTTTTTTTTTTTTTTCTGTGCGCGGGCCTCTCACTGCTGTTGCCTCTCCCGTTGCGGAGCACAGGCTCCGGATGCACAGGTTTGGCGGCCATGGCTCACGGGCCCAGCCGCTCCGCGGCATGTGGGATCTTCCCGGACCGGGGCACAAACCCGTGTCCCCTGCATCGGCAGGCGGACTCTCAACCACTGCGCCACCAGGGAAACCCTACAGGAAAGTATTGATTCAACCAAGGGTAAAAACTTTTCGAGCAGGTAGAAAACTTGACATTGTCTGATACTTGGAAAAGAAGTTTTGTTCTGACCACTCCTCGTCTTGCATAAAAGGAGGAGATTCAAATCGCTCTGGAGGGTCAGGGTGCTTTTGTGATTGGGACTTATGCCTGGTAAGTTCTGGAAACAGCTTTCCTTCCCGAAGGATGGATGTGGGTAAAGCTTACTGAGAGATCATCTGACTGTGGCAGGGGGATGCCTTGGTGGGGGGGATGACTTTGGATAAATTAGGAGCAGCTGCATGTCACAGTGGGTAAGGTGAATAAGGCTAAATTCTGAATCTCTGACGCGTGCTTAATTTTCTTGCCAAAATGTATTCTGGGGATCCTCACTGTACTAAGGTTATCTCAAGTCAGCTTGCAGGTACCCTTTCCTAGGAAGCCTCCCCTTATTGTTTTTTATTTTCTCCTCCTCTTTATCTCCATAACTAGGGTGACCATGTCTCCTAATTTACCCAGAATGGTCTTGGTTTTCATCTTTTGTCCTGACGTAATCATTAATAGTGCATCCTTTTATTCTCCTAAGTATCCTGGTTTGGACAATAAATTGTATGGTCACCTTATCATAGCACTCTGGACTTCTCCACCTCGTAGCACTCATTGATCTGTATATGGTATGATTTATCTAAATCCTTCATCATACATGATCATACGTCGAGGTCTTTGAGTGCAGTACCCTGACTGCCTTATCTACTGTTGGATCCTCAATACCTAGCACAGAGCCAGGCATACTCCTGGTGTCTAAAACTGTTTATTACATAGATGGATAAGTGCCCATAATCCAACTCAGATTCCCAGGGGTCCCCTAGCTGGAAACGCTTCATGGGCTGTTCTGAGCAAGATTGAAATCACACAGAGAATAAAGGAATTGATTCATCACAAACTGTCCCCACCCCACTGGTAAAAAAACGGATTCATATGCATCGGCAGAGCCCAGTTTCCTCTGCCACCTGGGTGTGGTCCACACAGGCAGCCCAGGTCTCTCACCTCTTTGCCGTCATGGTTGTACCTCAGCGCCTCTGTAGGCTACTATCCACATGAATTACTCCCTGGAAATGATGCTGAACTAAGAGGCCAGCAGACAGAGCACAAAGAGGGAGGAGGGATGGCAGCAGGGACACTGATGGCAGAGTCCAGCTTTGCTACTCAATGGCTTTGTGATGTTGGTCAAAGCCCTTTGTCTCTCTGGACTTGCAAGAGGAAGGTTCCTTCCAACTGTCACCCTCTCTGAGTCAGCGACTGTCCTAGGATTCACTAGTAAATGGGAGCCAAGTTCTGTGAGCCAGGATTACAATAAAATGGGCTGCTGTGTGCAACACCCTGGAGCGTGTGGCATGGCCGGCCTTTGGAGTTCTCCACCTCTGCTCCCTCCCCCAGCCCAGCCCACCCAGTGCATGGTGCTGAAACCCCCCCGAAGCAGCCCCCAAAACTCTGTCTGACAGGGCTTCTTGCTCGGAAAGGTCTTTCCCAGGGCCTCCATTCTTCCCTCAGAGCCCCACTCACCAGTGCTAAGGTGTTGGCTCTCCTGCTCCATCAAGGGCCTGGCAGATGTGAGAAGAGTTTAAGGGTGCCCGATCCCGAGCAACTAGCCAGACTTCCCAGGCTGGCCCAGGCTAGAGCCACCGGAGGCAAACTCTGAGCTGTGGTTTGAGAAAGAATGCTAAGGATAAATCAGAGATGGAGCTAAAGCCGTAAACGGGGAGACGGCGTCATGAGATCAGAAGCCAGGACTGTTTGGTGCACTTTGGGAAGCAGAGGGCAAAACTGGTGAAGGCAGAGAGTGGAGTGGAGGCTGTGAGTCAAGGAACCACGTGAGTGATGTGTTTTCACTGGGGCTGAGAGTGTGTGGGAGTCCCAGCTGCTGAGAAGGATTGGAACATTAATGGGTAATAAGGGTTCGGATGGTACCATGGTTGGGGTGCTTTGAAATTTGAGAGGCTTCCTGGAGATGCCATACCTTTACTCAGTGCTAATTCTCAAATGATAGAATTTCAGGTGGTGTGGTGAGTCCAGATGGGGAGACATTTGCAGCCACTAATATGGGATCATAAAACTCCTGCTTACTCTATCTTCCTCTAAAGCCAGGCTTAGTCAGATTAACTAGGATCTAGGGGGATTGTTAAATAAGATGAGCGAAAGGTTGTCCAGGTCTTCCATCCTACAACCTTACTTGAAAGCTGAAGACAACAGCTGGTCAGCTGTAGGGGAGGAATGAGGTCTGGGTCTGTGCCTCTAAAAGTATCCCTAAGAGCAGAGAAGGGTGTATATGGGCCCCGGGATCCTGGGATGGGGGGCAGAGCTTGAAGTCATTCCTTGAGGAATCTGAGGTTCTGAAACTGGTGGTCACCAGAGGGGAGAAGGGTGAGAGGTTAGTGGAAATAGGTGAAGGGGATTAAGAGGTACAAACTTCCAGTTATAAAATAAATAAGTCACAGTGGTGTAACATACAGCACTGGGAATACAGTCAATAATATTTCAACAACTTTGTATGGTGACAGATTGTTACTAGACTTTTATCATGGTGATCAATCCATGATGTATATAAATGTTGAATCACTATGTTGTTTTCACCTGAAACTAGTATAATTTGGTACGTCAACTATACTTCAATTTATAAACAAACAAACAAATAAAAAAAGAAATCAGAGGTTCTCGTGGGACCTGCCCTCCTACCTAGGAGCTGATGGACTGCTGCTCAGATACTGTGAAACTGAGAACCCTTGGTTGGAGGCTGCTTCTGAGAGAGGAACACCCGACTCTCAGATAGAGGCTGCTTCTGGACCTTGAAAATCACACAGCCCCTGGGAGCTTACTCAGGTGTCAGTGAAGCCGGGGACAGCTCAGAGAGCTGCCAGCTCCCTCCCTGTACCTCTCAATCCTCTAGTTTTAGAATCTCCCTGACACTTGGGCAACGCTATAGGTAACAGCGGCAGAGCTAATTTGTTAATCTGTCAGAGCTGCGTCCAACATCCTTTTGTGCACTGACACCCGAGTCATAGGAAGGCTCTAGCTCAGCCACTGTTTGCCTGCTGCAACTAAGCTACGGCGTTCTCTGCAGAGTTCATTTGTGCGTGAAATGGAAGCTTAATAGCATAAGTAAAGCACTAAGCAGAAATTGGTGTTTAAATGTCTTTTCTAAGTCTTTAAGATAGACTACTTCACTCATAAAGCCCAACTTGGTGTTACTTAATGGCATAAAATGCTTTTCTCTGAAGACATACCTACTGAGTGATTTTGGATTTCCCCCCGCCCCAACACACACCTTCCGTGGCCCCTGTCTGCTGAGATGGCCCATCATCCTCTTGCTACTCTCTGCATTCCCAGCCATCTCTTTCCACCTGGCACTGAGCCCAGCATTCTGTCCTCATAGGACCCTATACCGTCCCCCAGGGGGCGCTCCAGCAGCAAAGGCTGGAGGCACCCAAGCTCTGGGACGACCAGGTCTGGGTTTTTTTTTTTTTTTTCTTTTTTAGCATCTTTATTGGAGTATAATGGCTTTACAATGGTGTGTTAGTTTCTGCCTTATAACACAGTGAATCAGTTATACATATACATATGTCTCCATATCTCTTCCCTCTTGCGTCTCCCTCCCTCCCACCCTCCCTATCCCACCCCTCTAGGTATTCACAAAGCCCCGAGCTGATCTCCCTGTGCTATGCGGCTGCTTCCCACTACACGCGGGTCGCTGAGACCAGCGAGGCTTTGGGGTGACCTCAGGGCAGTATTAACATCCTGGGTCAGGAGCAGGTGAGCTGGAGGAGTGCCTCTGGTGCAATGGCGCTCAACAGGGGAACTTCCTGCTGAGCTGAGCCTGTTCAGAACTTGACAGGTGCTCAGATGAGTCAAGACTCCAGCAGAAAGAATCTATTGCTTTGTGGGTTTCTTTCCAGTTATCTATCGCTGCACAAAAACTTGCCCTAACATACAGTGACTTGAAACAACCACGAGCAACAGCCCTCCTGTCAACAGAACTCTTGAACCTTTTCATGCTAGAAGAACGCCTGCCTTTGTTCTGACCCTGAGTCAGTTGTCAAGGTTCCTTGTATTAATAATAACTTGGCCTTGCAAGGCACAATGCCTAATTAATGCTAATGCATTCCATTTTGTTTCCTTTTCCCTTAACCATAGTGGTTGAGGAAAGGCAAGTCAACCACAATAAAATGAGCCTTTGAGTCATAGTTTCTTCAGTGCCTGATTCCTCTGCAGGACTGTAAGCTCCACGAAGGCAGTGGCTTTGTCTGTTTTGTTCATTGTTACTAAGTGGTATGAGGGACCACAGTATCCGGCATGTGGTAGCACTCGTTAAGTTGATGAATGAATGAGTTTATTCAACAACATACAACCAGCAGCTCTCATATGCCAGGCACTGTGCTGGGCGCCAGGGATCTATTAAGGAATAAGACATGGTCCCTACCCTCCAGGAGTTCAGATCTCGTCTGTGTGAGCCCATGTATGTTTCTCGGGTATTTCTTCCTCAGCCCCGGGATCCAGGCACTGATCAAAAACTATCCAACCATATGGGGACCATCTCTCCTGTACAACGACCCAGATGGTGGCTTCACCAGGCGGGATTATTTAGGGGTGATCTTCTCCTAACGTCCTCCTTCCCAGGCCTCACTTAATTACCCAGCATGCCTCATAAATAAAGAAGGAGGGATTGCCTTCACCTTGTGAGCATAAATGTTTTCTAAATGATATTGTTCATGCAGCTTCCGAGAGCCTCGTAAACATGCCTGACCCTGGATTTATTACCCGACAATAATCCCGCTTAGCCAGCTGGTGAGATTCATAGTTCTGACCCCTTCTCTAGCGCCTGCCTCTCCCTCACCTCATGAAGGGGAATTGGGAGCCAAAGATGAAAGGTCACAGAGCCTCAGGGACTGTGACTCGGGCCAGCTTCCAGCAGGCTGATGCTCTCAACCAATTTTGAGCGTTGCTGCCTCTCTCCGTTACATCTGCTCCCGAAGCGTTTCAAGCCAGCCTGCCCCCCAGGCAAACCTCCAGGAGTTCTGTGACAGCAAGACAGACCTTGGTGGGAGTGAGGGAGCCACGCACAGCCCTGCTGCTCTTCTCTGCATGTTCATCCCTGCAAAGCCTCTTTAAATGAACCCAACCCACCCGTGTCCATACCAGAATGCTCAGGAGATCACTGCAGGCATCAGCGGACACTCCAGCATCCTTCCAGCCCCTCCTGGGCACCTGATTTGCAGCTTTTCTACTTTCCAGACCCTCCCACACTATTTGGCTCCATGGTTCAGATTCTCTACCTTTGTATCGACAGCCTGGTTTGGGACCAGCTCTCCCAGTTGGCCTCAGAACCGCATCTCACTTAGACTTCCATTCTCTGTGATTTTGTTTCAGACACGTGCATAAGAGATCCCGCAGGCCAGACCCAAAAGCCTTGTCCGGTGGCCTTACGGACAGAAGAGGGACCTTGGACTTCAGAGACTGATTACTGTGACACTGAGGCCGCATTGTCAGCATCTCTGGAATGCACATCCTGTTATCTGTGTGGGCAAACAAGTGTCATCCAAATATATCTGAGCCATACTGCTTCAGCCTTCAGGCCTGGTTTCCTACAGTGCCACATAAAAAAGAAAAACAAATCTAACTCCAAAAGCTGTGAAAAAGCAGTGTAATTTTTTTTCCCCCTTAAGGTTCTTGAAAGGATGGCAAAGGGGAACATATATCACATCCCACAGAGGAAAGCATTCTAAAATTCCTGTTTACTAATCTGTCTCTCCATGGGCTTACCATATCCAGCAGCAGAGTTGCAATATACTGTTATGCAGGTTGTGCACTGCACAACTTGGGGGGGGTACCACTCACATTTGTAGCCATCATAGATAAGTATTTATTAGTGCAGTTTTATGGCAGATGGTACTAACGTGTCTTGAAGAAAAAATGCTTTTCCATTTTTCTATATGGCTGCTTCTCTCATTCCTCTTTTCCAGCCCTTTTGCCCCAAATCTCCACCCTGTGCTGGCTCTCCTGCTTTACTTCCTCCATTTCTCTCACCCCAGATCTTTTCTTTGAAGTGTGGTCCATTCCCTCCCTGGGCCATCAGTTTAACCTCAGCCCCTTCCAGGTCTTTGCTGTCCTCTGTCATCACCGTTCCCCAGGACCAGTTCTGTGGAAACAAAGACTCCCCTTTACAAATGACATTGTTACCTCTCAGCCCTCAGGAGCCGATGTTGTCATGAAGAAGATTTAAGGACCTAGAGGAGACAGAAGAAGAAACCTCACTCTTGCAGCAAGAGGCCACTGGTCTGCTCTCTGCCAGCCTCCAGCCAGTCCTTATAGCCAAGTATGTCCAGGGGATCTGAAAAGCCTCCATAGCAATGCTCCCAGGGCCTCTCTCTCATCCCTCCCAGCATCTCAGATTATCTCTGTGGAGTGATTTTCTTTTCTTTCTCATGAACCTAAGTGTCTCCCCTGGCAGCTTAAGCCACAGCCTCTGGTTTAGACCCACACTGGGGCAGGGCTCTCTCCCTGCTCTCCTCTGAACAAGATTTCTAGATCAGCCATCTCCTCGCCAGACCATATTTCCCAAAGTACAGGTTGAGAGGGGAAGGAATGACCCTAATAAAATCCCTAATCTGGGGCTGCTCAGAGAGTGGGCCCTGATGCCCACCTGTCCCTCATCTTCTTAGGTCTTGCTTTCATTAGCGTATTTTTTCTTCCTCTCTGTCTGCTGTCTCTCTCTCGGCTAAATCCTGACTGGAACAGTCTGCAGCAGACTCTGGTGGCTCCATTGTACCTTTTATCATTTGGCCAGTGCTTCTAGGAGGACTTGCTTCTATCCTCACCACCACACTGCTCTGCTCTGCAGATGCTGCCTTGCGCCGGGCGCTCGCTTTCCCGGCAGTGGAGAGTGGGTATTCCCCAGACTTTGCCCCCCAGGCCAGCCTCCTCTCTGTGCAGCTGATTTCTCCTAACTTAAGCTGGAGCCCCCCGCCACCCCTCCCAAAGCAATGCACTAACACTTTTAGAGGAGTCCGTTGCACAGAGATTTCCCTGCATCGGGGCCTTCAGAACAATCCCTGCATCGTGGAAGGCAGCCATGTGCTCCTGTTTCCCCGGTTGACTGGTCCCTGCCTCCTGTTCAGACATGGGCCCACATGGGGAGCGGGAGGGTCTGCTCTCTCTCCTGCCATCTCCCCCTTCACTTTCTTTGTTTTTTTTTTTTTTTGCGGTACGCGGGCCTCTCACTGCTGCGGCCCCTCCCGCTGCGGAGCACAGGCTCCGGACGCGCAGGCTCAGCGGCCATGGCTCACGGGCCCAGCCGCTCCGCGGCACGTGGGATCTTCCCGGACCAGGGCACGAACCCGTGTCCCCTGCATCGGCAGGCGGACTCTCAACCACTGCGCCACCAGGGAAGCCCTCCCCTTCACTTTCTCTTTCCCTCCATTCTCCTGGCTCCTCCATCTTCTCCCTAAATAACACAGCACAGTCTAACCAAAGCAATCACTCTTGCTCAACATCCCCCTTGGGTGGCCTTTTTGGAGAACGTGGTATGATCTTCCTGTCACTTTCTCATCTGCTGAAACCCAACAAAGATGAGCAGTGGTTCCTGTCAGCACAGCATTAAGAACCATCTACTTGGGATGGGGCAGAGGAACAGAGAGTAGGCAAAGCAAACACCAGCACAGCTCTTCTGGTGCCCTCCCTGCTGGGGTGAGCTGAGGTCTGGAACCCACCCATCTCCTGCCACATACATGCGTATGTTCCATAGAATTCCAGAACCAGCATTTGAGGCCTCATCCCCTGGAGTTGTCAGTGTCTCTACACACCTGTTTTAGCGCTGAGAGATGGAATCGTAAGGAGGATGCGATCTTGGCAATAGAGACTGGGGCGGGACAGAGGGTTGGAAACTCAGTTAGCTCTAGAGCATGGAGGTGAGAAAATGCGTGTTGGATGGAAGTGTTAAGGGAACTGTGTTACTGAAGCATAAACACAGAAGGAAAAGCTGCAAAGTAGGTTGGAGATGATCGTGAGCTTGCGGAACTGGCCAAGAGGTGGATGTTTTATTCTGTGGTCAGTTGGGAATCTGGTTGCTGGTAGGTAGCCTAACATTCAGGTAGCAGCCAAGACTGTCTTGAACATCTTGTCCCCAGACCCACTGCCCCATCCCCATTCCAGGCTGTCATCATCCCATTCTTCTTGTTTCTTTTCTCTTCTACCCCGGCCATCCTATACCTGGCTGCCGTAGAATCCTTCCCGAGCCCAGTTCCAAATGTGTCACTCATGCTCAGAATGTTTCACCAGCACCTGCCCCCGTCCCCCTGCTTATCAACAAATTCCTTATCATGACCTAGCTCAGCATTCCAGCACCCTCATGCCTTAGTTTTTCTCTTTTGTTCTAGCTTTATTTCCACTTTATGCAAACTTGGATCCATTCAAATCAAGCCACCTATTGGCTCGCCCTGTGTTCTGTTCAAAACCATGATGTCCAAACCATCCCCACCTTTCCAGGTCCAGTTCAGAGGACACCTCCAGTAGGAAGTTTCTCTGATTGCTTTCTCCTCTGTGCTCCCATAGCATTTTGCTTTTGCCCCTTCGGTCACTTTCTATCTTGACTTATTGTTACTTATGTGCATATCTTACCACCGCTACTCTATACCCACGGGACGAGGTCTGCATCTGGCTCCTCCCTGGGCTGAGTTCAGAGCCCGGACAACCATTAGATACCATGGGATCTGTCCTGGCCAAAGAAACGCTTATGGTATAGGTTAGTGGACATCGGTGGTCACCTTCGTTTCTGTTCAAAAAGAAACAAAGAAAAAAGAAAACGACAGACAGACATGAGGAGGAGGCTCTGAGAGACAGAAGGAAAAGGAGAGCTGGGTGTTTATTTTTGACTTTTGGCTTCCTGAGTTGTTTGTTATCAGCTGCTCTCAGGTACAGCATACCCTTCACATCCTCACTGACAATTATTGAGGAAGTATTCAACTAATTTCTTCAACTCCAACTGCCTTTAGTATGATTGAATTTTAACATTACTCTCAGTTGTTTTTTGAAGATGCAAATATGCTGAAATGGCAGGTGCCTGCATGCCTGCCTATCTGCCTACCTGTCTGTCTGTCTGTCTTTCACTGTCTGTCTGTCTTTCACTGGTGGGCCAGGAAATACATGGACTTTAGGGGCTGCCATGCTGCCTCTGCTCCCTAAAAGCTGGCCAGACAGAGAATAGGCCACTCCTTGGCTCAAACAGGGGAAGTGATCCAAATAATGACTTTTATAAACTTTGAAAGCCGTCAACCATTTGTAGATGTCTCCACAGAGAACCAAGAGCTCTGCTATCTGTCCTGCATTGAACATTAAACGGTTTAATTACCCTGATTGTTGGACAGCGAGTAAGCGCGATGTGGTAGAAGGTGGCTGATGAAAGTGAGAAGCTGGGACAAAGGAAGTAACTCCTGCCACTGGCAGCGGAAATAGTCAAACATTCTTTGCGAGAAGTCTGAGGGTAAAAGGACCACTGAGGAGACTTCTGGTTCATTCTCTGCACCCTGGCAGGACTCCTGGCCATTAGGGAAGAAAGCCAGCCGGCTTTTTGTCACCTGCCCCAGGCTTTATAACATTCATGTCAAGAATTTTTTTTGTTTGTTTTTGCTGTACCTCGATCCTACTTGTTCTAGCTTCAGCCAAATTGTATTATTTTTCTGTTTGATTTGGGGTTTGGAGGAGGACAAAGAATTGTTTTTTCCTGCTCAATTTTGCTTTCTATAAAAATAACACTGTTTAAACAGCTCTACATCAACATCTTCTACTAACGTTGAATAACATGTATATTTAAAAAACAAAACATACACAATAAGACACAACTTTCTGAACCACATTATGTTATATATACTGTGCCTCCCAGCTGAAGTATTTCTTCCACCTACATTGTTTCATTTACTCTTCACCACAGTCCCATGATTCAGATGCCTTTGTAATCTCCTTTTTCTCTGTTGAAAGAAAAAAGTGAAGCAATTCCCCAGGGCTGCACAGCCAGCCTGGACCCGGATCTCGGGGTTCCAAAGCCAGCATTTCTACCACACGAAGCTGTCTCTCATTAAATGCCTTCTAAAGGTTGTTTGGAAATCGGTAGCACCAGCCTCACACCACTAAGTGCCTCTCCCAATCTTGAGAACCATTCATTCATCCTTTGGACAAATATTGCTTGAGCACTACTTACTCTGTCCTAGGCACTAGATGGACAATTAACATCGCAGTTAATTAATTATCAGTCAAGTGCAATTCTGATAAAAGCTGAAGAGACTCCCTCCCCCTCGTCACCCTCTGGTTTCTCGATGCTCTGTCTGCACAGTCAAACTCTACCTTTGTTCCCTGTTCTCCTCCAAACCCCAAATCAAAATCACAGCCATTGGTTCCTCAGAAACTGCATTAACCCACCAAAGCACCCTGGGGGGTTAATGGCTGACAGCTGAGTGTCTTAGTTTTCCTGTAAGAATTTCTAGAGTTTTTTTTAAAAGAGTGTCAAGTCTCCTAACTAAGGTGCATCTAGACGTGCATGAAGATATTTCAAAAGGATCGTGAGCATGGGTACACTGAAGGGAATCAATTTCCACCTCTGCCTCACCCAACACACTCTTTCCTAAAACTGCTCTGCTGAGGAACAAGCCTCCTGTTGAGATGTCATGCTGTTTCTACCTTCCCACTTCCCCTTTCACGATCAGCTTTCTCCCATTTTACAAAACAAAAGCAGCCTTCTTGTTTGTTCTAAATCTTACTCTAATGCATGGTTTGTGCAAAGGTAAACTACCTCCAGAGCATCACGAAAAGACCCACGCACATATGGTCACCTTATCTTCGATAAAGGAGGCAAGAATTTACAATGGAGAAAAGCCAGCCTCTTCAATAAGTGTTGCTGGGAAAACTGGACCGCTACATGTAAAAGAATGAAATTAGAACACTCCCTAACACCATACACAAAAATAAACTCAAAACAGATTAAAGACCTAAATGTAAGGCCAGACACTATCAAACTCTTAGAGGAAAACATAGGCAGAACACTATGACATAAATCACAGCAAGATCCGTTTTGACCCACCTCCTAGAGAAATGGAAATAAAAACAAAAATAAACAAATGGGACCTAATAAAACTTCAAAGCTTTTGCACAGCAAAGGAAACCATAAACAAGACCAAAAGACAACCCTCAGAATGGGAGAAAATATTTGCAAATGAAGCAACTGACAAAGGATTAATCTCCAAAATTTACAAGCAGCTCATGCAGCTCAATACCAAATAAACAAACAACCCAAGCCAAAAATGGGCAGAAGACCTAAATAGACATTTCTCCAAAGAAGATATACAGAATGCCAACAAACACATGAAAGAATGATCAACATCATTAATCATTAGAGAAATGCAAATCAAAACTACAATGAGATATCATCTCACACCAGTCAGAATGGCCATCATCAAAAAATCTAGAAACAATACATGCTGGAGAGGGTATGGAGAAAAGGGAACACTCTTGCACTGTTGGTGGGAATGTAAATTGATACAGCCACTATGGAGAACAGTATGGAGGTTCCTTAAAAACCTACAAATAGAACTACCATATAACCCAGCAATCCCACTACTGGGCATATACCCTGAGAAAACCATAATTCAAAAAGAGTCATGTACCAAGGTGTTCATTGCAGCTCTATTTACAATAGCCAGGACATGGAAACAACCTAAGTGCCCATCAACAGATGAATGGATAAAGAAGATGTGGCACATATATACAATGCAATATTACTCAGCCATAAAAAGAAACAAGGGGCTTCCCTGGTGGCGCAGTGGTTGAGAATCTGCCTGCCAATGCAGAGGACATGGGTTCGAGCCCTGGTCTGGGAAGATCCCACATGCCACAGAGCAAATGGGCCTGTGAGCCACAACTACTGAATCTGCACGTCTGGAGCCTGTGCTCTGCAACAAGAGAGGCCGCGATAGTGAGAGGCTTGCACACCACAATGAAGAGTGGCCCCGCTCGCCGCAACTAGAGAAAGCCCTCACACAGAAATGAAGACCCAACAAAGCCAAAAATAAATAAATAAATTAATTAAAAAGCAAGTTTAAAAAAGAAACGAAATTGAGTTATTTGTAATGAGGTGGATGGACTTAGAGTCTGTCATACAGAGTGAAGTAAGCCAGAAAGAGAAAAACAAATACCGTATGCTAACATATATATGGAATCTAAGGAAAAAAAAAAAAAAAAGGTCATGAAGAACCTAGGGGCAAGATGGGAATAAAGACACAGACCTACTACAGAATGAATGGACTTGAGGACACGGGGAGGGGGAGCTGGGACAAAGTGAGAGTGACATGGACATATATACACTACCAAACGTAACATAGATAGCTAGTGGGAAGCAGCTGCATAGCACAGAGAGGTCAGCTCGGTGGTTTGTGACCACCTAGAGGGGTGGGATAGGGAGGGTGGGAGGGAGAGAGACACAAGAGGGAAGAGATATGGGAACATATGTATATGTATAACTGATTCACTTTTTTATAAAGCAAAAACTAACACACCATTGTAAAGCAATTATACTCCAATAAAGATGTTAAAAAAAAAGAAAGAAAAGAGACAATTCAAAATATCAATATACCAATCAGGGATCAGGGCAGAAAACTGAAACCTTTCTAAGCAAGAAGGAATTTAGAGCAAGGAGCTAGAAGAGTAGAGGACTAGTCTGTAGGGAGCCCCTCCGAGCCACCACTGGCTCATTGCTCATCCGGGACAGGAGCCACCATCACTGCCTGAGCAGCCCTTGCACACCAAGAAACTGCACATAGGCCCCCAAAGCTGTGATCTGGGATTAGAGAATGAGGTCAAGAAGTTGCCGATGCCGTGACTGTTGCTTGACACACAGAAAGCAACAGGAGAATAAACACTGAAACATGCTGAAGGCAAATTTCAACCTTCCTGACCAAGGGAGGCCATCAGAAGCCTCAGGAAGGATACTGTCATCTCACTTCCACCTTCCAAGTTCCACACAAGCATATCAAATGGCAGAAATTAACTACGCCCCCAATCCTACATGCAAGGGAGCATCAAAAATGCAGTTGCTAGCTTTCCGCCCTCTCTACATAGGAGTGTGGAACGGAGATTGAAAAGCTACTCCAAGTATCTGCCCCAATTGGTGTCCATGAAACCTCCTTAAATTCAAGGCACCATAAACTTTCCAGGTGCTCCCATCCTTCCTTACCTTAGACATATTTCTGTTAAGGATAAGGTACAGCGTGTTGGGAAGTTCTGAATTCATGGGCTGCTGGGAATGAGGAGTTTTAATTTAAAAACCTCACCTCTTCCTTCTCCAACTCACAAGGGATAAGCTCACAAGCAAAGAGCCGTGAGAGCCTCAGTAGGAAATACGAAGGCAGGTTTGTTTCAACCAGGTAACAAATTCATAGCTTAGAACCAGAATGCTGAAGATTTATGAAAAGCTAGTTGGGAAGTTTCAGTCTTCTAAAGAGGCATCCAGTCTGCAGGTTCACCATTCTCAATCACAAGAAAGGACTTGGTGAGCGACACTTATTCACCCACAGGTCATTCACATCTGTTACACATTTTGTACAGTTATAAGGAGAAGGTAAGAAGTCCCCACTTCCATCTGACTGCTCAATATTGCACTTTTAAGTCATAAGAGCATTTATTAGAGGTGTAGCCATACTCATTCATCACTTGGGCGCCATCTCCTTCTCGTCATCATCCACTTCTCTGCTCAATTACTCACTCCTACCATGAGCTTATGAGATGTAGATTCATTTAATGAAAATATATTGTGGATCCTATGGTAAAGAATGTTCTTAACAGCAATCATTAATAAATATGCTATGTTAAGCCCCCATCTACTTGTCAGTCAACCCCTTCTCTGCTTCTGTTATTAATGCTATAACAATAGTCAACATGCATCCATGGACACAAATTAATTGTACAAAGGAGACCCACATCTCTCATTGAGAGATAATTTTCCAAAATATTTTGCTTTGTATATTTAATATTTTCACTAAAAATGTTCTATGTGTATGTTGTTTTAATTGATTATATAATACTAATTATTTTAATAATATTTTAAAGAGAAGAAAAATACTTTACCATTTAGAGCCTTATGGTCACAGGAATTTTTAAAATTAATTTTAATGTATGTATGATAGGATGATCAGGTAGAGTTTTTACAGCCTAAGAACATAAAAACAGTAAAATTCTCTGGGGAGGTAAAATGGAATTCGAGGAGAAAAAGGAATAAAGTAAAATTCCTGTCTGTTAAGGAAGAGTTTTTTGTTGTTGCTGCTGCTGTGTTTTTTAAGAAGATGAGGGTTAATTATCAACTTGCCGTGGTATTTAGTTCCCTTTTGACACGTTTGAAAGAGCTCTGTAGCGATTTCACTATAAAATGGCAATATTTATAATAACCTTAGAGTAACACCTTATGAAATTATTTAAAGTTAGGATTTAAAAAGCATTAGATGTCAAGTTGAAAATATGCAAGGCAGTGCTTGGTTTTTCTCATTTCTTTTAGGGAGCCCACGAGTCAAATAGTTGAGGATCCCTATTCTGGAGCCAGCAATGGCCAAACCCGAGGGATGAACCTGCGTATGCAGTGCTGGAGGGCAGAGGGGAAGTACTTTTGACCAGAAGCAGCACAAGGAGGTGACATTTGCCCACCAGGACCTTTACTTGCAATGTCTCATTTCAATTCCCAACCCCCCAGTAAGGGAGGCATTCATGTTGAGTGCAGCTCTGGAGCCACACTGCCTGGATTCCAATCCTGGCTCTCCCACCTGCTGACCGGCTGACCCTGGACACATGCCTTCAACTCTGTGAAAGCCGGCCCCTCATAGTGTATAGGGAGGACTGGACCCATCTCCCGGGGCTGCCGTGAGCACCCAGTGTGATGACTTAGGTAAAGTCCTGAAGTTCCAGCCCTGGAAACGACTCAGTGGACATTTGCTATTGGTATCCTCTCCCCTGTTTTCCAGGAAAGAAGCAGAGGCCCCGAGGGGCTTATCACCTTGAGACTTGACCCAGCAATCGCCACTGCACTGGGCCGCCCTCCACAGAGCTGTCGGCCAGCTGCTGCTTTCTTCTCACACCTTCCTTCTTCCCTGGGCTTCTCTCCTTCCCCATCTCCGTGGAGGGAGGTGGCACAGAAGCCTCCACAGGGCAGGTGTCCCGGGGGCGGGGGCGGGGGCGGGGGCGGCGGGGGAGCTGGTGTGACCGGGAAGGAGGGGACAGACGGCAGGTGCACGATGCCCCTCAGTCTGCCCAGCAGATATGCCTGTCCATCTGTCAGTTTGGATTCTTCTGTCAAAATTCACAAAATACCTGCCTCTGATTTGAAGAACGTTTTTGCCCTTATGGGCACCTGAATATATCAATTCTTAATATGTTACCAAAGGGGTGAAAAGCGAGGAAATGGTGAAGAGATTGAGGTGTGCACCTGTCACCTTTTCTCACAATTTACCCCCGGCCCCAGCATCTTCTACCCCCAGACAAATCAGGGAAGGGAGAAGCCCGCAGACTCTGGAAACTACTGGCTGACCTCAGTGGCTGCTCCACTTCTGTCTACAATCTGCTCTGCGAACGGGGCTTGTCAGAGCCAGGCTGAGGGGCACCAAGAGCAGGAGAGAGCTCAGCTGTCCCCGCAAGGCATCTTCGGCCCAGGCTCTCAGACGCCTCAGTCAGCAAGGCTTCAACCCCCGACACTCCTGAACCAGAGTTCTTCGGCCCAGCATCCTGTTTCTTCTGTGTGTTAACCCACGCCCTTAAGAGTTTTTTTTGTCTGCTGGTTTACTATCAGTGTCCCTCCTCTAGACATTAGAATGTCAGCCTCAGAGAGTCAGGGAGCTTGTGTTTTTCATGCATGGTTGAGTCACCACTGTCCAGTGCAGTCTGTGGCATATAGCAGGCACTCCCTGAACGTTGAGGTGCACTAACAGACGACTGCCTACCTGAAAGGCCTCCACCTCCTTCATGGACCTGAGCTGGTAAGGCCTCTAATTCCCTAGCACAATACGGCTGACTTGGCCTCTACCCGCCTACACCCAAACTGACACATTCAGCATTCGTTCATCAAAGATTTGGTGAATGCTGGGTACGTGCCAGACACTGTAATAGGTATCAGGTAGACAAGGAGCTCGCGGTGCAGGAGAGGGCCAGACGTTAAACAAGTAAACATATGCATTTCACCCCTCTGACGGCTCGTGAAGGAAAGAACGGAGTACTAGGAGAGAGAAAAAAGGGAATGGTGTCTAATTTAGAATGTGGGACCAACAAAGACCTGAAAGATGAACCTGGCAAAGGGAAAGGGAAGATGTTTTGCAGGCAGAGAGAACGGTGTGCAAATGCTCAGAGACAGAGGGATGCTCGAGTGGTGGGTGCAGAGTGAACGAGGGAGGGGCAGCACCGCCTAAGGTTGGAGGGGTGGTGCGGGGGGCAGACTGCACAGAACTGATGTGCTTTGTTCAGAACTTCTGTTTTTATTCTCGGGGCTGTGAAAAGCCTTGAAGAGTAATGAGTAGGGGAGTCACGTGATCCCACTTATCGTTTAAAAAAATCTCTTTCCTGAGTGGAAAACAGATTAAAGATGGGCAAGAGTGGAGATGCAGAGACTGGTTAGGGAGCTCTTGAAGAAGCGCAGGTGAGAGATAAGACTCTGGTAGCTTCGACGTAATTTCTGCGCCTTTCGGACGTACACCCCATTGACAAGATCATTCATTCATTCATTCACACATTCATTCATTCAGAAACTCATTAGTGAGAACTTTATATGACAGGTGTTGGTAATGCAACCAACAAGACAGACAGGGTTCTTGCCTGCGTGAAGCTTACAATCTAGAAGAGAAACAGACCATGAAATCCAAACTTCCAGCCTCCTAGCCACCTGAGAGGTGGCCTATGGCAGCAGAGGGAGGAAGGAATAGGGGCTCCAACAGAGACACCCGACCCCGACTTGGGATGTCAGGGTAGAGAGATCCTGACCAGGATTACAAATTCCCAGGTACACATGAACTAACTCGGTGTCTGCCACCTGAAACAACCCAGAGGTCTCGGTTTTTAGTCATCTGATTGCCTGCTGACTAACTCCTCCAAGCTGGCCCCAGGTAGCTCAGTCTTAATGGGGCCAAAGCTGTCCTCATGCCCAGAGCTGTGCCCACACTGTGATCCTTGACTCAAAGAATGACACTTCCCTCTACATGGTAGTCCAAGCCATAAATCCGGCATCCCTCTCTCACCCCTTACATCCCATCACTCCCCGAGCCCTATTAGTTCAACTTCCCAAGGGCCTCATACCTTTCTCTCTTCTCTTGATCCCATGGCCATTCACCTGCTCCAGGCCGCCATCATCTCCTGCCTAGTTGCTGTGACACCTACACCTGTTCACCCACCTCCAGTCTGCCAACCATCTTCCCATATATTTGTGGGGCTTCTCAAAGATGCACTTCTGCCTGGCTGCCTTCTCCTGGCTTCATCCCCAAGTCTCAGCTCGACTGTCACTCCCTTTGGGGAAACACCTCTGACCCCTTCCCTGGTTTAGGCCCCATCAGCCCGTGACGCTCTGGCACCAGGCACTTCCCATTCACGGCCATGGTCACACGTCGCTTTATGTGCTGCCTTCTCCATCAGACTCTACCCTCCGCGATGGCAGGTGCTGTGGCTTTCTTGCCCACCTCTTTATATACAACTCCATCCCCTCTGAACAGAAATTTCTAGAAAGGGTCATTTGACAAGGGAGAGGTGATCCTTTAGCTGGAGAATCTGGAGGATTGCTCCAATCTTGTGCAGATGAGAAGTCCACAGCAGGGACCCCTCACCCAGCCTGGCTTTCCCCCTTCTGCCTTTCTTCTCCTTCGCCTTCCCTCCTCCCCGAGCTGGCTGCTGTGGCCGCAGATGGTGAGAGGAAACACAATTTATATTTCTTTATTTGGTTTGGAGAGTGCTGTGACAGACGGAAATCAATTTTCCCTCTCCTCACCCCACTCCCAAATTTCTTCTTCTTTGGTTTGTGAATCTTTGAAGACAACGGTCTGAAAAGGGCTGAGAGGCAGATGTTGGAGGGAGGGAGAGAGCTGAGGAGAGGGTGAGCTCTAATGCATCTGTGGCTGTACGAGCACCGTGACAATCACAGTCATGGAGGCACTTTGATTGGGGAGGAAGAAGAGAGAAGAGAGGAGAGAAAGCATCTTCTTATCTGTCAGAGGCGAGAACAGGGTGTAAGGAGGCTGGAGACTCTCACTGTCTCTGAAGATCTTTACGGACAAAAACGAAAAACTAAAATACCAAAGGAGGTCTCTCTGTACCTGGGGAGCAGCAAACTGGCCTGACAGTGTGACCCGAGGGGCATCACATTGTTTTCGCTGCTCCCTCTGGAATTGATAACTGCAGACCCTTCAGGAAGAATTTCTAGCGACTCAGCACAGTGGCTGTGCTCTGTGCCCCCACCCCAGGGTTCCTATTTCTACCCTTAAAGCTCACGGGAGGCAAGGTGATCCCCGAACTCTGCCCCCTGCTTACCTGAGCCTTTCTCTTCTTCAGATCACATGCAATCTTGATGTTTTTTTGAAACTTTCATTTCAATGGAGAAAGGGAGAGATACGCTAGAACTGAGAAAGTGCTGGGAATTAAAAAGGTACTGCCAGACCCAGCGGCTCTGGGGAACTGCACATGCTTGTCCTAGAAAACACAGAGGCAGCCAATGAGAGAGAGAGAGAGAGAGAGAGAGAGAGAGAGGACAAAAATTTAGTAGAGCACTGAGTCTTATTGAAAAAGAAACCAGAGCTGGAAAATGCTTCAGACTTCTGCTCTGTCTGCAGCAAAGGCAGACGTGAGCGGAGCAGGGTCTCAAGGTGTGTTGTGCACGCCCTTCCCCCCATCGGCTCCACCCATCTTTGGGAGGGTTCAGGCTCTCTGGGGAGCCAGGCAGGCAGAGACAGTCTCTACTGTCAGATTCTGGGCAAAGGCAGGCAACACTGTGCTCTGTGTCTCCTCCCTTCCTAAATGGCCGGGTTCTGCTACCCCTACACCCCTACATCTGCTTGCACCCCAACACACACACACACACACACACACACACACACACACACACACACACACTTCTGCCCCCCAGTAGCTTTTGCTGGACAGCTGTATCAGGCAACTTATATCACATTCAGTAACTAACCAAAAGGAAGAAGCTAAAATCCAGCCCCAGACCTGGTGATGTCTCAGCTCCATAAAGGATTCCAATTTCACAGTCCTTGCCTACCCCAGAAAATAACAGCAACAGAGCAGTTTATACTTATTTGGTGCTAGCTAGGGGTTGGCACTGTGCTAAGTGCTTTGAAGACTTATCTTACATAATCCTCATAACATCTACGATAATTTCAGTTATTAACTTCATTTTTTAGATGAAGAGACTGAGGCTAGAAATTAAACAAACGAAGCAAGCTAACCCAAAGTTATACGTAGCTACTAAGGGTCATGACCTCCAAGAAGGCTTCTTCGATTTCCCATAGCTGACTTAGATGCCCCTCCTTTGGGTTTCTAGTAGGATCATAGCACTTTTCACCCAGCGTTAAAATTAGGGGTTTATATGCTATAACCGAGCAGGACTCTGTGGAACCTTCCTGGGACAGACCCCACCATGTCCTCTGCCTGTCTCTTGTCTGTAGAAAAAACTTTAATCAAATAATAAATTTAATCAGAGAAATGAGAAAATTCAGAAACAAAGGAAAACAGTTCAACAAGACAAAATAATAATAGTTTAGCCATTAAGTAAAGTCAAGGGCCTTTAGTTCTTCCTCAAAAGCTATAGACAATATTCTGAGCCGTATCCTTTGAGCTGTTTTGTAGATACTGAAACCCCCAACAGGTGGAAGAAGTTAACTACATGATGACTAGACTGTAGCCGTAACATAAGCTGCCACAATGCTGAGAACTGGACTCAAGGAAATGGGAACTGACCCTGGAACTGAAGATTATCTGTACTTAAAACGAGATGACGCTGATCGGACCATCACATGACCAGTTTCAAGACGACTGAGAGCTGACTGTGCTGCTGTACAAGTAGCACCCTGCCTCCACTTATACACCTCCCCGAAACTCCCCTTTAAAAGCTCTTGCCCCCCCATCAGCAGTGGGGAATTGGCTTTTGGACATGGGTCTGCCTTCTCCCCAGGTTGCCAGCCTCCTGAATAAGCAAGCTTTCCTTTCCTACCAATACTTATTTCTCTAGTATTGGCTTTTGAGCGGCAAACAGCCAAGCCCGAGTTCAGTAAAAATGCCATGACCAAATTTTCACTAATAGAATGTCAGTGGAAGCTACATGTCTAATTTTCAGGCCTTTGTGTACCTGCAACTCAGCTTCAACCATGGGCACAACAGCAATGCCCTACGTCAGTGATTCTCAAACTTGAATGCCATTGGATTCGATATGTAGCCAAGTTCAGGAATCACTGCTTTAGAAGAGACTGCACAAATAAGATGGAAGGAACCTGGGTCCCTGAATGGCTATATGGAGCAGAGCCTCTTGCCAACTAAGAACATTCACCTTGAACAGCTACATGGGAGAGACATCAACCTCTATCTTATTTACCCTCACAAATACCATGGAGGAGATGCTTAAGGAATTATAAGGAAAATCTGATAGGACTTGAATGCCTGGAATGTCAACTATTGCTCAGGAAATGCAAAGGCAGGCACCAGCAATCACTTGCTTGTAAACACACACACACACACACCTCACATATTTTCCACATGGCTCTCTCTTCCCAGTCAGTCTTAGGGCAGCAACCAGCTAGAACCACAGCTTCCCTGGCTTCCCACCAGATTTTGATTACTGGGGATCTTCTCCACCCACCTCCCCCCACCCCAAGGCAGGCTGAACTCCAACTTCCTCCTTTATATTCTCTTCCTGATCCTACAAAGCAATTGAAGAAACATTTCCTGTAGACTCTGCCTTTCCTGTTTCTTCTCTTAGAACCGGGCTCAGGTTCTGTTTGGTTCTTGATCCACAAGTCTTTCCTTTCAGTTCAGGAGGTGAGGAAATTCCATGAATCAACTGACTGTTGTGGGGTCTGGGGCTCCAGCCTCGATCCCTGGTGTAAAACTCAGGTAGAACCCTGCCCCACCTGCTGTTTGGAAGTGTCGGCCAGGCCAGCTCAGTAGCCTTGCAGTTTAGGAACTGGGCTCCTGGCTAGCAGGGGCCTGAATGTGAGGATTGCCTTCTGATTAGAGGAATGTTGGCAATTCCTCGGGGACTCAAAGGGTAGAGCCTGAGTCCAGGACAATGGACAGGGGAGAGCTGGGCTGAGGAGAACGTGCACAAGAAGTAAGGTCATTTCCTGGGTACTGGGAGGAAGTTGTGGCCCCCCTGGGAAATCAACACCAGGAAAAGACACCTCAGGCGTCATATCCTCTGTCAAGAAGAGATGATGCCCCTTGGAGATCTGGGGTCCAAAACAGAAACGTCAGTGAAAACCATGTGCAATTGTACAAGCAACACTGGAAAAGGTCCCAGCCATGAAGTGACTTCAATCCCGTAGGACAAAGGATGCTATAGGGCTCCATGAGGATGGAGCTGCAACCCAAGCTCTAGTCCCCTCCTGTTCCCTATGGGGCCTTGGGCAGGCCGCTGGGCCCCTCTGAACTTCAGTTTCTTCAACCACAAAATGAGTATTATGGTGATATCTTCCCTACTGACTCTACTATAGTGTTAATAAGATAAATTAGTTGATGAATGTGAAACTAAAGGGCAAAACATAATTGTGATAAATATTCACATACTCTGATTCTCTCCTGGCTTCAGATGGAATTCAAGTGCTGAGTAGACAGACTTTAGAAGCTGCTCATTAAATATTTACTAGAGCATTGTTGATTTTGTTCTTTAAAAAAGAAGTTAAGTGAACTCAGTGGCTTATATTCAGAGGAGAAGGAGGAGACGGGAGACAGGCTCAGAGATTCAGACCTGGTGTGGCTCATCAGTGCTGCTCAGATGGCTTCCAGTCGCTGCCCCTGCTTCTGTGCAGGTACCTCTGAGACTCCACAGATAGACCAGGGGACTGCGCAGGAGAGAGAAAAACAGGGAAGCAAGCGGGTGAGCCCTGGGAAGCGTCCTTGGCCCCCAGACTCTCTTCCTTGTTGTTCTAGATGGATCTGCCATATCTGTTGTCCTTGTCTCAGGACCTGTCCTCCCCACACCTCCTGCATCTGCTCCTCACAGCCCCAAAGGAGGCATGTTCTGCCCTGTGGAACATCCCCTCAACTGGCTATAGTTGAGGGATAGGCATCCAACCCAGTGGTCTGTCTACAGACTGGTCAGTGGGTCATGATAATTTCCCCCCAAAGATGGAGCCATATGAAAGGAATAGACGGTGATCAGTGAACACAGAAGCTGAAGGGTCATGAGGTGGAGAGGCTGGGCCAGGGAGCACGGTGAGCCGTGAGTGGGCTGAACTTCTGAGCAAGCAGAAGCCCTGAGCTAGACCATTGAGCGGAGTGCAGAGCAGGAGAGCCAGGTGGCAGCGGGAAGAGATGTGAACAGACCTGCAAGGCTACAGACACAGAGACATTGATGACTCTGCCCTGATGCTACTGCTGGAGTCTTGGAAACCGGGGGGCCGGAAGGCCTTCTAGCCTCAACCTCCCCCAGGCCTGGCTCCCCCAGGGCCTGCTCCATCCAGAGCCTGTTTGTTTAGCTTCTCCAGAGCAGCTGGGAGGCCTGGCTTCGTGGCTGGTGTTCTCAGTTTCTTATCCCCATGTGATCCTTACTGCAAACCCTCCATTATTTGAGGAACCCTGACTGAGGCTCTGCTTCTTGCAATTCCAAAAGCCAAAGTAACAGGCTGCCTTTGGAGATCTGGAAGTTTGAGTTTCAGAGCCCAGGGTCACTGGCAGGTCCCTATGGCACCTGTCTAGCAAAGTTGGGAGGGTGAGCTGAGCCTTGCAGTCTGGAAGAGTCAGCCTTGAATGCCTGAGGCTTCTGTTCCTGGAGCCCGGTTTGGAGTCCTCACCGGCCAGAATTGCCAACGAATGAGTGCAAGGTGGCTGGCGTGTGGGCCTGGTCCTTGTCCATCCATACTAGTTAACCAGGAAGCATCTTATCAGCGCCTTTGTCCTGCATTGGCATCAGGCCTATAATCAGCCAAGAATGTTGGTGGAGGGTGGGTAGCCTAGAGATGGATGCCCAGCTGGTATCTTTATGTGGTCCCCCCGCTAAAATTTGCAAAGCCTGAAGCAAAGGTACAGAGACCCCCTGCCCAGTCCCTTTCTCTTTACACCCATGTCTCCATCCCACACTACCAGGTATCTCCTGTACTTAGGCATGGATTCCCTAGCCCACAGGTTCAAGCTCCATCTATGCTCACCTACACCTCTCTCAACAGCCATTCTTTGACCAACCCTTAAGCCTAGGGATGTGCACACCAGTGGTGAAGTCTACCCTTGGGAGGATAGACCCAGGGAAGAGGCCATTATAGGTCTTAAAATGTAGTTCAGGTCTGTTTGGTCTGGGGTCCCAAATACCCTGAATGTTGTCCAGAAGGGGATGTGGGTATAGAGTAAGCTCTTTCTTTATTCTCTATCTACAGCACGGATCAGCGAGCTGCTTTTCTTCTGGCTTCCTTCTAGGCTATGGGTAAGAACAGCTATCATTTACAGGGAAATTGCTATGTGCCAGGCACAATTCTAATAATGCGTCATATTAACTTACTTGATGGTCAGACAACCCTGACTTATCATTATTCCTATTCTACAGAAGAGGAAATGGGAACAGAGAGATTAAGTAACTTGCCCAGGAGCACACAGCAAGTAAGTGGCAGCAGCAAGTTTCTAACCTGGGCAGTGTAACCCCAGGGCTGTGCTCTAATCATCCTGCAACTGTCTCAGCGGCTGAAGTGGCAGCAGGTCTCCCCACCCACATCACCACCAGGTTGGGCCCAGTGGAGGCCCAGAAACCATGTTCCTCACATCTCCCTTTCTGTCCACAGCTCTGAACACAGCACCCCACTCTCAGGGTCATCTGCCTGGGAACCTCTGCAGGTAGCCCATAGACATGTGGAAGAGAGGCAGCCTGGGGAGGGGTTGTCGGGAGGCCTCCCCCATCTCAGATGGAGTAGGGACAAGAGCAAAGCTAATACCCACCCCTCAGTGAGCACCTGCTATGTGTCAGGTATGGGCTTTACCTACATTATCTCATTTAATCCTCACATGACTGAGAGGTAGCTATTATCCCCACTTTAAGATGCATAACTAAAGCTTTAAAAGGTTGAGCAATTTTCGGGATCATTCGGTAGGTGGCTTAAGTAGGATTTAAACCCAGTTCCATGTGGCTTTAAGCGAATGACAGCCGGCAAGTCACAAGGCCTTCCCTTCCCTCCATTCTTCTTGCCTCCTGCCCTTCATCCCTTTTCCTCTTCTCTACTCCCCTTCCCCACCTCGCTTCCTCCTCTCTTCCCTTCTTTTCTGCACTTAGGGTGACCCCATCACCTGGGTGGGTCCCTTGCATCTCTGACAGTGTCTGATGGGTGTCCCTGAGTCAGCACTTGTGAAGATGCCCCGGGATCCTGGGAACCCAGGGGAGGGGGCGGTGAGAGATAGGGAATGGGAACTCTGCCATCGCTGAAGGGACTTCAGATGGCCACACAGGCTGTTGACCCCCAGAAATATGGAGGTTGGTTGTGGCTCTCCCTGACTCTTCTCCCTCCAAGAGCTGAATAAGATAAAACATCTACAGATAAATATTACACTCATGTGATTTGGAGCCTCAGAAACACTCTCTCCCCAAAATGCTGACCCAGTGGGAAGGAGACTAGAGAGGGCAGGCTGGCCTGTGGCTTGAGGCCCAGGGGACTTAGAGAGACTGAGAGGTGTTCCCTGCCCCTCTGAGAGCTTTTCTAGGACTGCTGGCTTGTAGGTCCCTAGGAGGGTGGGCGCATTTTCTTACCCACATATTAGGGAGCAGTGAGCCACCTTTGAATGTCTGAGTTGAGGACTTTAGGTGCTTCCTCTCACCCCTTATCTCACAAAACTTCCACTTAGTCTAAAGCCTCCGACTGTTCTAAAGTCATGGTGGTTCGGCTTAGTGTAAAAGACAGGATGGGCTCACTGCTATGACAAAAAGCCTCCCATACTCAGTAGCTGAACACAATAAGGCTGTTTCTTCCTCAGCTAACAATTCACAAGGGCTCAGTGGAGGCGGCCAGAGGGCTCTGCTCCACACACTCATGCAGAGACCCAGGATCTTCCCATTTCCAGAAAGTCAGCATAAGGTGAGAAGAGGAGGTGGGGGGTCACACATGGGCGGTTTGGATGGGCCAGACCTGGAAGTGGTGTGCCTCACTCCTGCCCACATTTCATTGACCTGAACTCATCATGTAGCTACCCTGAATGGCAAGGGAGGCCAAGAGGAAGAGGAGAACTCAATGTAGGGAGCACAACCATCCTGGCACTCTCTGGAAAGAGACCTGGGCTTCTTTCCTTTCAATTGATGCCCCTCTATGACCCTCTCAGGCAGGGTAATAATGAAAACAATGATAAATAATTTAAAAAGCTATCATGTTTGAGTGCTATGTGCCAGACCCTAAACAGAGATTACTTTATTTATTCCTCACAACCACCTAACGCCAAGGTACTGGCATTATTTCTACGTTAGAGGGAAGGACTGAGGTTAAGAGAGGTTTAATGGCTCCTCTTGGGTCACACAGTGTGTGGGTGGTCCTGCTGGGTTTTGAGCCCAGATCCATCTGGCTCCAGGAGGTGCTCCAGTCTCTTGCAGCTGCTGAGCACACCCAGGCCGAGGAGCCAAAGACAGCCAGGCTGTGATCCAGCCATGGCTGGGCCAATTCACCCCCTCACAGACAACAGAGATACCAGGCCATTGTCCTCCACAGCAATCTCCACATCCCACCTCCCAAGCAGTGGTTGTGAGGCAGAGAGGGTCCAAATCACCAGGCAACGTGATAGCACATCTCCTGCTGAAAACAACTGCTTTAAAAAGGCACAAAAGAATCTAAATAAGAGTGAATATATGTATATGTATAATTGCTTTACTTTGCTGTACACCTGAAACTAACACAGCATTGTAAATCAATTATACTCCAATAAAAATTAACAAAAGAAAGTACTTGCTTTTTATGCTCTAATTCAGGATGACATTGGATGTTCTCCAGAAGATCCCTCTGCCCCTTCCCCATCAGCTTCCCCCTTCTTTATACTCCGTTCTCTCAAGCTGTCACCGTGGGCAGCAAGACCCATGCCCTGAGCCCAGGTCCTTCCCCATCATTGGGAGGAAGCTGCCTCCACAAGATGGGGTAGACTGCCCCCAGCTATGGTCTGGCTGCCTTCCTTCCATGTTCCTCTTTGTCCCATAGCCCCAGAGCCTGCCACTGCCTCTGCTCCAGGTCAAATCACACTCACCAAGATCACAGACACTGGGGTCAGACAGGCTGGGTTCAAACCTGGCTCCACCACTTATACGTTAGTTATGGCACCTTGGTCAATAAGTAATCTCCCTTGCTTTCTTCATCTAATAACCGTGGGTAATAATATCTGCCCCACAGGACTGCAGCAAGGATTAAGTGAAATAATGCAAGTAAAGTTCTTGGTCCAGTGCTAGGCATACAGGAAGAATAAAGTGCTCATAGTTCTGAGATAAACACATGGCAGTGAGTAGATATTCCCAGTAAACTCTTCCCTCAT
This sequence comes from Phocoena sinus, assembly GCF_008692025.1. Lineage (NCBI taxonomy): Eukaryota > Metazoa > Chordata > Mammalia > Artiodactyla > Phocoenidae > Phocoena > Phocoena sinus. Next base: position 19,488,891 of record NC_045770.1, read on the forward strand.
TACTGAGTAAGATGGGGCCACCTTAGCTCAGCTTCTTACCCTTTCTAACTCTCTGAGACAGTCTCTTCACCAGCCTAGCTCCTGTACCTGAGTGATGCGAAGTCACCATGAGGGAGCCCAGGGAAGAACTTAGCTACAGAGGCTGAGTGATCTCTATGATAAATTAAGAGGTGGAGAGGAGGTTAGTCCAAGTCCTCTGAGCAGATGCCAAGATGGGATTAAATGTGTGGACTTCATTAAGGAAATGCCCATGGACAAGAGAATAGGGAGGGAACTGGACAAGCCAGGGAGAGCTGTCAGTCTCAGTGCAGGTCTAGCCCCAAAGAAGGAGAAAGAAAGAAGATGGGTGGAAGCACTCTAGTCTGGCCTGCCATGCAGCCTAAGGAAAGTTCAGCCAAGGCATTGAGAGTCCTTGAGCCAAAGTTGGCTAACAAAGAGTCTCCTGTGTTCCAGGAATGGATCTGCCTTAGTGTCCCAGCCACACGTGGTCAGTGGTGGAACAGGCCAGGGATGCATGGCTTTGGTGCAAAGCTGACCATGGATTGCCATGCACAGCAACCAGGGACTTCGGTCGTTGACTGGGGCACAATTAGTAATAGGAGGTCATTCTCTCTGCCACCACAGAAGGAGACAGAGAGAAAGACAGATTGGAGGGCAGAAGCTGAGGTGTGAATGGTGGAGGGAGCCATGGAATGAAAGAATGTAGAGCAGTATGGGGATAAGAGGAATGAGGATATAAAGACTGTTGGAAATTACAAATTATAATCTCTTTAATATTTCTTTAAAGATATAAGTTATAGATTGGGAATTCTTTTTATTATTTTTGACCACCTGGGTTATGCTCCTCCCAATGTGATTGATTCTGAGACTAGGTTCGGTATTCACCAAATCATTCTATAAAATATGGTGCCTACGATGTCACAGATGTGGTTCTCGTGCCTTATAACTATTGAGTCATTTAATCCTCACAACAAACCTTTGATGTGGGTGTGATTGTCATGGTCATTTTACAGATGGGGAACTAGAGGCACAGAGAGGTTGAGTAACTTGCCTGAAGTCACAGCTGGGAAGTGATGGAGCTGAGATTTGAACCCCAGAGTCTGTGCTCTTACTTGATACACTAGGCTACCACCCACCCCTGGCCACCACCGTGTCTCCTATTCCCTTTTTCCACTGCTCTCCTCTGCATTACAGCCTCACCTCTGCACACCAGTCCTGCAGCCACACCCCTGTCTGATCCCCAACACTTCTGCACGCTCCTTGAGCACTTAGCACAGGCCAGCCCAGGTGACCACTACATATCTGCTGAATCTGTGTTGGGATGATCTTCTGAAGTATTTGTACCCTATAATCCCAAACTCTGCTTGGTTATTTGGGGCTTGCCTCGCTCAATGTCAGCTCTTAAGTAGGGCTGAGGGCCGAGTTTCATTCTGGGTGAGGAGGAGGAATGTCTCCATAGTAGGACATGGCACAACCTTCAGTGTCACCTATACCAGCATCCCACAGCCTTCTGAAGGTCTAACCACTTTTTCTGTGGTTTCCTGATCATTCCTTTCTCCAGCCTCTTAGTAAAGTCTTCAGTCTTCTGCTTAAATATAGGATTAAATGCCACACATGTGCCTGCATGCCTGGTTCCTGCCAGGTGGGGCCCCACGTGGATGTGAGGGTCTGCACTTGCCAGGAGTATCCCTGTGCCTGAGACAGTGCAACATGAAACAGCAGATACAAAAACACCATGCCAGATTGAGAGACAAGTTTTATATTTCAAAATTTTAAATAGGGAAAGATTTTATATTTTAGAAACTTTAATAGTACTTGTTTCCTGGTTTTTAACAAGGAATTCCACACTTTTATTTTGCATTAGGCCACACAAATGATGCAGCCAGCCCTGTGTTCACTGCCCAGGCAGTACTGGGACTTCTCACTGAAACTCATCTCGCGAGCTTTGAGCTGAGAAGAAGGATGAGTGAGGTCCCATGAGGACAGGGACCTCCAGGACTGCAGTGAAGGGAGAGCATCAGCGTTCCATCCTCAGTCTTCAAGTCCCCGCCTCTCTCTGCCTATCTTCGCGGACTCTGACAGCATCTGGTCTCCTTCCATATTCCCCCAGCCCTTCCTGATTTCCTGCTCCTGCTTGCCTCTCTGCTGCCACCCCCCCCCCAATGGGAGTGGCTCTCGTGCTCTGTGCCTCAGTCTCCCTTTTCTCTCTTTCCCTAACTGACCATGTCCCCTCTTTGGCTTTCACCTACTCCCAAAGGCCATACCCCAGTCACCCTCTTTCAGCGGTTCCTGTTCCCCACTTACGAAGCTAGTCGATTGAGCACATCTTCCTTGGATGCACGCACAAGGCATTCCCAGGACAGACTGTTATCCCAGAATCGATGTATTAAAAATGGAAGCTACTCATCTTCCTCCTCGAGTCACTCTTCTTTCTGACTTTTCTATTTCCAGCCATGACATTCTCATTCTTACGACCATCCAGGACGGAAACTCCCTAGTAGTCTTTTACTCTCCTCTTTCCTTCACCTCCGACCTCCAAGAGAGCCCAAATCTTGTCATTCTTTCTTAAAAATGTGTCTTGCATGTGTTTCCTCCTGTCAGTTCCTATTTCTGGCAGCGGAATTCAGACCTTTATCAACTCCCTCTTGGACAAGGGCTTCCAGCTGACCTCTCAGCCTTGAAGCTCTTTCCCTGCCAATTATTTCTCTACGTGGCTCTAGGAATAAGTTTATTAAAAATTGCTCTGCTAATGGTATCATTCTGTTACTCAAAATTTTTCAGTAGCTCCCTATCATGAGCCTAGTAGTCTTCTCTTATTTACTAGTCATAGGAACTGGTCATGTCAGATACGATCATGTCACTCCCCTACTAAAACCTTCACTGCTTTCCATTGCTCAGAATAACCTTTAATGTGACCTGGACGCACACAGACTAACATGCACGTACTCACTTTGTCTAGGTAATTCCTAATCATTCCGAGCTCAACTTGCTTGACATAAACGGTTATAGTACTGTACTTCATATCTTCCTTCTGAAACCCTTACCACTATTGTAATTTCACTGTGTAGTCAAAGATTTAATGTTACCCTTTCCTACTAGAAGGTAATCCTCCCAAGTGTAAAGACTGGGTTGGTCTTGTTCAGACAGACCTCTCTCCTTGCCTGATGTGTAACAGACAGTTGGTAAATATTTGTTGGCTAGATGAATGAACTACCATTTATTAAGCATCAGGGTGGGTCTCTGTCAGGTGCTTCATCTCATTTCATCCTCACAATACCTGTTTGATATTATTTCCACACTGCAGAAACCTAAAATGCCAAAGGTCATAGGCATTACAGACCAGAAGCTGTTCTGCATCCTGGCTAAAGAGGTCTCCACCACTCGCCAAACACACCCTGTACCTCACTGCCTTTCTGGCTTTGCCTCCACCTGAAATATCCTTTCTCCCTTTACCTGCTGAAATATTAGCCACTTTTTTTTTTTTTTTTTTTTTTTTGCGGTACGCGGGCCTCTCACTGTTGTGGCCTCTCCCATTGCGGAGCACAGGCTCCAGACACGCAGGCTCAGCAGTCATGGCTCACGGACCCAGCCGCTCCGCGGCACATGGGATCTTCCCGGACTGGGACACGAACCCGTGTCCCCTGCATTGGCAGGCGGACTCTCAACCACTGCGCCACCAGGGAAGCCCCAATCCTAGCCACTTTTTAAGCTCCTGCCTTAAAAGAGTCTCCTGCTACCTTCTCTTCTGGCCTTGAACATGTATAATGGATTGGAACATAGGCTCTGGAATCAGACAGACTTGGATTTGAATTCTAACTACTCTCCCACCGTATAAGCTGGTGACTTTGAGCAGGTTATTTGAGCTCATTTCTCTTGTCTACAATGCAGCAGTATTACTTACCTGCCTCAGGAGGTTTAAATGAGATCAGGTGTCTGGAGGGTTTCACTCAGAGTCTGGTTTATAGAATGGGCTGTAGCAACACTAGCTCTTCTTTTCATCCTCCTCTTGTTTCTCCTTCTCCTTCTTGTCCTCTCCTCTTCCTTCTTCTCCAAAATCTGCTTTTATTCTTATTCCAATTCCATGAACTCATACCTACCTACCAGACCTTCCCACATCATTGATATCAATGATATATTTCCTTGCACCATTGATATCAGGGACCAGTGGCAACATGTGCCATCAGTCATGGTAGAACACTCCATGTGGCCCATCTACACGTTTTCCCCCTTAACATTTGCTGGGTGACAGCAGAGAGAATACACATTTTTCAACCACTTCTGCACCTGAAATCTGTGAGTTCTTTTACACTGTAACCTGGTAAAAGGTCCTCGGGGACCCAGCTCCTCAGGTTCCAGATTCCCTGGTAGGAGAATATCCAGTGAAAGCTGAGTATGAAAGGATTTGGAGCTTGGTTTTCAAGGGCAGTAGAGGCCCAGTGATGTTTCATTATCATTCAACTTGGCGGGAATTCTCATAAGGGAAGGTAATGGGAAAGGCAAAGTAACACTTTTGAGTACCTACTCTGTACCAAGTCCTGTGTTTGACAATTCACATAGATCGCCATCCTTAACAGCCTGCTTTATGAGGTAGATCTCATCATCCTTATTTTAGCTCCATCGAGTGGGTAAGAAATGCTTTCTAGAGGTAGCCAATTCCTTCTTAGCTTCCCAGTCATCAGAAAAGTTTTAAAAATTATCACTGCCGGACACCGTCCAAGAGAATGATGAAGGGTACATACTCCAATCACCCAAGGCACAGCCCAGAGGAAGATCCCTGGAGGAAAAAGAGGCTATTTCTTCTTCTTGGGCAAAAGCATCACCGCCATTAAGAGGTGAATTTAACATTCATTTTTCCTCAAGCCCCTAAGCTCTGCTCAATCTTTTAGTCAACCTACAAACTCAGGCAGGCCCAGCACTGAACACAGCATTCCACAAGGAGCAACAGGTGATTCAGCTAATTCAGCAAGAAAGCTGAGTGCATTTTTTTTTTTTTTTTTTTTGCTGTTCAAGGGATTATTATAAGCAGCCAACAGGAAAAAAATTAATGATAAAGAATTACTCCAGCCCCCAGAATCTGCTGTGTTGTTTCTGTATATTTCCAAAGCACTTAGGATGTATGAGAGGTGTTATTTAAGGGAATAAATAACAACATTTATAGGCTTTTCCTGCAGCATGTGATCAGCTTTGTATAATCCCCTGAAACTGTTCACAGCGTGGATGCCACACCAGGGAGCAGCCTCTTGGAGAGCCCGAGGGTAGGTCCTGCTGGAGCTTGGGGCCCATGGTGGGCAGATCTGAGTTCTCAGACATCTGCTCAGGAGCACTTCTAGAAGCATCACTGGCCCAAAGTGGCTCCCCTGGAGCCTGCTGCTGGACCCAAATCCACTCCCCCACAGAGGAGAACTATTTTAGGACTTCTTTAGTCATTAACTACAGAGAGAACTAGTCAACTAATTTTGTTGCACGAAGGCAAGCTCCTGGGAGGCCCAGAAGCAATAGGAGTTTGGATTGAAAGAAGGAATCTGAAGGAGAACAGGGCAGTATGGGGCAGAGGGTCTGACTTGATGGGTCTAGTGGGGAATTGCATTGGTAGATGGAGAAAAAGGAAGAGGGTGGAGGGAAAGGGAGGTATAAGTCTGCTGAAATCTTATTTTGCAGACCCTGTGACTTGCCCTCTGGAATCAGCTTCCTCACCCATGGTTCTCTTCTTTTCCACCACAGCCCAGCCCTGTCCTCCACCTTCAATGATTTCCTGCTAAGTCTAACCATCATTCTTTCCCCCAGTCTCAAAATCCACTCCTTCCCCCTCCCCAGGGAGTATCCTTTCCTGTTAAAATATTTTGAGCAATTGAACAATTAAGCATAATGTTAATTATGTTCTGCTCAGGATGGGGGCACATACAGGCACCTTAAAGGATCCTCAGGACCACCAGGGGTCTGTTTATAAGGAACCAAAAAGTTCCTCTCCAGGAAGACTTCACTCTAAAGTGAAGTCATTAGAGGTCAAGGGGAGCCTTTTGGAATCAGAAGAGCATCTGCCCTTGGAATCCATGCCCGAGCTCTGGAGTGTGGAGCCAGTTGTAAAAGAAGTCAGAATGATGGCGATGGTCATGATCATGAAACACAACTTCGCTAGTATCTGCACTGGGCGTATAGAAGTTTAGGCATCTGGTAGCAAGTTTCACATGGGATGGTGGGCTGCTTCAACCTTGGGCCAGTGGCAGCTGCAGGAATGGCCTTCAGCCTGAGCAGACAGAAGTCAACTCCCAGAGCAGCTCTATGAGGAAAATACCTGACCCACCACAGGGGGATCAAGAAGTCCAGCCTATAGACACCTTGTTAGACTTCCAAAACATCCTCTGTGGACTCCCAGGACCATTTAAGAGGTATGAGCATGGGGTTGGAATTCCCAAGGAATGAGAGGGTGCAGAAGCAGAATAGTCCTGGTGGGCGACAGAAATCCTGATGGTCCACACTGGTGTGACTTGACAGGTTAGGCATCTGACTTCAGAAGGAGAGTGGGCCTTATAGAATCTTGTACCTTCCTCTATTCAAAACTCTATCTTGACAAAAAGGTAATTTTTCTAAGAAAGCCGTTGGAAACTCTAGGCAAAGGATTTAAAGGAAAAACAGGGTATGTTTTCCCTCCACCCTAACACTTTGCCCAACATCCATTGTGACACCTTCTTGGCAAAACATTGAGAAGAGTCTGCTCATGGTACATATTTCACCAAATACTCATTTTGTTTACCATAAACTTATAATGTTTTCCAGACAAGGAGTGGGAAGGGGAGATAGGTACTCAATCAAAAAAGATGGAATTTGCTAATTCATTGCAGTTTCAATGATCTCAGTTCTTAAAATTATGGGGTAGCTTTTAAAAATAAAACTCTTCACTAGCTGGTGGTTTCTACATATTACGAAGATGATGCTGGTTGTTAGGGATCGATTTTAAGTTTAGCCTCTGGATCACATTGTCTAATTAGACACCAATAACCTCAGCATAAAATTTTGCACTGTGGCTAGGAAACAAGGAATAAAAACAAAAATATTTAGCTTCAGTAGAGAGGCCTTCCCTCCTCCTACCTTTTGGGATTCCCACAACTCAAATTATCTGTGATGGGGTCAACATAGCCTTGTTTCCTCTGGGTTCCTTCCCCACTTTGGTGGGGGGAGCATGTCTTGCCTGCTATGTGTTGAGTGTGTTACCTGAAGTCTGTCTCCCTATAAGCTGAAGGGAAGGGAGCCAGCCACTGAAAGAATGAATTATTCTGCCACTGCCACCTGTTAATCCTCAACTAGCTCTTAATCCTCCTGCCTTTCCATTTCCTATTGAAACCTCATAGTCATATATGACTCTGGTGCCTGTGTCTTCTGTCTACTGTGCTCCCCAAATGCTTGATTCACCTGCAGTCAGTGACGATGCCAAAGGACAGCTTGGGGGGGCCTTCAGCCTCATCTCCATCAGTCTCTCCAAACCCACTTCAAATTTGAAAGGGCACTATTATTAGACAAAGAGAGTGGATATTTTATCACTGAGATATAAACAGCATCTTTATTAAATATTATTCTTCTTATTGATCTGCTACATACACTGTAAAATAAAACAAAACAGGGTTTCATGTAAATGAACTTTCAAAACAAGACCCTTGACCCATTTCTAACCAGATTCCCAACTTTGGGGCAAATCATCATTTTTGCCCATTAAATGAACTTCTCCTCTGACGTAACACTTTACTCATCTATGTGGATGGACTCTTGGGTCTACGTAGTGAACTTCCCAAGAGAGGTAGCAATATTATGTCATATTTTCTTGAAGTACTTTCACTGTGGCTCTTGTTGTAATTGTTGAAGAAAAGGAAATATCACCTTTGTTGACCATTCCACTTGCATCCCTCTAGACAACCATCACAATTCATTTGATATATGTCCTTTCAGTTTACTTGTCATTTGGCCAAACATAATAATAAATAATATTGTTGTATGTAGTTTAAATTTTTACCTATATGAGATCATAATGTAAATATCATGCCACTGCTTGATTTTTTCTCTCATTTTTTTAAAAATACAGAACTTAAAAAAATTTTTTTTTGGCTGCTTTGGGTCTTTGTTGCTGCATGCGGGCTTTCTCTAGTTGGGGCAAGTGAGTGGGGGCTACTCTTCATTGCAGCGCACGGGCTTCTCTTTGTGTTGGCTTCTCTTGTTGTGGAGCATGGGCTCTAGGTGCATGAGCTTCAGTAGTTGCACCATGCGGGCTCAGTAGTTATGGCTCACGGGTTCTAGAGCGTAGGCTCAGTAGTTGTGGCACATGGGCTTAGTTGCTCCGTGGCATGTGGGATCTACCAGACCAGGGGTCGAACCCACATCCCTGCATTGGCAGGCGGATGCTTAACAACTGTGCCACCAGGGAAGTCCTTCTCTCATTATTATAGTTTGAGGTTCATACAAATAGATGATGCTTTCCATTCCATTTAACTGATGTAGTAAAATCCCAACTTGCTACATTTCATCTATCCAATTGCATATTGTTGGTCCATTTAAATTGGCTACAACTTTCTCCTACTAAAAGTGAAACAGAGAGACTTGTGCTTCCAGCAAAGATAAAGTGCCTTGAGCTGGATTTACCTTCCTGCCTAAAACAACTAAAAATACTAGAAAAATTATATGAAACAATAATTTGTAAGACAGTAAAGATCAGGCAGTAAGAGGAATCATACCTGAGAGACAGGAAACAAATGAGTTGAGCCCAAAGGTTGCCCCAGTTTACTGCCTTAAGAGCATTTTCAAGCCACAGCATGGCAACTCAGACAGAGACCTCTTTGATTTGGGGAGATGAAGCTGAGAGTCTGGGGAGACAAAGATGGCTAGAGTCCACAAGGCAAAGTACAGGAACAAGCTGCACAGAAACAGAACTCTGGAAAGCTAGAGGGTCCCACTTGAGACTATAGCAGAGAGGTGATCAGTACATGCATGTGAAGAAACTATCAAAGACCATGGAAAGAACCACCCAAAAGGAATAGGAGGAATGCTCCCATGCACCGATGCTCCAATGCTCATATAGAGCTTGGAATAGTACCTGTTCCCCAAACCAAACTGGAAAATCTCATAATTCATAGAGCACTCGGTTGAGTCATTAGAATAGTCTTGCTTTAGCAGTGGGGAATATCTATCTTTAAATTAAATTCTGCTCCAGTCTCTAACAAATCTTCAAACAAGACCAGAAAGAATTAATCTGTGTCCAAGTAGCTTAACTTATCCCAGATTAAGACATCAAAAATATTTACTGGGATACAAAGATATCTAGCACCCAACAAAGTAGAATTCATAATGCCTGGCTTTCAATAACAAATTATCAGGCATCCAAATTAGGTGTCATCCGGAAAGTACAAATTAAAACAATAAGGAGATACTACTATACGTCTATTGGAATGGCCAAAATCCAGAACACTGACAGCACCAAATGCTGGTGAGGGTGTGGAGCAACAGGAACTCTTATTCATTTCTGGTGGGAATGCAAAATGGTACAGCCACTTTGGAAGACAGTTTGGCAGTATCTTACGAAACTAAACATACTCTTACCATATGATTCAGCAATTGTGCTTCCTGATATTTATCCAAAGAAGTTGAAAACTTATGTCCACACAAAAACCTGCCCATGGATGTTTACAGCAGCTTTATTCATAATTGCCAAAACTTGGAAGCCGCCAAGATGTCCTTCAGTAGGTGAATGAATAGATGTACTATAGTACATCCACACAATGGAATGTTAGCACTAAAAAAAATGAGCTCTCAAGCCATGAAAAAACATAGAGGAACCCTAACTGTATATTACCAAATGAAGGAAGCCATTCCAAAAAAGCTACATACTCTATGATTCCAAAAATATAACATTCTGGAAAAGGTAAATCTGTGGAGACAGTAAAAAGATAACTGGTTGCCAGAGGTTGGGTCAGGAGGAGAGATAAATAGGAAGAGCTCAGAGGATTTTTAAGGCAATGAAACTAGTACTCTGTGTGATACCATATGATGGATACATGTCATTATACATTTGCATAAACCCACAGAATGTATAACATCAAGGGTGAACCTAATAAGGGGAAACTAGGAACTTTGGGTCATTATGATGTGTTGATGTAGGTTCGTCAGCTATAACAAATGTTGATAATAATTTGTTGTTGATCACGTGGAGGCTCTGCATGTGTGAGGGCATGGAGTATGTGGGAAAATTCTGTACCTTCTGCTTAATTTTAATGTAAACCTACAACTGATGTAAAAAATAAACTCTATTTTTAAAAAGTTATCAGGCATAAAAAGAAGTAGGAAAATCTGGCCCATAATGAGGAGGTAAATCAATCGATTGAAACCGAGCCAAGGACTCACATAGATGTTAGAATTATCAGACAAAGATGTTAAAACAGTATTTATAACTGTATTCCGTATGTTCAAAAAGCTAGAATAAGGCGGAAAAAAGCTATAGGAAATATTGAATATATTGAGTAAAGACCCAAATCAAACCTGTATAGATGAACAGTTCAAGGTGTTAAATGGAAAATACACTGGATGGGGTTAATAGCAAACTAGAAACAGAAATATGAAAGATCAGTGTACATGAAGACTAGCAATAAAAACTATCCAAAATCGAGAAAAGAAGACTAAAAAGTGAACAGGGCATCGGTAAACTGTGGGACAATCCAAACAGCCTAACGTACATATAACTGTAGTCCCCAAAGCAGGAGGGTGGGCAGGAAATACCTTTGAAGAAATAATGGCCAAAATTTCTTCCAAATTTGATAAAAACTATAAATCACAAATCCAAGAAACTCAATGAGCCTCAAGCACAAGAAACATGAAGACAACTGAACCAAAGACATGTCATAATCAAGTTGTTCAAAACTAGTGGTAAAAAGAGAATCTTAAAAAAAAAAAAAAAAAGAGAATCTTAAAAGCAGTCCGAGGAAAAAGATATCTATGTACAAAGGAACAAAAATAAGTAAGACTTCGGGAGCAGTATCTTTAAAATATTGGGGGAAAATATCTTCCCAATATGAATGCAAAATAAAACATTTTAGTCACATCCAAAAGCTGAAAGAATTCTTCAACAGCGGATATGCATGACAAGAAGTGTTCAAGAACTTCTTTCAGGAAGAAAGAAAATGTTAGCAGATGAAAATCCTATCTACACAAAGGAATGAAGAAAAACAGAAATAGTAATTCCATGGATAAACGTAGAGAATATCTTCCTTTATTATGCAAATCTCTTTAAAAGACATTTGACAAAACAACAACAATAACAATTATGTAGTGTGGCATTTATAACATTTACGGAGGTCAGATATAGAACAAAGATGCATAAAATCCAGGAGGGGAGAAATAGAAGTATAATATTAGGAGGTTCTTATACTGTATGTAATGTGCTACACCATTATTTGAAGGTACACTAAGGTAAGTTAAAAGCATGTACTATAAACCCTAAAGCAACCACTATAATAACAAAATAAATAGTTACAGCTAAAAAGCCACCAAAAGAGATAAAATGGAATAATAAAAATATTCAGTTAAATCAAAAGGAGGCTTTTAAAGAAGAATAAAACAGAAAATAATAGATAGGACAAATAGAAACGAATAGCAAGATGGTAGACTTAAACCTAACCATATCAATAATCACATAAATACGGTCTAAATGCTCCAATGAAAAGGCAGAGATAAATAGATTAAAAAAAAAAAGTGAAACCCAACAATATGCATCCTGCTAGAAATGCACTTTATAGTGAAAAAATAGGTTAAAAATAAAATGAAGGAAAAGATATATTATGTGAATACTAATCAAAAGAGAGATGGAATGGCCATATGAACATCAGACAAAGTAAACTTCACTGCAAAGAATATTAACAGGAATATAAGAAAAGTTCATTTTATAATTATAAATGAGTCAATTCATATAGAGGACATGAGTTTAACATGTATGCACCTAATAACAGAACTTTGAAATTCCTGAATCAAAAACTGATAAAATTGTAGACAAATCTACAATTATAATGGGAAATTTTAATACCCCTCTCAATAATTTATAGAATAAGTAGATTAAAAAATCTGTAAGGATATAGAAAACTTAGACAATGACCTTAAGCTCCTTTCGGCTATAAGTGGCAGAAATCCCTGATTCAAAGTGACAAGTAAAAAGAAATTTTTTTCTTAAAAGGTAGTCCAAAGTAGGGGGATTCAGTGTTTCAAGAATTTAAGTTCCACCATTTTGATATTCGTACATCAGCTTTCTCCTCGGACCAGCGCCTGTCATGGTCACAAGATAGTTACAGCAGTTAGGTATCACATCAGACATATCAACATTAAAGAAAGAAGAGACCTCTTCCTATATCTCTCTTCTATGTCTCCCTCTTATGATCCCAGAAGCCCTCTTTCAAGTCTCATTGGTCAGAATTGTGTCACACGCTCGTGTCTAAACAAATAATTAATATGAGAAATAGGACAACCATAATTGGCTTAGAACAGTCTGGACCAGGTCTGAGAATGGGGCAAGTCTCCCTTGAAAGCATGACTGAATGAAAAGATTAGAAATATAAATAAAATCAGGGTTCTCCTTGGGATGGAGGAAGGGGATGAGACAGGAAATGAATACAAGTCAGACAATCAATAGTAGCTACTACACCTGATTTCTCCTGAATAAAGAGGTTTCCCAACCTGGGTTCAGACTAAAAAGGAATCTGGTAGTACTTACAATAGACCAGAAACAGCCATAGGAGAGAAAAGTGCATGCTCCAGCAGAAACAGAGATCAATACGGAGCTACCCAGGGACATTTGGCTCGTCTCCTCCAGGACAATTTCTTCCACGTGCCTCCATGCTGCCGCCTCCACCTCTTTTGCAAAATCTAACTTAATAAAACCAGAAGCAACTAGCTTTAAAACTGCTGTCATGGGCGCTTTGGCTCTTTTCAAATAGTAGGATTAACAGCAACCTCAGGAAACTGCCCCACCAAGGAACCATTAGCCAGAAGCACTGACAGCTGGATAGCTGGAGTGAGTCCACCAACACAGATCTCTCCAGTTGTGAGGGGATGGGATACCATTGTACACAGATGGGTTTGTTGACATCTTTAAGCAGTGTTGACCTCAGGAGCAGGGAATGCTCTGCTCTCACCCCACAGAGGCATTTTACACGCTCAGCCAACCAAGAGGCCAACTGGGAAAGGGCACCAGTATGAAATAACAGAAGCAGAAATTGAATTTCAAAGGTCACTCTTTACTGATTAAGATTGCTTCAGACCACCTCTACTGAAAATGTAGTATCATCAACATCATCATCAACTGGGAGCTTGGTAGAAATGCAGTTTCTAAGCTACACCCCAGATCTATTGAATCAAAATCTCAGGATTAGAGACCCATAAATCTGTGTCTTAATAGGATCTCCAGGGATTTCTTCAAGTTTAAGAGACATTGCTTTAGATTTGTGTTGTACTTGTGGGTTTTCCTAGAATTTCAGTAGATCTTAAGAGGGCAGGAGGGAAGACAGGCAACGAGTAAGGCCACAGACATCCTCCAATGGAAGAAGACAATTAGCTAGATACAAAAATGGTGAGGTGGGGAGGGCCTGGACAGATCAGTAACTTACCCTGAACAGGTGTTTCTTTTAGAGATATCATCAATCTGTAATAAAATCTAGTGTGTATAGGCAGCATAATCAGGACATTACAGGGGAGGGCTCTTATGAAGGAAAGGCCATATATCCAGGGCCACTGCCTATGTCTATTTGGCTGCCCACTGTACAACTCCAGGGGGAATCTATGATATTAATGTCCTGGAACTGTGCAGCATGGCAGCCCTGCTGATACACCGCTGAGATCAAAGCATTTTAGATCTAGAAAGGACCACAAATCTCAATCCCTTCAATTTATAGACCAAAGGGAGTGAAATAACGTGACCAAGATCACATGGTTAACTTAGCAAGCAGAAACAAGACCTTGAAATCCAAACTTCTGTCTCAGGAAGTGAGTCCTCAGAGAATAATTCAAAAGAGATAAAGAACTAAATGTTTAAAAATAGTGGTTTTATTTCAACAACAATAACAGAAAAACCCCAACAGCAGTATCCAAGAAGATGGTAGAGGTTACGTAAATTACATTAAATGGTCAGGTTAAATACATAAATATATATGTATATACACACATATATACCTAAATTGTCTATGTATAAATATGTACATTACCAGTCATGTAAGTGAAGAAGCTGTCTTGGACATTCCAGCCCCAACAGATGTTCCATGTATCCAACTGGAAACAGTTCTGTCACCAAATGGCTGTGATTCTTAATTCCTCTTCTCTCCATAGCTGGTGGCGTTCATATAGTTATATGTACATTTATGTGTATATATATATCTCTATATATAGTTATTATGAAATTCATCTTTTCTTGGCCCTCCTCTCATATCTTATCAGTGAGTGGAGAGTGGAAATTAATGATGCAAAGAAACATAGGCAGCTGAGGTGCCTATGGGGTTTAACACAACAGATTTTTAAGATTTATGGGCTTCAGATAAATATTTCCAAAAATAAGGGCTAGCCTTTATGGGCTCTCTGCCTAGTCCAGCAGAACCTAACTTGTAGTCCACCACTTTAGAACGAAGTTTTATTCAACCAGTTTTGTCAGAGCGGGTGGAGTGCACACTGCTGTTTACCGGGTTTTGATGCCTCAGTAAGATTCACCTGGATTATGTATATGATAATGCCTGAAGGGTTCTTTAACAAAGGACTTTATTAAGACTATGAAAGGAATTGTTAAATCTCTAAACCAAATTGCTTCTGATAGATATATACACACTACAAAGTCTCCAATTCCTCATCAAAACATTCGTGTGAGTAACGGAACTCAGGGTCTGTCTGGCAAACACCTCTTATTTCACGCTCTGCAGATCTTCTTCCATGTATCCCACCCTGTCTGAGCAGCAGTGTCTGACTCTGCAGGGACCCTCGTTTCTTATTAGAGGAAGTTCTAGTCTTTGCTTAAGCCATTTTCAAAGTCGAGTCTTTAAGAAGCAGCTGATTTACCTGGAGGATTTGATTTCTCTACAAAATGATCTATAAAATGTTGGGTGCCTAGTTTATTTGTTAATCCCAGGAATGGCTTTTATTCTCTACTCCAGGTACTGTTTGTGCATCTGTATTCCCCTTGGTCTTCATAAGTGTTCCCAGAGGAAGGAAATATCTAAACTTCCTTTGACAAGAAGTATAACTTCCTTATTAAGTCTCAACCTGGAGATGGCTTTCCATTATGTATTTTGCATAATGCTGAAAACATCTCCTTGGCAGCAGGAGCTCATTGGCATACTAGTACAGTCACTTCATGCCCACAATCACGTGCATCTCATGCATATCACGTACAACTATTTATATGAAAGACTAGAAGAACCAGCACAAAACAGTACAATTGTAGAAGCATTATAGGTGAATTTCTCTTTTACCCAAGTTTGCCTACAAATATTTCCACTTTTGAAATTTAAATAACTTAAAAAAATAAATCTGTGCTATTTCCAGCAAATTATACTACCTCTAATATTCCTTCTTTGGATTCATTGAACACGTTCCTCAAAAGAGGGGTTTGTGCTTTTCCCACCCACTGAACCCCAAGAACCCAATTTTTGGAGAACCTATCCTAATTTCTTTGACCCTCTGGTTTTAGTGAAAAATTATCTAAGGCAAGCAGCAGTATGAATCTGACTGGAAGTGCCCTGTGGAGCTTCTGGTTTGGTCCAGGTTGCCATTTTCCTTGAAAATAGCATGAAGAACTTCAGCTTAAGGGATGAAGTGTTTTACTGACACTGAGATAAGTACCATGGCTTTGTTGGGGAGGTAGAAAGCCCTAGGGGAAATCCTCAGCAGGTGCTAGGTTTTAGAGCCAAGAAATTCCCATGAGAATTGCTGAGTTTCACATCGTCATCCCTGGAAATAGGTCAGAGCTTTATATTATTTCTCCAATAGAGGATCTTGGATTTCATGAGAAAGGTTGTTATGACCATTTGATAGTGTGCTTGACTCAGCAAACCAGTTCCTATTGAAGTGTCTAGATGATTTATGGGCATCCAGGGGAATAATACACAAGCTCTCAGAAGTGACTACAAAATATGTGTTTCTTGCAGGTAACCCGTTCCACCTAATTTTGGCTTTGGAAGCCTTGCTGTGCTAAACTGCCACAAAAGAGAACGTCCAACCTTGCACCATTTGCTGATCATGGTGTATGGCCATAGAAAACACTGTTGGGTTTGTTGCCCAGTTCACAGGGATCTCCACTCTCTGTGAGATAGTTTATATGCAGGGGTGGTCATAGAGGCTTTATTGGTTCTCTATGACCCTGAGTTTGAGGACATCCAAGGATGAGCATCTGACCAAGCTAAACCAATCAGAGTCCTTCCCTGGGATTTTACTTCCCTGGGATGTAAGGACCAAAGGTCACTCTTTGCTGATGATGAGAGCCAGGATGTGAGGCTTAAGAGTTCTCAATAACCATTTTTTAAACCCCTTTGTCACAAAAGAGAGGAAAGAAGTGGAGACTAGAGTGGAAAAACCCCTAAGGTCATTTAAGTCCCTAATTTCGATGCTTCTTGAGACCCCTTTCTTTTTTAGTTGTGTTAAGACATTTCAGTATTCATCCAATAAATTGCCATTTGTGCCTAAAATGGTTTCAGTTGGGTTTCTAACACTGTGATTAAAGTGTCCTAATACAAGGACACTTGGTGGTGGCAAACCACACTGATCTGTCCCATATGAAGCCCCAGTCGTCTGTCCTATCCATCTTCTGAGGGGGCAGATTTGAGCAAGGGCTACTGGCAAGTGTCATCAGTAACTCTGTTCAGAAAAGTGGAGAGTCCTTCCCAACTTTCTGTTCCAAGAGTGTCCTGACATCTAGATACTAGACCTAGAGAAAACAAACTCTTTTGAGCTCACCTGCAGAATCTTCCTCTTGCACACATCCCTTCATTCATGCTTCTACGTGTGTGATCACCAGGGCTGGGATGAGAGTGAAACAAGCCAGGTACTAAATTTAAAGAAGCACCCAATCTCAGGGTCTTGCAAATGCCCTAGGCCTCCCACTCACTCACCCTAGTACTGGCCCTGATGATCGCATGTGCCTCATTGAGGTTCATGGCACGAGGTGTACACGTTCAGGTTGGTGAAGTGTAAAAACGTTAGAATGAGGACCAAAAAGGAGAATTTTCATCTTGGCTCTATCACTGGCTCAATGTGATATCAGGAAAACTCTGTAAACTGTCTGGTCCTCCATTTCTAATTGGTAAATTAACGATAACCTCATTTACCCTCATTACTTCCAAAGAATATGACAAGAATAACATAAAATCATGTATAGGGAGGTTAAGAGACTGAGCCAATGTTGGAACATGCATTTGCAGAACACTAGGCCTTATCTCTTGGGTTTGCCCGTGACTCATCACTTATTTAAGTAATTAGACAAACATATATTCAGTGCCTACTGTGATCACGACCCCAAAGAAGAATTGAGCAAATAACAATCTCTAGAGGAAATGGAAGTTGGATAAAACTAGGGTGAAACTGACACTAGTATCCGCATATCCCCATGCCCAGTGACCCCTGTGATACAACTGTCCTTCCACACCAGGCTCTGAGCTCACCCAGATCTCTCAGGTTTGACTTACTTTTTATTCAAGGTCCACCTGTGTCCAAAGACTGATCAGCAAGAGGCCCACAGTTGCTACTGGGATGACTCTCATTCAAACTGTCTTAGGAGAAAAGGAATCAGTCCCAAGAACAATCACCCACACCTTTGATTTACCTGGAGCCTCCGAGTCCCAGACCCATGGGACAGAATTAGGTGATTAATAGGTCTAAAGGAGAGAGCTCCCAATGAATATTCTTTATTGCTGTTTTTGGTCTTTCTTGACCTTCAGTGACACATCTTATATTCTGAAGACCAGGATTATTGGAAATAAAACGAAATCTCCTATGTTCAGAGTTCATAACACCACAGAACAGTGCCTGGGGATGGAATTGCACTATACATTTAATACTCTGCATTAACAGGCAAGGTAGAAAGTCCCCTGTACATCTCCTCCTTTGCTGCCCTGTCTGGACCAAGAGATGGCACCTATTTAACAAGCGCAAGGGTGTAAATCCCTCATTGATATCTCTCACCATGGAAGGCCAAAGATTTTCTAAAAGAATGAAAAAGAGAGGCCACCCACCACTAGGCATTTTAGGACTCCGTGTTCGTGTTTAAATGTTAAACATTTACATTTTACAGCAAAGTGACATTTTTAGAGGGTTATATTGCCCATTTGCAGCCGTTACTCACTGCTGGGCATGGGCTTGGAGCTGGAGCTGGGTGATGAATCAAAGACACCCTTTGTGTCATGTCACTAAGCAACTCCCTCCTCTTCTGTCACTTGCAGAGCCTGGGCTGGGCACACAGCCTGTGTCATCCACATGGTGGATTTACAGGTCGCAATTTATGCCAGCCAAAGTTTCCTGAGGAAAAGGCAGCTGGAGCTGGGTTTTGGCCATGTCTCAATTACGTGCTGGGAGTAAAACATGGAGAAAGTGGGGATTGGCAGGCATGGACAAAGTCGGACCTGGCCCTTTGTCAAAGGCTCCCAAATCAACTGTCTAAAATGATGTTTCAGTCTACAGAATACAAATACATAGCAGAGGGTATGACCCCCTCTGCCACCCAGAATAGGCATCACTAACTGATCACAGTGCTCTTTCCTGCTGAGCCAGACATGGCCTCAAATATGTACTTGATTCACATTCTGGGCAGACACTACCAACTTGGTCCGCTGGTACGGAGATGAACCTATTTGTCACTCCTGCCTTGGTTTACATGCCAAAGTCTGTTTCCCATCTCTGTCTTTTTATAGTAAGATGAGTGACTTCAGGAATTCTCCATATACAGCTCTCTCTGAAAATAACAATAACAACAGTTGTAACAGTTGACGTGTGCTTCCTATAGACAAAGCACTTTACATGCATGAAAGCATTTAATTCTACAACAACCCAACGGTATCTATATTATACAAAACACGATCTGTCATTTATTGGACACCTACTGTGTGTTAGCTACCACATATGATGCTCTAATTCCCACATATTCCCATTTCACCATGAACTGAAAACTCGAAGAGAGTAAGAAAGTCACCATAGCCACACAGCCAGCTAGAGGGAAAGCCTGAATCTGAACCCAAGGATGTCTAATTCCAAAGCCTGTGTTTTCAAATAAGCACAAGACCTTGACATTTTGGCACATCAGCTCACCATTTTTGACCCTTTCATCTAGTTATCTTCTTAACTGCCAACATGGGAGATCTATTTTTTCTACCAGAAACTAGCCATAGATTTTCCCCAATGTGCTCCAGCTTCCCCGGCAGCATCCTTCTACCTTCCTGTCCTCAGCATCCATTTCAAATAGGTGAATCCGTAAACTTTTCACTAGGAAGAAAGAAGTGAGGCTACAGACTAGATAGAGTTGAACTAAATTCACTTATTGCTTTATTCAAAATGTGGTGCTCTGCTAGAAAGGAGGGGCTCCCTGCATCCTCCCAGTGGAACTTAGACTGGAGAAAGTGGGGACTCCCCAAGCTTTGTGCCATGAAGGGCTACATGGCTCTGCATTTGAACAGAGAAGAAAGAGCCCCTGCAGCCTCATCTCTGTTCCCTCATGCTGAAAACTTAAGCCACAACAAGATTCTCTCTTTCTTTCTTTTTTTAACATATTGAAGTATAGTTGATTTGCAATGTTGTGTTAGTTTCTAAGTACAGCAAAGTGATTCAGTTATACATATATATTCTTTTTCATTATAGGTTATTACAAGATATTGAATATAGTTCCCTGTGCTATTCAGCAGGACCTTATTGTTTATCTATTTTATATATAGTGGTTTGTAACTGCTAATCCCAAACTTCTAATTTATCCCTCCCTCTCTTTTCGCTTTGGTAACCATAAGTTTGTTTTCTATGACTGTGAGTCTGTTTCTGTTTTGTAAATAAGTTACTTTGTATCACATTTTAGATTCCACATATAAGTGATACCATATGATTTTTGTCTTTGTCTAACTTACTTCACCTAGTATGATAATCTCTAAGTCTACCCACATTGCTGCAAATGGCATTATTTCATTCTTTTTTACGGCTGAGTAGTATTCCATTGTATATATAGAATACATCTTTATCCACTCATCTGTCAATGGACATTTAGGTTGCCTCCATGTCAAGATATTTCTTAGCACCAAGCTTTCACACCTGCTGTTCATTCTGCCAAGAACTTTTATCTGTTAACTATTGTCTGTCCCCTCCTCTACAGCCTCCATCTCCCCCACTTCAGCACCTTTGTCTGGCCAGCTCCCACTCATCTTTCATGTTTTAGCTCGTCTGACCTACTTCCTTTGGAAACCTGAGTTACATGCTTCCTTTATGCTTTCCTTAGCACCCAGCACTTCCTCCAGGCCTGTGCGTGTCACACTGTCTGTCTCCTCCACTGGGCTATAAGCTTAGTGAGGACCAGTATGTGTCTGACTTGTATCCCCAACACCCAGTACTGTTTCTGGGTCTGTACTAAAAGACAACTGAATAATGGATGATTGAATTGAATGGATGGATCAACCCACTGTTGAAGAGCAGCTGGATTGGCATGCATAGAGAGATTCTCCCCACCTCACTCCTATGCCCAGTTAAGTATGATTGGCAGATTCTCCCAGGCTGGTGGAAATATGAGAGCAACCATCATATCCCACAGGGAGTTCAGAAGTGAAATCTAAGGGTGGTGAGAAAGCATGCCTAGAAAGATTGCTTTGTTCAGATGTTGTCCATCAAACAACTTTGGCTATAATGGAAAGTAAACATGAGCAATTCCATCTTAGTTTCATTGCTTATCATAGCCAGAATCCATATCTGATGTTGAAAGAAAAGTTCAAAATATGTGTATTGATTTTTCAAAAATAGATACGTGTTCACCTATACAGGACCGTGGGCGTCAAATGAGAATCATTTCCAGAATCTAAGGACAGGGCTATTAAATGTCACCTGCTTGCCATAAATTTAATGAGATTTGCCAGCTTAAGATCGATGAAGGAAGAAGGGCACTTGGTTGATTCACATAACTGGGAAGAAGGGAGTAGAGTGGGTCTCAGAACATGGTCGGACCCAGAAACTCAAATTATTTCATCACACTTCTTCCTTCTTGAGGCTCAGCTTTGCTCTGTACATTGCTTCCTCCTCTTCTACTGTAGATGGCCTTCTCCCTTGGTCTGTATGCCCACAGACCAGACAGCTCTAGGCTTTCATCATGCTGGCTTGGGAACTCTGGAGGAAAGAGAGAGCTCCTCTCTGTATATAAATTCCAAAGAAGGGTATCAATTGATGCTGCTTGGGTCTCATGCCCCCACCCCTAGACTCAAGCACTATGGGTGATGGACACCCAGCTGTGATATACTAAGAAAGATATATTTGGTCTCTGTCTCTTGTTCTGGACACATAACTCCTAAAACCCTTGTAATTTCTTGAGTTATAGGAGTATCTTTTGTTTTAATGTTTAGTCTTAGTTTCTGTTTCCTTAAACAAGAGATTCCAAGACCCTTGAAATCTCTGGAGTAATAAGTGTCTTTTTGTGTATTAATAAGAAGACTGGTGACTGGGGTCTCTAGATAGTTTCAGTATGGGGACTTGTTGCCAGGGGAACCAACCGTGTAATTTTAGGGTTGGAACTTTCAGCCCCACCCCTCACCTCCAGCCTCCAAGGAGGGGAGAGAGGCTGGAGATTGAGTTCAATCACCAATGACCAGTGATTTAATCAATTGTGCTTACATATTGGAACCACCATAAAATCCCCAGACAATGGGGTTCAGAGAGCTTCCAGGCTGGTGAATGCATCCATGTGCAGGGTTGGTAAAGATCCCCCCAATTTCACGGAGATAGATGCTTCTGTGCTTGGGACCCTTCTGAACATAAGCAAAGTGTTTCCTTGAGTTCTGTGGACCATTGTAGCAAATTATTGAACCTAAGGAGGGGGTGGTGGGAACCACCAATTTGTAGTCAATTCAGAAAGAAGTTGCAGGTAACCTGGGGACTCACTACTTGTCATTGTTGTCTGAAGTGGAGAGGCAATCTTTTAGGACTGAGCCCTTAACCTGTGGGGTCTGTGCTAACTCCAGGCACTTTGTCTCAGAATCGAACTGAACTGTGGAACGCCCAGGTGATGTCCACAGAAAATCAGAGAATTACTTGGTGTGGAAAACCCACACATTTTGTATTAGAAGTGTTGAGAGTAGGCAGGGATGTAAATTGGTGTAGCCACTGTGGAAAACAGTATGGAGGTTTTTCAAAAAACTAAAAATAGAGTTACCATATGACCCAGCAATTCCACTCCTGGGTAGATATCCAAAAACAAAGACACTAATTCGAAAAGATACACACACCCCCATGTTCATATCAGCATTATTTACAATTGCCAAGATATGAAAGCAACCTAAGCGTCCATCAACAGATGAATGGATAAAGAAGCTGTGGTGTGTGTGCGTGTGTGTGTGTATGTACATACATATATATGTATATACATACACACACACGCACACACACACATAATGGAACACTATGCAGCCATAAAAAGAGAATGAAATTTTGCCATTTTCAGCAACATGGATGGACTTGGAGGGCATTGTACTAAGTGAAATAAGTCAAACAGAGAAAGATAAATATTGTATGATATCACCTATCTATATGTGGAATCTAAAAAATACAACACACTAGTGAATATAACATAAAAGAAGCAGACTCACATATATAGAGAACAAACTAGTGGTTACCAGTGGAAGGGGAGGGGCGATATAGGGTTTGGGAGTGGGAGGTACAAACTATTAGGTGTAAGATAGGCTCAAGGATGTATTGTATAACACAGGGAATATAGCCAATATTTTGTAATAACTGTAAGTGGGAAGTAACCTTTAAAAATTGTATAAAATTAAAAAAGAAGTGTTGAGAGTAGAGAAGTCATTTGGCCTGTGGTTGGGGTGGCCAAGGTTCTGTGAACCTCACCAAAGCTACGCAGAAAGGAGCAGTGAGGATAGGAGGAAGGGAGGGAGGGAGGGAGGGAGGGGAGAAGGAGGGAGGGGAGATGGGAATGATCTATTTCTTGATTGTGGTAATTGTTATACAGACATATAAATTTATCAAAACTCATCAAAACCTATACTTAAAATGGTTTTGCATTTTGTTGCATGCAAATTATAACTCAGTAAAGTTGATTTTTAAAAATATTAACTCTTCTAGGGAACCTCTTCTGACTACCCATATAGATTTTTTTTTTTTTTTTTTTTTTTTTTTTTTTTTTTTGCGGTATGCGGGCCTCTTGCTGTTGTGGCCTCTCCTGTTGCAGAGCACAGGCTCCGGACACGCAGGCTCAGCGGCCATGGCTCATGGGCCCAGCCGCTCCGCGGCATGTGGGATCTTCCCGGACCGGGGCACGAACCCGTGTCCCCCGCATCGGCAGGCGGACTCTCAACCACTGCACCACCAGGGAAGCCCTAACCATATAGATTTGAGCATCACTTCCACAGCCCTTGCAGTGGTCCCCACGTCTTTGTTATAGCATGACTCATGCTGCTCTGATTATCAGCTTAGCTGTCTGTCTCCCACACTATGTGAGCCTCTGGAAGGCAAGAACTATGTTCCATTTAACCTTTGTACCCAGAATAACTGGTGCAGGGCTCAATATATAGTAGACAATTTAGTTTCAGCTCTGTAAACTGGAAATTTCATGCATAAGGTTAGAATAAACATAAGTAGCATAAATTTAGGAGATTTTTGAAACCTGAAGCTAGAGTAATTGAAATATCACAACTCACTTCTCCCCAATCCTCCAAGAATGGGCCAACATCTTGGAAGTGGCTTTAGCTTCCTAAGGTGGTGGAATATGAGGATAAAGTAATTTCACTTTGATTTTAAGGGGTTAAGAGATTTCAGTTGATAGCTGGGTAAGAAGTTCAAAACAGAATTTAGTTCAAGGCAAAGGAGTAGAATCCAGAAAGTGAAAAATTAACTTTGTATGAATGAAAACAGAAAGCTTCATGGGAGAGGTAATGTCTGAGCTGGAATATAAAAACAGTTTTTGGTGTTTTATTCGGAAGAGGCAACGTAAGTGCTAGAATGAAACTCCAGAACAGAGAGGAGAAAAGGGAATTCCAGGTATTGAGACCAGAAAGCAAATAAGTAATTCAATTAATTAATTAATTTTAAAATGGCACAGTGTGGAAGGGAAACTACCAACAGTTTGGTGCTTCTGAAGGGTCAAGTGCAAGGAAGGATGTGAAAGAGGAACACGGAGAAATTAGCTCGAGACACTTGATGTCTGTGTAATAGGCGAGAGCCTTGGGAATTCCTCAGGGTCAGGGTCGTAGCAAAGGCTCAGCTGTGGGAAAGTGTGTCCAGCCCTCTGGTGTTCTTTCTTTCTGTCTGGCAGGAGATCTGGACCTGCTTTGGAGAAGAGCCAGTGGCTCCCAGGCTCCCTCCCAACATCGCAGCATCATTCAGGGTCCTCAGTGGTCTTCTCCAGCTGAGCACAGTAGCCAGGGATGGTCCAGGCCTCACCTCACAACTATTTTCCTGGTAGTATCAGCTTGCCAACTGCCTTGAAATATTAGAAGAGAATGCCCTTTTGCTGAGTTTTATCATATGTCCATGTTGCCAGATTGACTTTCAAATCTTTTTCTAAAGAAAAAAAGAAAAGAAAAGAAAACTTTTCCCCTAATGAAAACTATATAAAACCTCAATATACAAAAAAAAGATAAGATTGCAGCAGCTTTGTTGAATCCAGGTGGAGGGGCCTGGAGTTCAGGCCCCCAAAACTTAGCCTCTCCTCTTCCTCCCCTATTTTTACAAGGTCCCTGGGAACACCTCCAGAGGGCTCCAGGGCTCTAAGGGGCACAGTCAAAAGCCATCCAGCAGAGATGACCTCTGGGACAAACGGTCTGTGTTTTCCCCGTTCCCAGGACCTGGAGCCTGGGGGATGCTCAGGGGGCCCATTTTTAAGAGCAGCTGTGGTTTATCTTGCTTCTCAGGCTGCACATTCATCCTCATCTTTGTCTTTCTCCCCGTGCTTCCTAAGTGGGAAGGAAACTTTCCTTGGGGCCATATCTCCTCCTCTCTCCCTACACATTGTGGTTCCCTCCTTCCTTAGGGAAGTCTTGCCATTTTCAGTTTGTTTTATACTCAAGCCCTCTCCCTCACCCCAGCTGTCCTCTGTCACCCAGCAGTCTTTAGGATTCTCCTTGATCCCTTGTTATGTATTTGAAACTCTCCACTGGAGAGCCTGGGTGGTGGATGTGTTTGCCCCCGAAAGGTCCTAGTGTAGTAAAGGTAGGCACTGGTGGGGTGAGCCCGGCACAGATGGGTGGGAGAGATTGCCCCAAGTGAGCCTGGAGACTGGGGAGACATTAGCCCCATCTCGTGAGCAGGGGACAGTTTGGAGCTCAGCCTCTTGTTCTAGTGAGAGAAAAGTCTGTTCCTCCAAGACCCTGCCTTCCCGAACCTGAGGCCCCAAGGATCACATAGGAAAGAGTTAAGTGAGCCACATGGTTATTTGTAAGGGATTTGCTTTTTTCATTTCTTCTTGTATGAAACTCAAATTGAAATTTTAGTCCTCCTCCCTAAAGTTCATCATTTCTGTGGTTATTTTTTCCTTATTTACACCTAATAACACCATATGTTGGGATAAGTGATACAAGAGCAGGAGTCTTACTCCATGAATTCAGGTATGCAAGATATCCACACTGTTTTATTCTCTTTAAATCTGACTTTACTGGACTCCTGCCCCAAACACTGGCTGGCAGGAAATTCAGTCATGGTCATTATTGCAGTTCCCTCCCTGGCCTCCGGGCTCTCCCAGAGACTCCCCGGGGTCTCAGGGGTCCTAAGCACCTATCACAGGCTTTGCTTCTGATCCTTAGAAAACTTCTCCTCTCCCTAAATCTAGTACCTGCACTCCTAGGGTCCCCTAGACCCCTCCTTAAGACTCCAGATTTAGTCCCAATTATCTCTCTCCTCTATTATTATATCCTTCTGGCCAAAAAATTAAAATAGGGATTATTTGTTAAAAGTTTGCCAAAGCCAAGGTGTGTGCCCTTCACTCACTGCATTACCTCGTTTACTCATCACAATGGCCCCAGGCACCCCCAGGTTGGAACAGGAGTATTAGAGTATCGTCTCCTTCATCAGGTAGAGGTGGAAATGGAGGCCTGGAGAGAAGAAATCATGGGCTAAAGGCCATTCTGAGCACCTGGAGGGCCTGCCTACCCATGACCACCCACCACCTTCACCAGCCTCACTCTGCCCTTTGATTTAAGGCCACATCACCCTCTTCTCCTCAACATCCCTCAGGATCCAAGGGATGCTTTCTCTTGCTGTAGGTCAATCCAAGATGCCTTCCCAGGACCCCAGGGTATTTTGCTGTAAGCATGGTACCTTCTCTGCTTCTCTCTCCTCTTTCCCTTCAGTCCACCCCCACTTTCTGCTGAGTCCCTTCCCAGACCCAGCGCCCACTTACTCCCAACCTGCGCCACCTGACTGTAGTACCAAGCCCCGCTTATCTTCCAAGGCATTTCTCTGCCACCATTCAAGCTGCACATTTCCTCCTTCGAAAAGTGTTTCCAAATCTGCCTAATGGGGCAGACAGCTTGCCCGGCTGGGTCAGGCTCTTCTGCAAACGAACACCCAAACCCTAAGTTGTAGAGTTTGAGTAACACGTTAAATCAAAAATTCTAACCATCTTGTTTCACAGAAAGGGAAACCAGCTGAAGCTCGGAGAAGGGAAGTGATCCAGCCAGGGAAGGTCAAGCAGGACGGAACCCGCGTCTGCATGCACACCTGGGCGGCCTCACTTTCTGCTCCTTCTTGCTGGCCTTGGGGAGGATACTTCTATCTCTACTTCCCCTCGGGGCATTTAGCCAAGGATCCAAGGACCAGCAGTGCCCCAGAACCTGGAAACTAGATGACAAATCAGACACCCCACACCAGCTCCCCTTCACCATTAAACACCCAAGTAGCCAGATATAATTAAATATAAAATTAGCTCAGTTGCTTCTGGGTGACAGTTCAGAACAGAAAAAAAAAACAAAAAAAGCTTGGTAACAAATTTGTAGAAGTTCTAAAATTGGAATTGGTGCACAACATCAAACTAATAACATTTCAACTAATCTCAGAGACAAAATCAGCACAAATTCTAGATGAAGCTGCTATAGGATTGACACACATATAATTTATTTGACAAGCATAGACTTTTTAAAAAGAGAAAACCACTATTAAATGTTACCACAATCACTTTCAATTTGGAGTATGACAGCCCACTCATCATTTTTGAGTCGCCAGCCTCCCAGGGCCCAGGCACTTGCTCCCTCGGGCCCCCAAATCTCACCCTTCCTGCAACCCCTCCCTCCTCTTCCCTGACACTCCTCCCCCATCTGCCAAACCAAGTACAGGGTGCACTTCGTTCTCCCCGCTGAGATTCAGCAATGGATAGAATAATCATAGTACTTACCAGTCACTGTATCCCTACACAGTGCTGTACATCTTGTTTAATCCTCACAGCAACACTACGTGTTAGGTTCTTTTGTTATTTTATAAATGAGGAAAGCTAGGCCTACAGAGGATACACACCTGCCAAGGTTCCTCATTGAGCAGTGGAAGCCTTTGGATTCCAGGGTCTCTGGCCTGATTCACTTCCCATAACACCTGCTCCACATGGGTGGATGAAGGAGGATCACGTGAGGCAATGCATGTAACAAGTCTGGCACATACTGGTACTTCATACATGTCAGTTCCCTTCCTGCTTCTGATTGATGTATGTATCAGGATATACGTATCTCCTTCTCTTTCCCACTACACTGCCTTTATTTTCTCTATTAGAGATATATCCCTTTGAGTTTTTAAGGAAGAGGGTTTTAATGATGCTGGGGATTTGTGCTTTCAACATCACTGCTAACTTATCAAATATTTTGAAATAATTACCAGAATTTAACTTCTCTCTTTTGTCCATTCTCTAGTTTCCTCTGGTCACTATGAATGCAAACACAATCTATCAATATTTTGTGAACAGACTTAGGATTCGGAATCCAGGAAGACAAATATTTGTGAAGATGGAATTCCATGTATGGGGAGCGGTAACCTTGGTGGGGACACCTCGGTTAGCCCAACCCCTGCAGGACCCTAAGGATCCCTGGGCCTTACCAGGGAAAGCCTCTGAATAAAGAAGAAGGTTAGGCCAGATTGGGTCATCATTAAAGTCCATTCATCCACCTTTACCATGGACCCATATGCACCAAAAGCCTAATGCAGAAGCTCATGGGCTCTGGAAGGGAGCTGCCCCTGACATGGCTATCAGTGTTACCTGGGCAAGTGACACAACTTCTCCAAGTTTCCTCATCTCTAAAACTGGGACAATGATAACACCTACATTACAGGATTATTGTAAAAATGAAATGGAATGATTCATTTAAGTGCTTAGCACTGTGCCTGGTACACTATGCTCTGTGAACACCAGCTCTGGCTGTCACTAGTAGTAATAGTATCCATAGCAGTTGTAATCGTAGTGATCGTAGGAAAGACGTTTTCTCAGCAGGGACTGCCTCGACTACACAAACAAGAAACGCAACAACTCAGATTAATCCTGAGCTATGCTTTCAATTTGAATTGATCAATTAGCTTTCTGATATACCTTTTTTTTTGCGGTACACGGGTCTCTCACTGTTGTGGCCTCTCCCGTTGCGGTGCACAGGCTCTGGATGCGCAGGCTCAGCAGCCATGGCTCACAGGCCTAGCCCCTCCGCGGCATGTGGGATCTTCCCGGACCGGGGCACGAACCTGCGTCCCCTGCATCGGCAGGCGGACTCTCAACCACTGCGCCACCAGGGAAGCCCTGATATACCTTTAATCCATAATTTCATCCCAACTTACTCCTCAAAAGAATTTAAGACATTACAATGAGACACTGTTAAATTAGAGGGAGAAAGTTGGAAATCATTTTGCAAAAGGAGAGAGGAGACATTGGAAGCAATCTCACTTTCATTTCTGACCTTCCTCATAGCCAGTACGAAAGGGAAGCCAGATGGTCTGTGACATACTCATTATCTGATGTTTTGTAAGCAACTGTAACAGTAAGACAGTCTGGTATTGGTGTTGGAATATACAAAGAAATCAACAGAACAGAGTACAGAAATAGACCCATATATTTACATTTAATTGATCTTTGACAAAGGTTCAAGACAAGCACGGTCTTTTCAACAAATGATACTGGAACTACTGATTATTCTTATACAAATATATTTATATTTTATATTTATATATAAATATAAATATTTCAGTATTATAAATATATTATATATTAAATAAATTTAATTTGAGATGGATCATAGACTTAAATATAAAAGATAAAACTATAAAGCTTCTAAAGGAAAACACAGGGCAACATTTTTGTGATCTTGTTTTAGGTAGATTTCTTAGACAAGACTTAAAAGTAATACCATAAAGGAAAAATTTGATAAACTTTACTTTCTCCATTAAGAAAATGTAAAAGCAAGCCACTGATTGAAAGAAAACGTGTGTGTATATACACACACACACACACACACGTATATATCTCCAGTAATCATATGAGAGAAAGTGTTCAACATCATTAGTAGCCAGGGATATGCAAATTAAAGCCCCAATGAGATACCATTGCACACCTACTAGGATGGCTAAAATTAAAAAGATTGACAATGTAAAATATTGACAAGGATGTGAAACCACATGCATTGCTAGTGGGAACATAAAATAGGTATAAAATGATTCAAAGTTAAGTATACACCTGTCCTATGACCTAGAAATTCCACTTTCAAGCATTTATCCAATAGATACAAAAATATGTGCTAACAAAAACACTTGTAGAAGAAAGTTAATAGCAGTTTTACTAATAATAACTCCAAACTAGGAACAACCCAAATGCCCATCAATATGAGAATGGATAAAAAAATCGTGTTATAGTCATACAATGGGATATTGTTCAGCAAAAAAAACGAACTACCAATACACATTAAAAATGAATAAATCTCAAAAACATTATGTCAAGTGAAAGTAACTAGATACAAGAACACTATACAAGTGAAGTTTGAGAACAAGCAAAATTATGTGGATAAAAATTTTTTTTTAAGTTGCAGGTAATATGGGGTGAGAGTGAGGAGACTGCTGGTAAGAGACATGAGGGAACTGTCTGGGGTGATGGAAATGTTCTCTATATTGATTAGGTGGAGATCACATGGGTGTAAACTGTTGTAAAAATTTCATGGAATTGTAAACTTTAGATTACAGTGTTTTTTTTTAATTGTACCTTCAAAAACCTACTCAAAAGCAGGCAAGAAAATAAGAAACTCAAAAGGAAGATCAGGCAGGGAAATAGGAAGTATATGATAAGGTATTAGATTTAAACCCAAATCCAGCAACCACTATATTACATGTAAATATGCCAGATGCTCCAATTAAGAGACAAAGATTTGTCAGACAGGATTTTTAAAATTCCAACGATTTGCTGTTCATAAAAGACACATTTAAAACATAAGTTACAGAAAGGTTGAAAGTAAAGGATGAGAAAAAATAACCTATGCAAATTTTAACCAAAGAGAAGCTAGTGGAGCTGTATTATTATTATCAGTCAATGTGAACTTTAAGACTAATGAAATTGCTAGGGAAAAAGAAACCACTTCATAATGATCAGGGTTTCCATTCACCAGGTAGAAAACAGAAATTCTAAATATATAGAATTTATATATTTATAAATATATAAATGGCTTCAAAATATTTAAAGCAACAATTAAGAGGAAAACTAGATAAATCACATAGTCGAAGATTTTAACTCACTTCTTTAAGTAATTGATTGAAAAGCAGCCCAAAAAATCAGTAAGAATATGAGACATTTTAACAACATAAAGTGTAGATTTAACCTAATGAACAAATAGAATACAGATAGTTTTCCAGTGTTTGTGAAACATTTGCAAAACTGATCATATGTTGGGCCACAAAACAAGTCTCAATAAACTTCAAAAGTTGAAACTGTGAATACATACTTTGACAACAGAGGAATTAAACTAGAAATCAATTGTTAAAAAATAACAAAACTTTCAGTATGTACCTTTGAAATATACTTTCAAATAATTCATAGTTTAAAAATTAATCACACCAAATTATAAAATATTAATTGCAAGATAAGAATATGACATACTAAAATAGAATGCAGTGAAAGCAATGCTTAAAGGGAAATTTATACTTTAAATGCATTTATTAGAAGTAAAAAAGAATTTTTAAAAATCAGTGATGTAATTAATCATTCCAACAGGTTAGAAACAAACCTCAGCAAATTAAAACCAAAGAAAGTAAGAGGAAGAAAATGACAACAAAAGATAAGGGCAGAAATAAATGAAATAAAAACAAACTAAAATGGAGAGGGAAAATCAGAGCCAAAAGCTGGTATTTGGAAAAAAGTTATAAATTTGATAAATCCTTGACAAAGCTGATTAAGAAAAAAAGAAAGAGCAGGTACAAATGTCAGGAATGAGGAAGACATCCTTACATTTTATACAAACATTAAAGAGACGGTAAGAGGATATTCTGAATAGCTTTATGCCAATGTTTGAAAGTTAGATTAACTGGACAAAGTCCTAGGAGAAACTCAACTTATCAAAATTGACAGGAAAAGTTGAAAATATAATTACATAATTATTTAAGAAATTAAATAATCAATTGAAAATCTCCTCCAAAGAAAATGTTCCTAGACCCAAGTAGCTTCACTAGTGAATTCTGCTAAATGTTTAAGAATGAAAAAAAAAAAAAGCCAATCCTATTTAATTCTTCCAGAGAATAAAGAAAAGGCAATGGTTCCCAACCTATTTTATGATGCCAACATAATCTTAATACAAAACTTGACAAGAACAGGATGAAAAGAAAAACTATAGGACAATTGCACTCAGAACACAGAAGCAAAAATCCTAAACAAAAGATTAGGAAATGGAATCAGCAATGTATAAAAGAATAATGCATCAGATCAAACTGAATTTATTCTGGGAAGGCAAGATTAGTCTAACATTGAAACTTCAAGCAACCTAGTTCACAATGACAGAACAAAGAGAATATCTGTAGGATCATTTTAATAGATAAAGAAAAAGCAATAAAATTCCACATCCATTCTTCATCAAAATAAACAAGAATCACTTAGCAAAGTGGGAATAGAGGAGAACTCATTAGCCTGATAAAGTAAATCTATGACAAACCTATAACAAACATCAAACTTAATGATGAAATGTTGAAAGCTTTCCCTTTGAAATAGAGAATGAAATATTTGAACAACACAATTAGACAGCTAACAGCATCCCTTGCCAATATGGACTGAAGGTCCTAACTAGAACAGTGAGGCTAGGGGAAAAAAGCGTAGAGATTAGAAAGGAAGAAATAAGACTTTTTTGTGTATCTAGAAAATCATTAAAGAAGCTACAAATTTCTTAGCAAGTTTGTAGATACAAGGCCAATATACAAAAATCAATTGATTTCTATCTAGCAAAAGGAGGAAGTCAGAAAATTTTAAGAAATTAAAAGATTCCCATTTACAGTATCTTTAAAAGAATTATCTATCTAGGAATAAATCTAACAAAAGTTGTGAAAGACATTTATGCAGAAACCTCTGAAATATTATAGGATGAAATAAAAGGAGACCTTAAATAAATAAATAAACAAATAAATGAGGGATTCCTGAAGAAGAAGACTCCACATTATAAAGATATCAGTTCTTTCCAAATTTATGTGAAGAATCAGGGGAATCCCAATCAAAATTACAAGTATTTTTTTTTTTGTGGATCTTGACAAGCTGATTTTAAAATTTATAGGAAATAAGAAAGATTAAGACAGTTGTAGAAAAGAAAAAACAAGGTGGGAAGAATTGCTCTACCATAAAGCAAGACTCATAAAACCACACTAGTTAATAACAGTGAGGAACTGGTACAGGAACAAAGAAATAGACCAATGGAATAGAAGAGCTCTCTAGTCCAAAACCAGACCCACAATTAGGTACTTCACCTTCGACAAAGGTGCCATGGCAGAGGGGGAAAAGATGTTTTTTCAAGAAATAATTTCCCACATCAATTGGATTTGGGAAATCATTTAAACTTGACCCCTACTTCACATTGTACACCAATAAATCATTATTAAGATGATATAAAAGACATAAATCTTACATCTGAAACAAGAAACTACAAGGCCCTTGAAGAAAATATAGAATACTTTCATAACCTTGTGGTAGGAAAAGACATCTTACTAGAACAAGACACGAAAAAGGCACTAAGAATAAAGGAAAAGACTGATGAATTGGACATTAAATTATGAACTTCTGTTCATCAAAAGATACAAGTAGGAAAGTGAAAAAGCAAGCACATGGCGGAAAAGATTTCACAACACACATAACTGGCAAAGGCCTCATATCCACAGTATAAGAAGACGTCTTACAAATCAGTAAGGAGAAGATGCACAACTTGAAAAAATGGGAAAGAATCACCGATAAGAATGTCACTAAAAGAATATTCAATTGCCCAGCAAATAGATGAAGAGGGAGTCAACTTCATTAGTAATCAGTGAAATGGAAAAATGAGCAAATCAGAGTATAGTCATACAGAACAGTACCCAGAATGTCTAAAATTAAAAGAAGTAGCCATGATAAGTATTGGCAAAGAAGTAGAGCAAGGGGATCCTCATACAGTACTGGTGGGAGTGAAAATTGTTATAATCCCTAGGTAGAACAGTTTGGCATATCTACTAAAACTAAGCGTACGTATACTCTATGACCCAGCAATTCCACAAGGACATCAGGAGATGTGGTCAATTACAGTTATAACAGTTTTGTTTGCAGTAGCCCCAAACTAGAAACAACTACTGGTGGTATTTTTATACAAGGGAAATTGATACAGCAATGAAAATACATGAAATTCAGCCACAATGTGTACAAAATCTCCAAAACATAATGTTGATCAAAGCAAGCCTGACACAAAATGTATACAGTACAACTTCCTTTTTTGACTCTAAAAACTATATAGTATTAAGAGCTGCCTGATTAGGTGATAAAAATTTTTAAATGCAAGTGAGTGATTACGACAAAAGTCTGGCTAATGGTCATCTCTGGGGGGACAGGAGGGAGGTGATCTGGAGGAGAACCGAGGTGGCTTCTGGGACGTTGTTCCATTTTTATTTGGGTGATGGTTTTGTGGATTTTTGCTTTGTGATAATTAAGCTGTACATTTCTGTTTTAAGTCACTTCCTATATGTGTGTTACATTCAACAATACCTAGAAAGGAGACAAAAAAGAGATGGGATTGGTGACACGGACCCAAGGGACCCCAGGGAGATTGCCTTCTGGGTAGACAATAATCCATTTGTTTTTGCTGTTTAGACTGAGTGATGCCCCAAAGAACAAAAGGAATATAACATAAAAATTTTGTGTCAGGGTCCACTCGGGCAAAAGTGTAGCTTGTCATGTAAATGAGATGTAAAACTAGCTGGGTCTGCTTTATTTCAGAGTGACTGGCCCCGTGATGGGCTAAACACAAAACCTTATTTTGAGAGCCGCTGCCTGAGAAACCAGAGTCGGAGCTGCAGAGAAGGTGCTCATGGTTTGGGAAGATCTGGTGGTAGATGAGGCTCATGAACGTGGTGGCCTCCATACAGCCCAGACCCAGCGTTCCAGTCAAGGGAGTTTCCTGAGGGCAGAGCAACTGGGAGCTCCAGGAAAGCTGAAGAAGGAGGTGCCTGAAGCCCCTGTGTAGACACTGGGAACATAATGACTCCTCCTTCCATTGCAGGGGGAGCCAGAGGGATCCCTAAGGGGCATCTGTGCCTGCAAAGTTTGCCCAAAGTCCCCATGTGTGGTGGTTAATTTCACGTGTCAACTTGACTGGCCACAGTGTTCCCAGATTAAACATTATTACTGGGTGTGTCTGTGAGGATGTTTCTGGATGAGATTAGCATCTGAATCAGTGGACTCAAGCAGATTGCCCTCCCCAATATGGATGGGCATCATCTCATCCTGATAGAACAAAAGACAGAAGAGGGAGGAATTTGCCTCTTTTTCCCATCTCTCTGTTGAGCTGGGACATCTTATGCCATCGTTTCCAGCCCTTGGACTGGGGTTTACTCTATCAGCTGCCCTGGTTCTCAGGCCTTTGGGCTCAGACTGAATTATACTTTCCTGGAACTCCAGCTTGCAGCCTGCAAATCATGGGACTTCTCAGCCTCCATGATCACAGGAGCCAATTCCTCATAATAAAACTCCTTTTATAAACGTACCACTGGTTCTGTCTCTCTGAAGAACCCTGACTTAGACACCCTTTCTCCAGAATATTCTGCCTGCTTGCTGTCAGTTGTCCCTCTCTCCTTTCTCTGTGTTCCTCTCTCCAAACATCCGCCCAGGGAAGCTGTTCTCTGTTTAAATTAGAACCTGGGTCCAGACCCTCGCACCACGCTGTCTTTGGGACTAGACAGACTCCTGGGTGTGTGACTCTAGCAGCCGCTGAGGGCTCAGTTTTATCTGGCATGGGAATGGCATTTGGCACTGGTGAGGGGACTTCTGGATGAAATGAATCCCCCAGCTGAGTTTGGTGGAGAAGATACTGCCTTTAAGGTTATTCTGATCTGGGTTTAAAGCCAAGCTTGGCTGCTGCCTGGCCGTGAGCTGTGTCACTTTGGCAAATTCCTAAGAATGTGTGAGTTTTAAACGACATTGCATAGAAAGCACTTGACACAAAGCCTGACGCATAAAAAGTACTCAGTAAATGCTATTGTTTTATTACTGGTTTGTTATCATCATAAAAATTATTATTATTATACTTCTCTTTATTAAAATGATATATTATTGATAGTAACTAATAACAAAAAGTTATTTTATTATTATTTCCATGAGTTTAGTTTTCTTTTTTTTTCTTTTTTAATTTTTTTAACATCTTTATTGGAGTATAATTGCTTTACAATGGTGTGTTAGTTTCTGCTTTATAACAAACTGAATCAGTTATACATATGTTCCCATATTTCTTCCTTCTTTTCTTTTTTGGCCATGCCACACTGCATGTGGGATCTTAATTCCCCCACCAGGGAACAAACCCACATCCGCTGCAGGGGAAGTGTGCAGTCTTAACCCCTGGACCACCAGGGAAGTCCTACTATTATTATTATCATCACCATCATCATCTCACTCAGAACCAGGGGATTATTGAGCAATCTTTTTCATTAGGAAATAAATAGGAAGCGGCTTATGGAGAAAAGCATAGCTTACTTCTGTGGAGAAGTGGAAGCAAGTCCATTTAAATGGAGACACGAAGCTCCAGCTTCTCTACATGCTGGAGGTGGTACCCTGGACTCTTGACTGGTCCTGGGGCTGTGAGGAGGCACATGGTTTTCCTTCTTGTCTGAGATTCTGCCTGTCCAGGGACAGGAAACAGAGGCTGGGTCTCAAGAAGGAGATGAGGACCCTTAACCTAGCACCCTCTTACTGGAGCTTTGTAGATCCTTCCATGAGAGAAGGTCAAAAATACATAGAATAGGTGCCTTTTAGGACCTTCTTGATGTGCCCATATTTTCCTTACTGTCTCTAATGTCATTCCATCATGGTCTTAAGAACTGTCAGGTCAATGAATTTCCTTTAAAAATATGTTGTAAAAGTACCAACTTGGGATAATATGCTTGGAAGGAACGACCACCATTCTCTTAGCCCAAGTGAGTTTGAGGAGTCACGATGAAGAGGCACATGGTGCTGAGAGGACAAAAGGACATGAGCAGAAGGAAGAGCCAGTGGGACTGGGAGAATGGAGACAGCCAGGGCCTGGCTAGCACCTGGGTTCCGCCAGGTAGCACTTGCTTACAGCTCCATTTAAAGAGGCTGGGATAAATATTGGAGCAAGGGGGTGTGGTAGATTGTTTGCAAAAATGTCCACCAATAATCCCTCCCATCTTTGTACCTGTGTGCTTCTATTCCCATCAAGAATACGGCCTATGTCCTTTTCCCTTAATCTAGGCTCACCCTGTGACTTGCTTTGACCAACAGAATGTATCAGAAGTGATGCTACATGACTTCCAATTCTAGGCCTTAAGAGACCTAGAAGCTTCTGTTTTCACCCTACTGGGGTCCAGCCTACATGTAATGAAAGTCACGCTAAACTACTACATGAAGAGCAAGAATTGTCCAGCCAGGCCAAGCTGTTCCAGACACCCCAGTTGAAGTACCAGGTGTGAGTGGAGCTACCAGGGTTGTTCTAGCCCATCCCAGCTCCCAGCAAAGCCAGCTGCACCGGTGACCCTTGCCAACACTGTATGGAGGACAACTTCCCAGCGGAGCCTGGCTAACCTTCAGAATCATAGAGAAATAATAAATCCTTGCAGTTTAAGCCACTAAGGTTGTTCAACTTTTTATGCAGCAAAACTGAAACAGAAGCGGACTCACAAGCACTGGCTTAGAGACAGTGAGAGGCAGTTCGGTGAACATCACTGATTCTCTGGTTTCAGGACACAATGCTTATTGATCTTTTGTGCTTTTAATAAAACTTCTGTTTTAAATATACACTGTGGCCAACATGCTTGCAAGTGAGAAATCAGTGCCAATAACTGAGACTTCCCACATGTTTCTAATCAAACATGAGCCAAGAAAAGAGCGACATAAACAGTGATGAGTGTAATCACTTATTGAGCACCTCCCATGGGATAGGCCCTAAATGAGGTGATTTATAGTTATTATTTCACTTTATCCTCTAGGGGTAGAAACCATAAAGTATCTCATTTTACAGATGAGGAAACTTTGAAGGTTTTAAAGCAGAAGCATTTGTCCAGGGCTAAACCATGCATGGGGCAGAGTCAGTGTTTGAACCCAGAGCTCTGAGTACCTGACCTCCAAACTATATTGCCTTTCTTAAACCAGCACATTCCAGTTGTTCTTTGGTTTCAGCTGTTTCTTCTGATTGTGGGCTGGGGTTTGGGAGCTCACAGAGATGGTTTTCTGGATAATTTCTTTCTCTTTCTGGAAGAGGTTACTGGCTCAAGCAGGCTGGCATGGAGGCAGGAGACCAGTATGTCTTTGGGGTCACAGGAACACCTCTCATCTGAAGGCACAGGCCTCTCTCTTCTCAGAAACAGCACATTCAACATTATGCAGTTTGACAGTCTGTCCTCTTCATTTCTAAGAATGGAACCTTCCCCCTTTGAAATCCATGAGTAGCCCCAGGCCACTCAGAGCAGGGGCTCTGTGGAGTTTCCCCTTGTCCTAAAAGGAAAGAGCTTCATTTCTGCCCCCTTTTAATCTTGGAAGCCTTCTTGGGAGCCTTTAGCTTTGAGCTCTGTTTTGGAAGAAGTGAGGGAGACAGTTGGATGAATGCTAAGTAGGACATTTTTAGTTTGAACAGCAACTCTTGAGACACTGCAGTGAAAATCCCAGTGAAGTGGAGAAGCAGAAATAGTTCATATGCTGTTCAGCAAATTACAATTCAGAATAATTTTGATGGGTTTCAATGATGGGCCAAAATCAATATGAAAACCTTTAGCAGAAATAAATGTAAACTCCCAAATGTAGGTGCAAATGACCATCTATACAATTTTAGGGTGGGGAAGAGTTGACTTGAAAGCAGTTCATGGGGAAACGATTGGGGGTTTGGTGGAACATACAAAAACTTGGAATAACCCAACAGAGAGATGCACCTGCTAAAAGATCTAAAGCAACCTCCAGTTGCATAAATACATGTTTATTGTGCCTTAACTTTAGGTTAAGGAAAGTAAAAATGACCAAATAAAAAGCCTGTGTGCCGTTCTGGGTGACTCTCTTTTAAATGGGTACAGAGTTTAGGCTTCCAGGGAGAGCACTAAATCACTGAGTACTTGCCCCAAATGTCCCCACCCTCAATTTGGATTGGTCAGACTCAAGGGCACCTAATTGAGTCATGTTTTAACAGGGTGAAACTTTCCAAAAATTTAACATATCCAGGCATATGAGTGTGGTCTCTCCCCTTTTGATTTTGACTCTTGACCAGGGCCTGCCCCCAGCATCTCTCCCTCTGACTCTCCTCCTCCCCCTCTTCTCATGGGACTGTTTTAGGACCAGGATCACTGACCAGCCTGAGAATACCTGGGCCAGGAGACCCAGACCATTCTACTCTTAAATCAGAGCAAACAGTCTCTCTCGCTCTTTGCTCCTTTCCTCCTGGTGCTGTGGGTGGGGTTGGATCTGTCATTTCTCCCATTGGAGGCTAAGATCTGAGACTCAAATGTGGCCACTGAGAAGGCACAGAACCAGGCAGACTTTGAGGCTGTACAAATTCTGTCTCTAGGCTGACTCAGACCTAGGCCTAGCAAAAGGAATTTTCTCTCGTACGGGCCCGCTTTGTTGAGCTCTGCACTGGGGTTTGGGGATATGCTCCTAATTGATAATAACTCTTTTCTTTGCTTCATTTATGCATATATTTTCTTCTGGCAAATGCTATGGATGGAATTGTGTCCTTCTCAAATTCATATGTTGAAGCCCTAACCACCCCCACACCAAATGTGGTGGTATTTGGAGATGGGACCTTTAGGGTGATGCGATTCAGATGAGGTCATGAGG
Source organism: Phocoena sinus (assembly GCF_008692025.1). Classification (NCBI taxonomy): domain Eukaryota; kingdom Metazoa; phylum Chordata; class Mammalia; order Artiodactyla; family Phocoenidae; genus Phocoena; species Phocoena sinus. Next base: position 19,528,552 of record NC_045770.1, read on the forward strand.
GTGGGGTCCTCATGCTGGGATTAGTGCCTTATATGAAAAGATCTTATAAGAAGACCTCTCTCTCTCTCTCTTTCTCTCCAACCCCCACCCCACCACCACCACCTGCCACCATGTAAAGATGCAGCAAAAATGTGGCCATCAGCAAACTAGGAAGAGGGCCTTTACCAGGAACCGAATTGGCTGGTATCTTGATCTTGGACTTCCCAGCCTCCAGAAGTGTGAGAAATAAATGTCTGTTATTTAAGCCACCCAATCTATGGTATTTTTCATTATGATAGCCTGAGCTAAATAATGCAGAAATCTATTATATCTCAATTTTTTTTAAAGAAAGTACTTTATTTAAAAAAGAAAGAAACAAGAAAACAAACCAACATATGGAGATACAGATTGTTTGAAGGCAGGATTTGGGTATTCTTACATCACTGGCTTAATCTCATAGCATCAATCCATTTTTATTATTCCTGACACTGATGGGCTAAAGAATGACCAGAGGGAAACTGTCAGGCAGGAGAAGGGACTTGAGACCATGGCACGTGAGAATGATTTGGGGACTAGGGCTGCTAACCTCTCCTAAGAGGAGGGTCTGGACTATAAGGAAATCCCCACAGCTGTGCTATTCCTTAGAGATAAAGGCAAAGGTTGGCTGCTCCCCAATTTAAAGCCACTTGGAGAAGCAAACTGCTCACCTGAGACTAAGGCACACCTGATAGCAACGTATTCCAGAATGAAGAGCCTAAGAGGGAAGAGTTAGAAGAAAGGGGATTGTTACAAATCCCACCTTCAAGATAGGAAAATTCGTTCCTCAATGAGGTGCCCAGTTACCATCTTAGCAAGAAGGGCAGTTACAGATTCAGGACCATGATGTGTAAAAAGGTAGTAGGATTCCGAAACTTCATCATTTTGGGTTTCTTGGTCACCCCTGATCAAGGAAGCAAAATAACTCCTCCTTCCTTCTGCAACCCTAGGGGTAGGGAAAGTACCTTAAACACAACAGAGGGAATTTGAGATACCGGGTTCCCACTTCCTACTGATTGGGTTTGGGGCAAAAGCATGCCAGCCAACATGAACAGAGGTCCCCTTGGAGAGGCCTGGGGCCCACAGGAAAGAAGAAATGAACAGCAGTGACAAAGGAACAGGAAGTGTCACTGGGGTAGGGCTGGGGCCAGAGAAAGACCCAGTATCATCTTATATGTCTATGGGACCATCCTTAGAATGTGGTTCCAGGTTGGAGAGCCTAGACCAACAGGTGAAGTCACAGGAAGGACTTTCTGGGTTCCACCCGGACAAGAAATTGCAAAGCCCAGGACTGCCTCTTGAAATGGTGCGTTCCTTGTCCCTGGAGGGGTGGAGGGACTGAGAAGGGTAAGAGGTTGGGCTAGATACTAGAAGCTCTCCAAAGCCCTTTCCAGCAATGAGGCAAGAAAAACACCCTTACCAAAACCCAACAGCAAACCTCAGCTCTCCAGAGCAGGCGTGGGAAAGGGACCAGGCGCAGCTGTCTAACAATGATTATAAATGCCAGAGAAATAGTCAATGGGCTGTGACTGTTTATGATAATCATTTTCTTTCCAACTCATCTGGAGATGATGTCACCTGATAATTGGACACTGGCATGTGGCCTGCAGCATGCTTGGCCTGCTCTGCCTTCCTGATCTCTGGCTGATCAGATGGACTCCTCTACAGGAGTTAGGAGTAGAACGGCTCTAATACAGAATGAGGGGGACAATTTCATTTATTCATAAATAGTGCCGGAGTCTTCTCTGCACCATGTGCTGGGGCTGCAGAGAGGAAAGCCCCTGCCCTCAAGAGTTCACAGTCTGTGTGCACCATAGACAGCTGGAATCCAGTTATCCTTTTGATAAATGTTTGTTGAGTCTGAGCCCTGTGCTAAGCACTGGAGATTGAGCAGGGACAAGAAAGATGTGGTCTCCACCCTTGGAGAACATTGCAGTGGAGGACTCAGACAATAGACAAGTTGCATATAAAGGAGATCATGACTTGTGCAAAATACTATGAAGGAAATTTAACATGTGAGGGAATGGGAGGTGGGGGAGATCTGCTGTAGAAAGGGTGGTCGGGGAGACCTCTCTGACGAGAAGACAATTAGGTTCCCATGCAAAGCTTGAGGAGCCAGCTGATGTATACAGCACAGACTTCCAAGTAAAGGGAAGGGCTTCCACGAAGGCAGGAAAGAGCCTGGTGTGTTAAAGAAGCAGAAACGACATCACTGTGCCCAGGTGTGATAGGCGATGGCATCTGATGGGGTTGGAAAAAGGACTGGAGGAAGCTGCTTACAGGGCTTTGTGGAATTTGAGGGAGGATTTTATTCTAAGTTCAGCTCAAGATCGATATTCTCAGTATTAGAAATGTGGTGGTGAGGATTTTGAAAGGACCAACGTCCAGACTGGCTAGGATCCCAGGATCCAGGGCATATGCCCTCTGGTGAGCTTGGCCTGCCCCTCCTCTGCTCCATCTCCTGGCTCTGCCCTTCCTTCATTGAGGAGCAGAAAGAGGTAGATTATTCCAGGAGACAGAGGAGCTTGGACACTTTGGACACTGCCAGCAAAGGCCTTTGAAGGAATCAGAGATGGCTCAGGAGACAGACAGTGGAAAAAGAGTAGAGACTCATGGAGATAAGATCTGTGTCACCTGGTCACATTCTCCTGAAAGTCACTGATGTAGCAATTCTGTCTCTGTCTTTTCCCCAACCTCTGGCTCCTCCAAATCCCCAGAGGAGAGGGAGCTGCAGAATTCCTCCTTGAAGGTTGCTTTCTTGGAAGACCTAGGCTTTTCAGAGCCAGTGCTACTGCATTAACATTTACCATATCAATTCTGGAAAGGAAGAAGCATAATAAGCTGGTCCAGGCAGAAGGCCGGAAACTTAAGAGCTTCTCTGGTTTTTCTTCTCTGTTTTATTTTTAAAAATCTACTTTGCAAAGATATATGGTCTCCAAGTTTCTGAAAAGGGAAGCAGCAAAGAAACTCCTTCTGGTGTGAATGAAAAGAATTACATAAACCGCAGTAAATTTAGTATGAAATTACATTGCCAGCCCCAGAGGAGAAAGATGCTTTTCCATCCTGCATTATCCATGTTCGAGGATCCATTATCCTGAGTTCCCAGGCTGCTGCACTGAAAAGAGACAGCGGCGTGTAGGTTTGGTCCATCTCCTAGGATGGAGAACATAATAATTATTTCACCTTCCTTAGGCCATTGGGTTTTTACTGAAGTTCCTCCTTGGATTTACATTTGTCTCTTCTTTACTTTTTAAATTGGGACTTGGGTTCCTGCTGACTCTTGGGCTCCATTAAATAAGAATTTCCTTCCTCTTGGGGTTTTTTTCACAGTTTTGCTAGTTCCTGAAGTCCTAGAAGGCCCACCTCTGTGGAGGCTCCCATGAAACTTCTAGGCTGAAAGGAGGGAGCTCATGCTTCAGACATGGGTTTCAAGTCCAAGGTCTGCAACTTCCAGCTGTGTGATTTTGGGCAAGTTCCTTAATGTCTCTAGGCCTGTTTCCTTATCTATAAAATGATGATGATAGCAGTATCAACTTGACCACTTACCTCAAAGATCTGCTGGGGAGTTAATTGAGGAAATGTGTTTGTAATGCTCTTGACACTGTACCTGACCCATAGTAATTTTTCAACAAAATTTCACTACTTTTATAGTCAGCTCCTCTTTTAGTTTTTCTGGAAACATCTGTCATCTCCCTCTGAGATGCTAATTTCCTCCAAAGGATGCTATGTGGCCCTAATAATGTGCAGCCCTGCTAAACATATTTCATTCATTCAGTAAACATGTATTGAACTCTAATTGTATGCCCAGTGCTGAAATAGATTCTGCTGATAAAAAGAAAAATAAGCACTATCCCTGCCCTTATAAGCATTTAATGACATTGAATAAGAAAGTCATAAAAGCAGCCTTGCAGGATAGAGCAGAACACAGCACGAGTGGGCAGAAGGAAGCCTGAAGGTTGGGCTTTCCCTGACCACCCTTGGTTCCTGTAAGGCGAAGACAAGACTTAGAAGTAGCCCCGGGTCCTCTGAGGAGTTTTCTACAGCAGGCCACCACAGACATGAGAGAAGGCTGTGGGTAGACCCTCAACATTGGGGGATACAATTTGACCTCGGGGAGTCCTTAGTCCCAACAGAACTTAGGTGCAGCCAGTGTACCAGGGGAGGCAGGGAAACATGGGCTCTGGCCAAATCCAGAGAGATTAGGTCATAAATTATTCAAGCGCAAGCTTGGCTTACAACACCAGTAGGACAAAGATCAGCCATGAGGGAAAGGACGTGGCTCTGGAGACCAAAGGAACTTGAGAACTCTGAAACTTCCCTCCACCATGGGGTTGCATAAAGCCCTCTCCTTCCTTCTTCAATCTTAGGGGAGAAAAAGGAGCAGTACAAGAGACTGAGCATCTTTTGTTCAGGAGACATGCACTTTCCTGAAAGAACTATTGCACTATTGGATGAACTCAAGCTCTAAACCAGATTGGACCTTTGGTTACTTTTTCCCACCCTTCCCCACTCTTTCTGGGAAAGAAGACCAGACTAGTTACACGTAACAGAGCTCATTTCCCCTCACGTGTGAGTTGTAATGTGATTAAATCTTGTGACCCATTTTCCTTGATGTATATTCTCCATACCTAGACACTTGATGACTACAGCCAGTGTGCACGGTAAAAAAGAAAGGTCCTGTCTGCTGCTCTGGATTCCACTTCCGAAAGACATAATCAAGCCAATATGCATGTTTTAACAGAATACCGCCCTGGGCTCTTGGCCATTCATTTCCCATTCTTGATGCCTAAACCACACCCAGACCCTCCCTGCTCTGGAGGTGGGGATAAAGGCAATGGGTCTATCTGGACCTAGTGCGAACATCCATCCTGGGCCTGAGAACATAGTCTATTTTAAACCATTTCCCACTGATGGACCAACTCTATGTCCCCCACAGGTCCCCACCGCGGCCGCACACACACAAACACAAAGCCTTACGCCCAGCTAAACACACAGCTGAGTGGAGATGCCATGTGGGTGTGGGAGTTTTCAGAGTGGAAGGATCTTGGCTGGTTCCATGATGAAGAGGAGGTGGCAACGGGATGAGAAAGAGTAGCATGTCTAAGCCTCACCTCATCCTGGGGAGATGCTATGCCGACATGTGTAGCCAGAATGGATTGTCCCCTTGGGAGGGGCAGAGGCAGATGGGAAAATATTGACCCCAGCCGGAGAAAGATTTTATTTCTCATGCATCTCATGATTAAAATTTTTCTTGGGATGTGATATAGTCTGTGTCTCCTGCCTGGGCAGGTGGGAACTTGGCTTGGGGGAGGGTGCTGGGGTGTGTGGATGATGTCATGGGAGGAGGGGAGCGTTGTGATATCACAGACATGTGGGAACTTCCTGGGCGAGAAGTTTGGAGGAGGACGAAAGCGCTCAGGAGCCTATTTCTGGCTTTAATAACAGCCCTGGTGACAACCACATGAGACGGGTGCAGGCAGGCAGGTCTGTCAGGGAACAGTGGCACCTCCTGCCTGGAAGATGGGTTTTCTATGAGGTCTTCTAGCCTTTAATGTAGGGGTGGAGCGGGGAATGTGGGATGCATTTTTTGTCGTGAGAAAGCACAGATGCCCGAGAAAGAATGGAAAGTGGTGGAAAACTGATGTCACAACAGGGCTTCAGAGGAGTCCTGAAACACAGTGAGGAGAGGCTGTATGAGTCAAGTGTAGGGGGTAAGAGCAGAAGCCCTGCCACCTCCCAGCTTGTGTCCTTGGGAGATTCACTTAACCTCTCTGCACCTCAGTTGCCTCTTCAGTAAAATGGGAATAATTATAGCACCTTCCTCACGGGATTGTCAAGATTAAATAAGGTAATACAAACCTGTAAAGAGCTCATGATGATGCTTTGCATGTAGTATGTGCTCAAGAAAGGTAAACAATTATTATAATAGAAAGAACACTGGAGTAGGAAACAGAAGACTGAGTTTTAATGCTGACCCAGCCCATGACCAAGTGAGTGTCTCTTTGGGCTTCAGTTTCTTCATTTGCAACAAGAAGGTGAGGGACTAGATAATCTCAACCTTCTCTTCCTGCTCTCACATTCTAAGAGCTTGACTCTAAGACCAGGTAGAGCTGATACTGATACAAGTCTTCTTTGCTCCAAATTCTCTTGGGCATGTCAGTGTCTACAAGTCCACCATTTAGGATATAAGCCTTTGAGTTAAGCATGTTTTAACCCTCTGCTCCTTTCTTCAGATAAAATAGTTGCTAGGGGTGATTGGTGGGTATTAAATCAGTAATACATGGGAATGAATTGATTCTTCCAAAAGTAAATGGTCTCTGGGTAACATCAGGTCACATAGTGTGCCTCAGAAAGAATGGAAGTGGAGGAGTCTTGAGTGTAAATTTCTAGTACACGATTTTGTCTAGGTTAGGCCCTGTCTTGTAAGAAAATAGGAAGACAAGCGCCATTGCAGCGTGAAGAATCTAGGTTAAATACAAGTAGAATTTCAACTAATAGCCTGTGAAGGGAACCAAAACCTTGAGTGCGAACCTGAGGGAGGTTGGGACCAGGCAATGGTCTTGAGGCTCTGTCAATCGCTCTGAGACAGGCAGGGGGTCCCGGGTCATCTGGTGTCTTCTGGGAGTGCATGTCTGTGTGTCCCTGGTAGAGACTGTCCTTCCTGGGCATCCTGGAAGTTCTGTGGCTTCTGGAGTGAAAGCACAATTGGCCTTCCACACAAAGCCCAGTTAAGAGATACACTGCTTAATGATTCAGTGATGTGCTCCCTGCTGGACACTACAAATTGATCAGAGGATGTTTGAAATGATCCACAGTCATCAGGCAGAAATTGGAGTGACTCAGATGACAGCTTTCTTGTCATGCAAGCCAGAGGCTGAGTACTCAGCAACTGGTCCAGAGAGAGAGGAGAGGGGAGTGGGCAAGGGAGGGCAAGAGAGAAGAAGAATGTGGACATTCCAAAGGGTTAATGCCTGGATGACCCTGCTCCACGACTCCAGCCCAAGAAAAGAAACCAGTGGTGGAAGTGGAACCTGGGGTCACTGTTCGGATGTCAGGGATAGAAAGAAGTCAAGGGAAGTGAGATTCTCTTAAGTATTCTTGGTTTCCTATGGATGAAAGAAATCCAGGGTAGCAAAGGTTTCCCCTGCCCACCTGCTGCCCTCCCACAGTATGTGCAGGCCCCCATCCAACTAATGAGGACCTGTCCCACACCAAGGACTCTCAAAAGAGGGTAATGGGGGAGAAGCATTCATATAACCATTCATTCATATATCCATATAATCATTCATTCATTCATTTGTTCCACATTTATTGAGATTCTACTGTATGCCAGATGCTGTGTCAGGTGCTTAGGACCAGAGAGAAATTAGACACTGTCCCTGCAGGGGATATGGCAATGAGAACCAACTGTCACAATACAGCAGTGTAGAGCGGTTTAACAGAAGGAGGCAGTGAGCATTGGAAAGCACAGAAGTGGAGCATCTAAGTCGGACTTGGGGCTTGGGAGACACCACACTGATCAGAATCTTGAAGGTGAGTAGGAGTGACCATGTGGGCAAGGAAGTTGTGAGAGAGCCCTTTGGGCACAGAGAACAGAAATGAAAAGGGGTGAGGATGCAGAAGATCACGGTGTAGATGGGGAACTGGACATGTAGGGTGCAAGTGGCATGTTGGGAAGTGGAAGCTGGAAAGATCTTGAAGGGCTGTGTGTGCAACATCAGGGGAGGAGGAGGGTTTGGGCAGGAGATGGAGAAGGTTCAGCTGCAGTGCGGGGAATGGACGGGAGGGGCAGGTTGATGCCCAGATCCCTTCAAGGACTGTTATGGAGGAGATAAACCAGGGAGGTGGGAACAGAAAGACTGGGATGGAGTCATGAGATAAGTGGGAAAGGAGCCATCAATAAGACCTGGACTCCCAGGAAATGCTGCTTGAGGGTCAGGGAGAAGGGAAGAGTGGGAAGGGGTGAGGGAGCAGGGAGGAGACATAAGGAAGTGAGTGGAGGTTTATGGAGAGGACATCATCCTCCTACGATGGGAAACAGTGTCCATCAATTCTCAGAATCACTGGCTTGTAGTCTGGGTTGGAAGACCCTTGAGGTGACCTACTCTAACCTCCCATCTAGTATAGGCATCTCCTCCAGATCCCCTCCTGGCTCAGTCATCCAGCTTCTGCCTTCATTCAAGCATTCAACATATAGAACTATTGTGCACTTACCACATGCCTGATGCTGTGCCAGGCCTTGGGGATGTGGTGGTGTCAGAAGGCTGGTGGGGAAGAATGGAGATTAGCTAGAGAAGAATAAAAGAATGAAGACATTTAGAAAATGAGACCAATCCATGAAGGCGTAAAGAATCAGGGTTACGGACCACCTTTACAGGCATTACCCGAGAGTGGGGCCAGGGAGGCCGGGTGTTTCTTAGCCACCCCCCAACCCCCACTCAGTCATTGGACTCCAGCCGCCCCTGGAAGGAAATGTGACCTTGGTGAGGCCATGCACAAAGGGCTGATGGCTGAAGGCTGTCTTCTGGCAGCACCCCCAGCAGCTGGGAAATAAATCCTTTGTTACCAATGGAAGATCTGTGTGATGATGCATCCCCATGTCTACCACAGAGAGTGTGTCTGGATGCATCCTGAGGGTGTGCATGTGTGTCTATCACCATGTGTGTATATCTCTGTGTGTGTACCTCAGTATGTATTAGTGCGTCTGTATCTATTATAGCCCTCTCTTGGATCTGGGATTGTGAGAGCTCTACAGGCGTCCGAGAGTTAAACCTTGCCCTCTGCCACCTTATCATCTACACTGCTTTATTGCCAGCCCCCCAACTTCTTCCTATCCCCTGCCCAGTTTGGGACAATTAGTGAAAAGGTGTAGAATGTGGGATTTGGAGTGGGGGGTGTCTGTAGACCCTTTACCAAGAATCCATTTCTATTCTCACTTACTGAGAGCGGGTGAGAGGGGACAATCCCATAAGGTTCCCTTGTGCAAATTAGAAAAAGGCACCCCTAGCAGACCTCATGTAAATGCACAGCCAGGCAAGCAAATCAGACACTCAGCTCCCACTGGACGTCTCTACTGGGCGCCCTCAAAGGTTGTTTTATCTGGGTTATATTTCCTGACCCACAAAATTTAGAACAGGGCCATGTCTTCCCGAGGAAATCTTTTTGATCTCCAAGACCTGACCCTCCTATCACACTGTTGTCAGAAATTAGGATAACAGTACCTGCCATGAGGCCAGCCCCCTGGGGCAGACTCCTGCCTGAAGGCTTCTGGAAGTCTTGACTTCCCAAATTCAGGACAGAGGAGGACCTAGGGATAGCCTTGGAGAGAGTTGATGCAGGTAAGGAATGGAGCATCTCCTGGAGTTTAGCTCCCACATCTGTCTCCCCCATCAAGGGACGAAGCAGGTCCAATGACCAAATGGATGTAGGAGGAAAAATCAGCAGGGATGAGAGTCCATGACCCAACTGTACAGAGATGAGAAAACCAGGTCACTGGATGCCCTGGACCTTCTGACATTAGATCCAGGGTGGATTCTAACAGTGGTTCATCCAAACTTTGTAACTTGATGCTTCACCAAATACTTTCTCAAAGAGCCTGTGACTCACTGTCATAGGAATAAAAACCCTCTCTTTCTTGTTATTTTACACATGTAATTATTGGCTATGGCAGACTAACTCTACCGGGAACAGCAAAGGGCAGAGTGGCAGGAGGTTTAGTGTCCTTGAATTCTTGAGTGCTGGAGCTGTAGGAACCTTGAGATCATCTCATCCAGTGCCCACAGCTCACAGCCTGGAGCAGAATTCTGCCCATCACCTTGTTTGATTCAATCCACAAAATGAACATTGAGAAAACGTTTATACGGGGCATGACCTCTCCTGCTTATCTCCTGCTGCCAGGCTACTGTATTCTACCACTGGCTGAAGCTCATGGAGTAGAGTGATTTGCCCAAGATCACACAGCTGCTCAGAACAGGATCAGAACCAAGCCCCCAGGCTGCTATGGCAGAGCAGGGCTTTCTTAGCCCTGGGTGTCTCTGGTTCTCTTTTGATCTACATGGACAGGAGATATGAAGGAACACGATGAACTTACTTGTTTCCTTAATGAGGTAACAGTTTGCACGAGGCCCCCATGTCCCCTTATGCATGCACGTACACACACACGCGCACATGCATGAATGCACACATGTGAACATGAGCTTAGACTCCTAGACTACCAAGAGCATCTCGGTCTTTTTTTTCTTTTTTTTATCATTTTGGATTCTACCTAACTCAATGCTTGGCATGTTGGTGTATCTCAATCAACGCTTGTTGAATGAAAGAATGATGCATATTAATGGATGCTTACCTTCCCAAGATCCCTGAGGTAAAGACCTCAGGGATCTTGGGATTCAGAGTCCCAGTTAGACTATTTCAAACGGGGGAGGAGAGAGAGAAGAAAAGGAAACATTACATTTGTCAGTACTATGCCAGGCACTTGAATGTATATCATCTCAGCTAATCTCATTCTAAAATGAAAACTCCCAAGTGAGCAGACATCACCCCACAAAGGAGCGACCCCTACCCTCTCTGGTGCCCATACAGAAGGTCTCTAAGTCCAGCCAGCTTACACTTCTGCATCAGTGTCTGCTTCTGCTTATCCCCAGAAGATCTGAAAAAGAAAATAACATCAGAACTTCTGAAGACCAAACTCAGTATCCTAAGTTTGCAGCCTTCCCCCTTTGTGAGACAGAGAATCAGGAGAATATTAAGAGGAGTGAGAGCAGGAAGCTAAAAATATCTTCAAAGCTTATGTAAATTCGGTGCACGGAGAGGCCTGGCCTTTGGGCTCCAGCTGCTCCCGGGAACTGACTTAGACGCCCTTGACATGGAGATCCAGACATTCTCAGAACCTGCCCACCATTTAAAACCTTTAAAATATCTTCCTAATTGTGTTCCATGTTCTTTAACTTTGTGACCCTTGGGAGTGGAGCTACAATATGCTAATGAAGCCATTGATGAGCCCCAGACACTCCTCTCCCCCACCCCACCCCCGCCTCTGGCCTCTGGGGAAAACAGTGCAAGGTCAGAGACATCCATCCAACAGGAGCCTTTGCGAGGGGCTGTACCCCTAACCATTAGCATGTTAATAGGGAGGGAATCAAAAGATCACTCAATCAACACCCAGTGAAGGAATCATTTCAATCAATAGCACAGCTCATAAAAGTCCCCATGCCACTGCCACTGCATAACAACAATTCTTAATTGAGAATTAAACAAACTTTTATCTGACGCAATTCCAAACTTCAGCCTTTAAAATAATGCCAAGTTCAGAAACACATTTGTCTTCATGATTCAATCTGGCAGCTTGTACATGTTTAATGGGTATTTTTCCCTCACAGCTGACACTTTCCCTTCCTGGTTCACAGAGGAAAATGAGATGGGTGTCACCTCCCCAAAGGCCACAGTGCTAAGTTAAGTGACTCTGTGTAGGAAGGGGGCTCTAACTGAGCAAATGTTAACCTGAGGTGACTTAAGCTGGGCTGGGACCTGGTTTCCTGTCTGGTAACCAACACCTACTAAGTGTAATTCAGCTCTTAGGTACTCGGGCTGCTGACTGCCAGATGGGAGACAAGTAGCTTTTAAGGCACTGATGACACAGTCTTCCTGACATTAGAGGCATGGCCGTGAACCAGGTGGCCAATTTCTCTCAGAAAGAGCAGCTCAATATCAACCGTGCTAAATCCAAGTCATATTTGGCAGAGACTATTCAACATCCAGATGGACGTGAGTGAGTATCTCCATTCAACAGGGCAATGCCTTTCATGACTTACAGAGTCCTTCTCTAGCCAGCTCATCCTGGCAGTCCTGGGCAGACCAGGCCAGAACTAAGTCTGTTCAGCAGGAATATTAGGGTAAAAGCAGGCCACAGGGTCCTACTGTATAGCACAGGGAACTATATTCAATATCCTGAGATAAACCGTAATGGAAAGAATATTAAAAAATCATGTCTATACCTGAGTCACTGCTGTACAGCAGAGATTGGCGCACCATTGTAAACCAACTGTACTTCAATTAAAAAATAAATAAAATTAAAGTAAAAGCAGGAACTCAAAATATCCAACTCAACAGCATCTCATCCTTCCGTTAGATGGTTCGAACGCTTGAAATTTCTGTGGAAAGCCTGGTCAAGCTTGTGAACAAATCCAAAGTGGTTTCTTTGGAACAATGTTGGTTCTCCCTGTGAACACTGTAGGAGTCTTCTGCTACGTTTCAGAGCTGGCTTGACCTCCCCGGAGAACACGGTGGTTTGACACCCTAATGCTCACAGCTAAACATCCCCTTTGCCTCCTCTCCATTTGGTAGTTCAGGTGTGTGGGGCTCTTCTTCACTGACCTCTGCAAGCATTTGCACATGCAACGCTCACCTCCATCTCTATACAAAATATGCAGCTGATACACTGGAAAAAGTTGTCCAAGGGCCATATCAGCTCCTGATCATGCATTCAGACATCACAAATTGATTGCCAACTGGCTGAGTTTAGCCACAGATGTATGTGCAGGGTCTCCTCCACCCCATCTCTCTGTCTCTCTGTCTCTCTGTCTCTCTCTCTCACACACACACACACTTTGACTTTCCAGGTCACCAAAATCCCCACCAAGTCTTGTTGCCACACACATTTGGTTTCACTCATTTACCTTATCTCTCTGGACACCAAAAAAGTCTGAGTGTGTAAAAGCCTGCCAGAGTCCACACATTTTAACCCATATTATAAATCTTTTCACCCAGAAACATATATGCTGGAGGCAACAGGTGGCTCCTTCAGGATACACACTAAGATTACAGCCAGTAGGCAAATTAGTAGCAACCTCAGGCAACCCAATTTTTTCTTCTAGCTCAAAATGTATGCGGGGAGTTGGAGAGGGGAGGATCCTAGGGTTAGTTACAACTCTTACCTTTCTGCGCCCTTTTCTGGCAAGGTAAACTGTCCCTGGATGCTTGATTCAGTACAACATTTTCTCCACGGGCTGCCATAACAGAATGCCGCACACAGGGTGGATTAAACAATAGGAATCTATTTCTCACGGTTCTGGAGGCCACAAGTTCAAGCAAGATCGAATTGCCAGGGCTGGCTTCCAACGAGGCTCCCCTTCCTGGCTTGCAGACCACCACCTTCTCGCTGTGTCCTCGCAGGGCCTTTTCTCTGGGTGGAGCGAGTGAGAGAGTGCTGGTGTCTCTTCCTCATGTTATGAGGATGGTCCTATCAGATTAGGATTTTCCTTATGATCTTATTTAAGTTTATTTATCTCTTCCAAGGCACTTTCCATCTCCAAATGCAGTCACAGTGGAGATTTGGGCTTCAACATAGGAGTTTGGGAGGGGGCGGACACACTTAAATCCATAAAGAGTACTAACTGGGAAGCCCATGTGAAATTGTTGCTATTGTACCAACATCAAGGATGGTAAATATGTTAATAGTAATTATCATGATTAATTGCATTTATGCCCATGAATATATGAATATTGATTGTTTACCTTAATATTTAATACAGGATTCAATTCTATTAATTACTCTGATCCCAACTCTATGGCAGCCATTGCTGTTCAATAACGATACCTTTTCCTTTTGGGCCAAGGTGGGATCTCAGAAACCTTCTCAATATGGTGTTGAGTCAGCTATAACCAACCAATTGAATTTGGTACAGGAGATGTGACATCTTGACACTTGTACTCCGTAACCAGGCCTCTTCCGCCTTGGGGGAAGATCTAGAAACCAGATGAAAATCCAGGAGGGGCTGACACACATCTGTGTTGTCGAGCTGTAGCTTCCCTACTGGTCAGAACACATGGCTTACAGAGACTTTTGACTGACAAAGTCACCCTGGAAACTCCCTTTCCTAGATTCTATATAAAACAATTCATCCTCTCACAGCTTTTCTTTTTCTTCCTGTAGAGTCATAAGACCCAAGCCATAGTTAATGCTTGGCATCATCAACCTTGCTTCCTGAGCTGGGGAAGGGCTGTTGTCTCAGAAATTGCTTCTTCTCAGCCTCCACTTAAACACAGTCTGAAAATGCTTTTTCTCTACTTTTCCTGGAATTTTATTCTTATCCACTAATCTGTGCTATTCTCCATGGACTACTGTCCCTGGAGCTAAATAAACTTCCCCTTCTCTGTCAGTTGCTTGGCCTTTCTGTAGAAGAGGCAAAAGAGTGGATTTGCAAGGAGTGAATAATACCACATTGGATAGAAATGTCTTCACAAAAATAGGATCTAACATTATGAGCTTAGTTTCAACTAGAGAACAATATGAAGAATGCTATTTGGTCTTTTACAAGGTGGGTTTTGAAAATGTTCTTCATATTATCATTCCTTGAGTTTCTCCTTGAGTTAAATACTAGGGAAGCAGACTGTCCATCCTGATAAATGGAGTAATCTGCTTTCTTAGCATTTAATTCAAGGAGGAACTCAAGTAATAATAATAAACCCATCATGTTTTCCTCCTTTCCTTGGCTACCAGTAAACTCACAGCTATGTTTTGTAGTCAGCGGTTGTTATTATTATTAGCTAGAGGTTTCTGATAAATTATTTTCTCCTTTCATTACTGGACTCTCTTACACATCCTTAAAGTGTATGTATCTCCTACATGAGCTGTTTCTTCTCTTAGGAAGTGAATGGGGTACGTTTATTAAATAATACATCAGTGGTCCAGTCAGGGACATATCACCAGCGGACTGGGCTTAAACCCCAATTCAACCCACCAATCATTTATTGATCCATATAACCAGCTGGTCCCCAAGTGCTCTATAAATGTTCTCCAAGAAGACATGTTGAATCTTTTGAAATGATGAAAGGGTTTAAAACTGAGCAAAAGCTTGTCAATAGTTGTCATACTCTATTTCAGCACAGTAACAAATCTCAAGTCCCCAAACTTGCATAACTTAAAACTTGAGAACACCCATGATCTCAACTTCCCCTTCAGTTTCAACCAGGCCCATAGTCCAATTATGTCTTGAACATCTCTTTTTGAATATTCCAAAGGCAGCACACATCTAACAGGCACAACTGAATTCTATCCTTCTACCCTACCCTCCTACAGATGTATTTCCTTCACTGTATTCTTGGTTTCAGTCAGTGTTATCACTGTTTGCTGAGTTTCCCAAGCTAGAAGCCTTGATGATTTTGCTTCTCACACTCAATCAGTCTCCAAATGCTTCAGAATAAGTATTGCAACAACTTCCTAAACATTCTTTCTGCTATCTAGTCTTTTCCTTTACTCTCATACAGCCATCAGTGTCATCTTCCTGATCGCTTTCTAGTTAAGGACCTTTGCTGGCCTCTCAATCACTATAAAATAAGCACCAAATTCCATAAGGTAGTGTACCCGGTTCATTGCAATCTAGCTCCAACCTTCTGCAGCCTCACCTCTCACTTTGCATTAGGACTCCTATGGTCCAATCCTACTAAATTCCTCATCTTTTTTAAAACAAGCTAGGCCCTTTCACAGCTCTGTACTTTACTTTTGCACTTGTTATTTCTTCTGCCAAGAATGCTGTTTACATAGTTTACCTTTCTACCTGGAAATTAACTTTTATTTTTCATGAATTAGCTCAATTATCAACAATACTCTAGCCACCTGTCCTACAATCAAATCTTTCTTGACCTTTCTACCTTCCCTCAGCTGCTTTTAAAAAAGTCTTCCCTAGAAATTACCCAGACATGTTTAAATTATTTGTTAAGAGCTTTCTCTTTGGCTATCACTCTGAGTTAATTTAGGTCAAGAACCATATTTTTCATAGCCCTAGTACCAAGTACAGTAAATGGCACAATGCTGATGTTCATTAAATACTAATAAAGTAAGCACTGAAATATGAAAGTGTATTAGGTGACAAACATGGGATGATAAAGGATCTCCACTCAACTGTTTTACTAGTGCAGGACCCTTTACTTAATGGCTGTGGACTCTTTGAGGTATAGAGTAATAAAGAGAAAAGCTAAGGCTGTTCTAGTTGATGTTACCTTAGCAACTTTGTGACCTCCTGATGTTTTCTACATTTTACCATTTCCTTTCAGTATTTCTCCTCTGCCTTCACCGTAGCAATCCTATCTTACAATAAGCATCATTCTTAGAAGATTCAGGAGGGACAACCCAATCATGCAATTTTTGCACCCAATTTGGAGTAGACATCACTAGTTTTATCCTGTGATAGAGTCTCCTTGTGGGCTTTTTGTATCTGGTGATAAACCCCACCTGCCCACAAGCACTGAAATTGTTATAGATGACGTGGCAGACTATTGTCCAAAGGTGGCTGCAGGAGTACCTCCATCTCATTTGCTCTTCTATAACGTGACCTGGCCTTATTCCTTTCAAGACCTCCCCTCTCTCTTTCCCTTGAACCTGAGTAGGCCTGTGATTGCTTTGCTCAATAAATAGGAAGCAGCCTTAAGGAGCTTTTGAGAAAAAGGACAGGACTGGGAAAAAGATGACCCTTGTTATGGAGTGGTAGAAAGTTTAGCAACATTGTTTTTTTTGCAATGCAATCATTTTTGCAATGACATGGAAAACAAAAATAAACCTAATGAACCAGTGGGTGTGGTCAATGAGATTTCCAAGCAAAATGCCAAAGTGCCAACTGAGTTATTTTAGCCATATAAAACACACAGTGTTAAAGAAAATTTAAGGGAAATAAAAAGGATCCAGGACTTGTTGGCTTTGAAAATAAAATTAGTTATCATCTCCATTCTCTTACAGCAGAAAATCCTCAAAACCAAAACTGGTCTCAAGGTGAAGATCAAATCCAAGTGCTAAAATGAA
This sequence comes from Phocoena sinus, assembly GCF_008692025.1. NCBI lineage: Eukaryota > Metazoa > Chordata > Mammalia > Artiodactyla > Phocoenidae > Phocoena > Phocoena sinus. The sequence goes on from NC_045770.1 coordinate 19,545,359, forward strand.
TACATCTCAGGGTAAATATGAAGCCAAAGCTGTGACCAGAAAACTCTTTCCTAGGACCTTAGATAGATCTAAACTCACCTTAGATAGATCTAAACTCACCTTAGATAGATCTAAACTCACAGACTTTCAAATAGATAAATGGACTCCTAAGTACCTTAAGGGCATTCCTTGAAGATCTTCTCTGGTCAACAAATCTAAGTCTCTTAAGGATGTTGTCTCATAGCAACCTCAGATATATCCCAAGGTTAAAAAAAAAGGGGCTCATCTCAAAGAGATTTGTGGGTGTGGAGTTTAACTGATGAAATATGTTTTGTTAATATACAATAAACCCACAGAATTTTAAAAGAATTGTAGCATCTTAAATTGAAAGAGATGGTACAAAATGAACAGAAGCCTTTGAATCTCCAAAATTTTTTGGGCACCAAGCAATCTGAGAGCCTACTTAGTTGAAAACATGGAAGATTTTGTATAGAAATGAAGAATAACTCATCGGATGGAACTAAGAGTCCAGAAGGCAAAGCCAGTTGTCCTGGAGGATGATCCTAGGGAGTAGGACTGAGTCCTAACTCAGGAACTAATAATGTGTACTTGGCTGGATTTTTTAAACTGACTATTGTGTGCCTTTCATTATTCCTCTTTTTGAATGGGAGGACTGTAGTAATTATTCTATGCTTGTCTCACCTGGGAGTGGTTGGAGAGGATGAATAACTTGTGCCTTTAGTTCACAGATTTTTAGAACAAGAAGAACTATACTCAGAGAATTGCACCAGAGAAGCCCCACTGTCACCTGGACATAATTTAGTTCACAAGATCTTAGATTTTGAACTGATGCCTCAATGGGATGAAACTTTGAAAGTCTTGGGGGAAGGGATGACTGAATGCTTGTGAAAGTGGATGTGAATTTTGTGGCCAGAGACAGACTCTGGCAGATTTTATTTTCCAAAGATGATCACAAAAAAAAAAAAAAAAAAAAAAAAGATGACCACAAAAGTATCCCATACCTTACATACACTTCTATCATGTAACCTTGCTAATGCTCTATTAAGAGATGGAGCCTAATTTCCTTTCTTTGGATCTAGGTGGGCTCGTGACTGTTTTAGCCAATAGGGTAAAATAGAAATAATGATGTGTGTCTTCCAAGAGTGGATCATTAAACTAATACAGTTTTGACCTTGTTCTCTGGGACACAATGTTAGAAGTCCAACTACCTGAGGCCACTGTGAGAAAGCCCAGGCCACAGGGAGAGACCTTATGTAAATGTTCCGGTTGACAGCCCCAGTGAGGTTACAGATGACAGCCAATATCAATGGCTAAATATGTGAGTGACGATGTCTCCAGATGATTCCAGCCCCCAGCCATTGGGTCACATCCAGGCATTGAGACTTCCAAGCCCAGGTGGCGACACCGTGAAAGGGAGATAAGCCAAATACACAGTGCTCTGTAAGAATTCCTGACTCACATAATCCATAAATACAGTTTTAAAATTTAAGCCATTTAGCTTTCAAGTAATATGTTACACAACAATAGAAACTGGAACATATGGACATGGGCACTTTTAAAATTTTATCACTTATGCTGTTGCTTAAGTACACCCCTTTGCCAGCATCAATAGAACAGAAAAATTGAAAAATTATATAAATCCTATCCACAAACTAAAAGAAGGGAGAAGATAAAATTCTGTAAAATAATGAGAGTGTGGATTGTTATTTCTGGATATATATGTATTTATTAGATAATGAAAATTAGAAGACAGTAAGTTATCTGGAGAATTAAGAAGAGTGAAATATTAACCTACACAGAGTTGACTCCGGAACGCTGGCACCTTAGGGGGTATAATTTTCCTTTATGCCTTCAATAGTTTTCCCCAAATTAAAAACTTTCAAAAAGACTTCCACTTCTGGCAAAGATGGAGTAAGAAACACCAGAATTAGCAAAATTAATTCTAGACTAGTTAATTCTACAGCTCTGGTGCTGCCTAATAAATCTTAAAAACAAGACTAAAAAGGATCAAAGTACTTCCAAGTAACTGACCTTCATCCCAGAAAAAAGATCAAGTATATTTATAAGAATACATAAATAAATATTCAGCCAGAACTCAACAAGGTACAATTCAAAATATCTGGCATCCAACCAAAAACTAATAGACATTAAAAGAAGTAGGAAAATATGACCCATAATGAGGAAAAAGATCAGTCAATTGAAACCAACCCAGAACAGACACAGATGTTAGACTAGCAGAAAAGGCATTAAAACAGTTCTTATAACTTACTTCCATATGTTCAGAAAGTTAAGTAGAGACATGGGAGATATTAAAAAGACTCAAATAAAACTTCTACAGTTGAAAACTATGATGTCTGAGATAAAAATTATACTGGCTAGAATTAACTGTGTATTAGAAATTGCATAAGAAAAGAATAGTAAACATAAAGACATAAAAATAGACACTACCCCAAATGAAACACATAGAGAAAAAATAATTTTGTAAAATGAACTGTGAGACAATATCTACTGCGCATTTAACTGCAGATCCTGCAGGAGGAAGATGGAAAAAAAATATTTGGAAAAATGATAGCCAATTTTTTTCCAAATTTGATAAAAACTAATACAAGTAGTTCAATAAACCCCAACCACAACAAACATGAAGAAATGTAAATCAAGGCACATTGTGCTCAAATTGCTTAAAATCAGGGCTAAGAGAAAATCTTAAAAGCAACCTGGAGGTGAGGGATGGAGAGATATCTTACATACAAAGAAACAAAGACAAGGATGATAGAATATTTCTCATCAGAATCAATAAAAGTGAGAAGACAGTGAAGTAACATCTTTAAAATAGTGAAAGAAAAAAAAACCACCACCAGAATTCTATACCCAGGGAAACTAACTTTCGAAAACAGAGTTAAAAATAAGAATTTTGGGCTTCCCTGGTGGCACAGTGGTTGAGAGTCCGCCTGTCGATGCAGGGGACACGGGTTTGTGCCTCGGTCCGGGAGGATCCCACATGCCACAGAGCAGCTGGGCCTGTGAGCCATGGCCACTGAGCCTGTGCATCCGGAACCTGTGCTCCGCAATGGGAGCGGTCACAGCAGTGACAGGCCCGTGTACCTCAAAAAAAAAAAAGAAAAAAAAGACTTTTTCAGAAATACAAAGCTAGAAGAATGTATCATCAACAGATTCATACCACAAGAAATGTTAAAGAAAGTCCTTCAGGCAAATGGAAAAATAATATCAGATGGAAATCTTGATTTCTAAAAAAAAAAAAAAAAAAAAAAGAAGAGCACTGGAAATGGTAACTAAATAGGTAAAAGTTAAATATAAAAAAAATTCTGATTATTTAAATTTGTTTGGGAGAAAATTGACTGTTTAAATCAAAGTCATAACAATGTTTTAAAATTTATAACGTGTATAAAAGTGAAATGTATGACAAAATTAGCCCAAAGAATGGGAGAGGAGAAATGTAAGTACAGTTGACCTTTGAACAACACACATGTGAACTGTGCGGGTCTACTTATATGTGGATTTTTTTTCAGTAGTAAATAGTACAGTACTACATGATTCAAGGTTGGTTGAATCCACAGGTATGGAACCCTGGATATGGAGGAACTGTAGATATGAAGGAACTGCATATAAGGAGGCCCAAATATAAATTACACATGTACTTTTCACTGTGCAGAGTGTTGGTGCCCTACCTCCCACATTGTTCAAAGGTCAAATGTTTACTACTTTAAACTTCTTGCTCTATAAGTGATGTTTTATAAGCTCACTTGAAGGTAAGTAGACTGTGATTAGCCAAAGGTACATATTATGAAGTCTAAGGCAAGCACTAAAATAATGAAACAATGATGATTAACGGCTAATAAGCAAAAATGAGGTATGTGTACCCAACAATAAGCTGCCCTCAAGAAACACACTTTAAGTATACAACACAGAAAGGTTAAAAGTAAAGGCATGAAAAATATATAACATTAATCTACACTAATTAATGTTATCAATGCTTGCACTAATCAAAGGAAAGTTGTTGTGGTTATATCAGTATTAGAAAAAGTAAACGTAAGGAGGAGATTGGTTCAAGATGGCAGAGTAGAAGGATATGCACCCACTCTCTCTTGTGAGAGCACCAGAATCACAACTAACTGCTGAGCAATCATAGGCAGGAAGACACTGGAACTCACCAAAAAGGATACCCCACATCCAAAGACAAAGGAGAAGCCACAGTGAAATGGTATGAGGGAGGCAATCACAATAAAATCAAATCCCATAAATGCTGGGTGGGTGACTAACAAACTGGAGAACAATCATACCACAGAATTCCACCCACTGTAGTGAAGGTTCTGAGCCACAGGTGAGGCTTCCCAACCTGGGGTTCCAGCAATGGGAGGTGGAAATCCCAGAGAATCAGACTTTGAAGGCTAGCGGGATTTGATTGCAGGACGCTGACAGACTGGGGGAAACAGAGACTCCACTCTTGGAGGGCACAAAGTAGTGTGTGCATCAGGACCCAGGGGGAAGGAGTAGTGACCCCATAGGAGACTGAACCAGACCTACCTGCTAGTGTTGGAGGGTCTCCTGCAGAGGGGGGTGATGGGTGTAGCTCACCACTGGGAAGGGGAAACTGGCAGCAGAAGTTCTGGTAAGTGCTCCTTGGCATGAGCGCTCCCGGAGTCAGCCATTAGCCCCACGAAAGAGCCTGTAGCCTCCAGTGCTCGGTCGCCTCAAGCCAAAAAACCAACAGGGAGGGAACTCAGCACCACCCATCAGCTGACAAGCAGATTAAAGTTTTACTGAGCTCTGCCCACCAGAACAACACCCAGCTCTACTCACCAACAGTCCCTTCCATCAGGAAGCTTGCACAAGCCTCTTAGATAGCCTCATCCACCAGAGGGCAGACAGCAGAAGCAAGAAGAACTACAATCTTGCAGCCTGTGGAACGAAAAGCACATTCACAGAAAGACAGATAAAATGAAAAGGCAGAGGAAAATGTACCAGATAAAGGAACAAGATAAAACCCCAGAAAAACAATTAAATGAAGTGGAGATAGGCAACCTTCCAGAAAAAGAATTCAGAATAATGATAGTGAAGATGACCCAGGACCTCGGAAAAAGAATGGAGGCAAAGATCCAGAAGATGCAAGAAATGTTTAACAAAGACCTAGAAGAATTAAAGAACAAACAAACAGAGATGAACAATACAATAACAGATGGGCTTCCCTGGTGGCACAGTGGTTGAGAGTCCGCCGCCGATGCAGGGGACACGGGTTCGTGCCCTGGTCTGGAAGGATCCCACATGCCGTGGAGCGGCTGGACCCGTGAGCCATGGCCACTGAGCCTGCACGTCCAGAGCCTGTGCTCCGCAACAGGAAAGGCCACAACAGTGAGAGGCCTGCGTACCGCAAACAAAAACAAAAACAAAACAATACAATAACTGAATTGAAAAATACACCAGAAGGAAACAATAGCAGAATAACTGAGGCAAAAGAATGGATAAGTTACCCAGAAGACTGAATGGTGGAATTCACTGCTTCCAAACAGAATAACGAAAAAAGAATGAAAAGAAATGAAGACAGCCTAAGAGACCTCTGGGACAGCATTCAATGCACCAACATTCACATTATAGGGGTCCCAGAAAGAGAAGAGAGAGAGAAAGGACCTGAGAAAATATTTGAAGAGATTATAGTCAAAAACTTATCTAACATGGGAAAGGAAATAGCCACCTAAGTCCAGGAAGTGCAGAGAATCCCAGGCAGAATAAACCCAAGGAGAAACACGCCAAGACACATAGTAATCAAATTGACAAAAATTAAAGACAAAGAAAAATTATTGAAAACAACAAGGGGAAAAATAACATACAAGGGAACTACTGTGAGGTTAACAGCTGATTTCTTAACAGAAACTCTACAAGCCAGAAGGGAGTGGCACAATATATTTAAAGTGATGAAAGGGAAGAATCTACAACCAAGATTACTCTACCAAACAAGGATCTCTTTCAGATTCGATGGAGAAATCAAAAGCTTTACAGACAAGCAAAAGCTAAGAGAACTCAGCACCATCAAACCAGCTCTACAGCAAATGCTAAAGGAACTTCTCTAAGTGGGTAACACAAGAGAAGAAAAGGACCAACAAAAACAAACCCAAAACAATTAAGAAAATGGTCATAGGAACATACATATTGATAAGTACCTTAAATGTGAATAGATTAAACGCTCCAACCAAAAGACACAGGCTCACTGAATGGATACAAAAACAAGACCTGTATATATGTTACCTACAAGAGACCCACTTCAGACCTAGGGACACATGCAGACTGATAGTGAGGGGATGGAAAAAGATATTCCATGCAAATGGAAATCAAAAAAGGCTGGAGTAGCAAGACTCATATCAGACAAAATAGAATTTAAGGTAAAGAATGTTACAAGAGAGAAGGAAGGACACTACATAATGATCAAGCGATCACCCAAGAGAAGATATAACAATTATAAATATATATGCACCCAACATAGGACCACCACAACACATAAAGCCAATGCTAACAGCTATAAAAGAGGAAATTGACATTAACACAATAACAGCGGGGGACTTTAACACCTCACTTACACCAATGGACAGATCATCCAGACAGAATATTAATAAGGAAACACTAGCTTTAAATGACACAACAGACCAGATAGATTTAATTGATATTTATAGGACATTCCATCCGAAAACAGAAGATTACACTTTCTTCTCAAGGGCACATGGAACATTCTCCAGGATAGATCACATCTTGGGTCACAAATCAAACCTTGGTAAACTTAAGAAAATTGAAATCATATTAAGCAACTTTTCTGACCACAACCCTATGAGATTAGAAATAAATTACAGGGAAAAAAATGTAAAAAACACAAACACATGGAAGCTAAACAATACATTACTAAATAAGCAAGAGACCACTGAAACAATCAAAGAGGAAATCAAAAAATACCTAGACACAAATAACAACAAAAACACAATGATCCAAAACCTATGGGATGCAGCAAAAGCAGTTCTAAGAGGGAAGTTTATAGCAATACAACCCTACCTCAAGAAACAAGAAAAATACCGAATAAACAATCTATTCTTACACCTAAAGGAACTAGAGAAAGAACAAACAAAACCCAAAGTTAGTAGAAGGAAAGAAATCATAAAGATCAGAGAAGAAATAAATGAAATAGAAACAAAGAAAACAATAGAAAGATAAATAAAACTAAAAGCTGGTTCTTTGAGAAGATAAACAAAATTGATAAACCTGTAGACAGACTCATCAAGAAAAAGAGGGGGAGGACTCAGACCAATAAAATTAGAAATGAGGGTTTCCATGGTGGCAGTGGTTAAGAATCCACCTGCCAATGCAGGGGGCATGGGTTCGAGCCCTGGTCCGGGAAGATCCCACGTGCCATGGGGCAACTAAGTCCATGCACCAAAACTACTGAGACTGTGCTCTAGATCCCATGAGCCACAACTATTGGAGCATACACACTTACAGTCTGTGCTCCGCAACAAGAGAAGCCACTGCAATGAGAAGCCTCTGCACCACAATGAAGAGTAGCCCCTGCTCGCCACAACTAGAGAATGCCTGCATGCAGCAACAAAGACCAAATGCAGACAAAAAATAAATAAATTAAATAAATAAAATTTTAAAACACAACAAAAAAATAAAATTAGAAATGAAAAAGGAGAAGTTACAACAGACACTGCAGAAATATAAAACATCAGAAGAGACTACTATAAGCAGTGTTATACCAATAAAATGGACAACCTGGAAGAAATGGTCAGACACTGCAGAAATATAAAACATCAGAAGAGACACTGCAGAAATATAAAACATCAGAAGAGACTACTATAAGCAATGTTATACCAATAAAATGGACAACCTGGAAGAAATGGTCAAATTCTTAGAAAGGTATAACCTTCCAAGATTGAACCAGGAAGAAATAGAAAATATGAACAGACCAATCACAAGTAATGAAATTGACTCTATGATTAAAAATCTTCCAACAAACAAAAGTCCAGGATCAGATGGCTTCCCATTTAGAGAAGAGCTAACACCTATCCTTCTCAAACTCTTCCAAAATATAGCAGAGGAAGGAACATTCCCGAACTCATTCTAGGAGGCCACCATCTCCCTGAAACCAACACCAAACAAAGATGTCACAAAAAAAGAAAACTACAGGCCAATATCACTGATGAACATAGATGCAAAATTCCTCAACAAAATACTTGCAAACGGAATCCAACAGCACATTAAAAGATCATACACCATGATCAAGTGGGGTTTATCCCAGGAATGTAAGGATTCTTCAATATACACAAATCAATCAATGTGATACACCATACTAACAAGCTGAAGGATAAAAACCATATGATAATCTCAATAGATGCAGAAAAAGCTTCTGACAAAATTCAACACCAATTTATGATAAAAATTCTCCAGAAGGTGGGCATAGAGAGAACCTACCTCAACATAATAAAGGCCATATACGACAAACCCACAGCAAACATCATTCTCAATGGTGAAAAACTGAAGGCATTTCCTCTAAGATCAGGAACAAGACAAGGATGTCCACTCTCACCACTATTATTCAACATAGTTTTGGAAGTCCTAGCCACGAGTATCAGAGTAGAAAAAGAAATAAAAGGAATCCAAATTGGTAAAGAAGAAGTAAAACTGTCACTGTCTGCAGATGACATGATACTATACCTAGAAACTCCTAAAGATGCCACCAGAAAACTATTAGAGCTAATCAATGAATTTGGTATTTGCAGGATACAAAATTAATGCTCAGAAATCTCTTGCATTCCTATACACTCACAATGAAAGATCAGAAAGAGGAATTAAGGAAACAATCCCATTCACCATTGCAACAAAAAAATAAAATACCTAGGAATAAACGTACCTAAGGAGGTAAGAGAGCTGTACTCAGAAAACTATAAGACACTGATGAAAGAAATTAAAGATGACACAAACAGATGGAGAGATATACCATGTTCTTGCATTGGAAGAATCAATACTGTGAAAATGACTATACTACCCAAATCAATTTACAGATTCAATGCAATCCCTATCAAATTACCAATGGCATTTTTTACAGAACTAGAACAAAAAATCTTAAAATGTGTATGCAGACACAAAAGACCCCGAATAGCCAAAGTAATCTTGAGAGGGGGAAAAAGGAGCTGGAGGAATCAGGCTCCCTTGATTTCAGACTAAACTACAAAGCTACAGTCATCAAGAAAATATGGTACTGGCACAAAAACAGAAATATAGATCAATGGAACAGGATAGAAAGACCAGAGGTAAACCCACACAACTATGGTTAACTAATCTATGACAAAGGAGGCAAGAATATACAATGGAGAAAAGACAGTCCTTCAATAAGTGGAGCTGGGAAAACTGGACAGCTACATGTAAAAGAATGAAATCATAACACCATACAGAAAAATAAACTCAAAATGGATTAAAGACCTAAATGTAAGACCAGACACTATAAAACTCTTAGAGGAAAACACAGGAAGAGCACTCTTTGACATAAAGCAAAGCAAGACCTTTATTGACCCATCTCCTAGAGTAATGAAAATAAAAACAAAAATAAACAAATGGGACCTAATGAAACTTAAAAGCTTTTGCAAACCAAAGGAAACTATAAACAAGACAAAAGACAACCCTCAGAATGGGAGAAAATATTTGCAAATGAATCAACGGACAAAGGATTAATCTCCCAAATATATAAACAGCTCATGCAGCTCAATATTAAGAAAACAAAAAACCCAATCCAAAAATGGGCAGAAGACCTAAATAGACATTTCTCCAAAGAAGACATACAGATGGCCAAGAAGCACGTGAAAAGCTGCTCAACATCACCAATTATTAGAGAAATGCAAATCAAAACTACAATGAGGTATTACCTCACACCGTTCAGAATGGCCATCATCAAAAAATCTACAAACAATAAATTCTGGAGAGTGTGTGGAGAAAAGGGAACACTCTTGCACTGTTGGTGGGAATGTGAATTGATATAGCCACTATGGAGAACAGTATGGAGGTTCTTTAAAGAACTAAAAATAGAATTACCATATGACCCAGCAATCCCACTACTGGGCATATACCCAGTATATATGCCCAGAGAAAACCATAATTCAAAAAGACACATGCACCCCAATGTTCATTGCAGCCCTATTTACAATAGCCAGGTCATGGAAGCATCCTAAATGTCCATAATGCCCATTGACAGATGAATGGATAAAGAAGATTTGGTGCATATATACAGTGGAATATTATTCAGCCATAAAATGGAATGAAACTGGGTCATTTGTAGAGATGTGGAGGGACCTAGAGACTGTCATAGAGAGTGAAATAAGTCAGAAAGAGAAAAACAAATATCATATATTAACGCCTATGTGTGGAATCTAGAGAAATGGTACAGATGAACCAGTTTGCAAGGCAGAAATAGAGACACAGATGTAGAGAACAAACGTATGGACACCAAGGGAGGAAAGTGGCAGAGGGGGCATGGTGGTGGTGGGATGAATTGGGAGACTGGGATTGACATATATACAATAATATATTTAAAATAGGTAACTAATGAGAACCTGCTGTATAAAAAAATAAAATAAAATTCAAAAACTAAACAGAAAAAGTAAATGTCAGAACAAAAAAAAATTAACAAGTTTGCAAAACACATATCTGATAAAGGATTTGTATTTAGACTATATAAAGAACTCTCAAAACGAAGTACATAAATAAATGGCAAAAGAGTTCAATGAGCACTTCATCAAAGAATATATATAGATATCAACTATGCACATGCAAGAGGCTTGACGTCATTAGACTAGAAAAATGCAAATTAAAACCCAAACGACATGTGCTATCTACCTACTAGAATGACTAATATTGAGAAGGCTGATCACACCACGTATGGGTGGAGATGTGCGGGAATGTAAAACGGTGTAATCACTTTGGAAAACAGTTTTGCAGTTTCTTTAAAAATTAAAGCTATACCTACCATAGGACCCAGCTATTCCACTCCTGGGCATTATCTACTTTAAACAAAAGCATATATCCTTACAAAGACTTGTACATGAATATTCATAACAATTTAGTTTATAACAGCCTGGAGCTGGAAACACCCCAAATATCCATCAACATGAACAACCATATCCATATACCCATACACTGGAATATCACTCAGCAATGAAAAGGAATGGACTCTTAACACATACAACGACGTAGATGAATTTCAAAATAATTATGCTGATTGAAAGAAGCCAGACAAAAAAAAAAAGAGTACAAAGGGGCACAGAAGTAACTTTTGGGTGTGATAGATATGTTCATTAACTTGATTTGTGGCTATGATTTCACAGGTATCGATATATGTCAAAAGTTATCAAATATACACTTTAAATACATGCAATTTATTGTATATACATATATATATACCTCAACAAAACTGCTTTAAACATTAAAATGTATAAAAACTGTCAAAAATGTATAATTTGCCCTAATCTGTGGACCTTAAGAAAAAAAGACAAACCAGAAAAGGCAGCCTGTAGAAACACAAGGTTCTTTCTATAATATGAAGGAAAATAACAGAAAGCCTCGGTCTGTGAAGATACTGTGGGGAGCTAGTGAGTCAGGAATGTGGAGGTAATTAATGTTCTTTCCCCGCTCTTTTGCTCCTGTCACTCAACTAAAATGGGAGCTACAGAGTCTCCCAGGATCCCATCTATGTAGGGGAGAGGTCATCAGACTCCCAATGCCCTGGGACTTTCCCAGGAGAAGTGAGAAAGAAGATGGGGTCCATGAGAGAGGAGGCTGTCACCGTGAGCTGGGACTAAATGTGGGAGGGGAACTGGTGGCTCCAGATGCATCTTGCAGCTGTTGTGGGAACCCAGCCCAGGCAGCCACCATGGTGCTGCATGTGTCCTCAAGGAGAAAAGGGACAGTGTCTGGGAAATGAAAGGACCAATTCACAGAAGTCAGTAGTACTTCGGGATCTGAGCCACCAAGCTGGGACATGCTGTCGGTCTCAGTCACAGCAGCCTCCCCACTGAGTGTAACAGCCCACATCCTTATAGACTCCACAGTCTATAAGGCTGCCATGGCCTTGAGAACATCAAGGGCATCCACTGCCTTCTGTGGATCTCCTTCAGGGCCACCCCGAGGTGGTGCAAAGAAAATTCAATCCAGCCCAGTGAGATGGATAGCAAAGGCCTGGGCTGCACAGCCATGCAAGCCATGTACAGCCATGCAACGGCTCCAGTCAGAGAAGAAAGCTGGACCAAGGAGCTTTAACAATGGGGCCCAAGCAAAAACCCTGAGTCTGCTGCCAACCACTGAAGCCCTCGCTTGAGAAAAATGTTGAGAACTAATATTCCCCCTTTTTCCCCAAAAAAAGTATTATTGGTCAGGGTACCCAAAGGTAACCTGAACTGGGATGGCTGTGACAGACTCACAGCTCTGCAGCATGAAGGCCAGGAATCTGGAATAAGAAGCCATGGTGTGGGTGATCAGAACACGGCATTGCTCTCACCAGCAGTTCGGAGTGCTGGGCCCGCTAGCTTAACAGCGAGTGAGGACCGAGACCAATTCTTGATGCACTTAAGGCAACCTCTGGAGAATTCCTGGGCACACCTAGGGGCAGGAAATGACAAATCTATCCATGTATTTTAGGTACAAATATATGGTGACTATCAAAATTTAAGTTTTAGTACTAATATGATACATTTCTTTTTTTTTAACATCTTTATTAGAGTATAATTGCCTTACAATGGTGTGTTAGTTTCTGCTTCATAACAAAGTGAATCAGTTATACATATACGTATGTCCCCATATCTCTTCCCTCTTGCATCTCTCTCCCTCCCACCCTCCCTATCCCACCCCTCTAGGTGGTCAAAAACACCAAGCTGATCTCCCTGTGCTATGCGGCTGCTTCCCACTAGCTATCTGTTTTACGTTTGGTAGTGTATATATGCCCATGCCACTCTCTCACTTTGTCCCAGCTTACCCTTCCCCCTCCCCGTATCCTCAAGTCCATTCTCTAGTACGTCTGCATCTTTATTCCATATATGACAAACCCACAACGAACATTGTCCTCAGTGGTGAAAAACTGAAACCATTTCCACTAAGATCAGGAACAAGACAAGGTTGCCCACTCTCACCACTATTATTCAACATAGTTTTGGAAGTTTTAACCACAGTAGTTAGAGAAGAAAAAGAAATAAAAGGAATCCAAATTGGAAAAGAAGAAGTAAAACTGTCACTGTTTGCAGATGACTTGATACTATACATAGAAAATCCTAAAGATGCCACCAGAAAACTACTAGAGCTAATCATTGAATTTGGTAAAGTAGCAGGATGCAAAATTAATGCACAGAAATCTCTTGCAAATCTATACACTAATGATGAAAAATCTGAAAGTGAAATTAAGAAAACACTCCCATTTACTATTACAATAAAAATAATAAAATATCTAGGAATAAACCTACCTAAGGAGACAAAAGACCTTTATGCCGATAATTATAAGACATTGATGAAAGAACTTAAAGGTGACACAATAGATGGAGATACCATGTTCTTGGATTGGAAAAATCAACATTATGAAAATGACTACGCTACCCAAAGCAATCTACAGATTCAATGCAGTCCCTATCAAACTACTACTGGCATTTTTCACAGAACTAGAACAAAATATATGATACATTTCTACTCAAAGGTTAGGAAATAAGTGAAATTAACCTACATTAGTACCTCAATTAATAGGTGTATATTTTCCTCCTATAGAAGAAAGGGATAAATAACAATAACAACAAAGCTCTCTCAGTATGATGGTCGCTATTCAGAGATGCATACCTGGAGATCAGGACAGGTTCAGACTGATCTCCTACAGTGATAATTCTACAAAACAGTGAGAACGGACCCCAGATCCTGTTATAATGTATCCACAAAATCAAAGTAAACAGCACTCTTCAGACAAAAGCATAGACTAAAGTTTCACAAGCATTTTCACTGTGAGGTTTTTTTTTTTTGCATTTATTCATTTTATATATTATGAACATATTCTTTTTTTTTTTTTTTTTTTTTTTGCGGTACACGGGCTTCTCACTGTTGTGGCCTCTCCCGTTGTGGAGCACAGGCTCCGGACGCACAGGCTCAGCGGCCATGGCTCACAGGCCCAGCTGCTCCGCGGCATGTGGGTCTTCCTGGATCGGGGCACGAACCCGCATCCCCTGCATTGGCAGGCGGACTCTCAACCGCTGCGCCACCAGGGAAGCCCCTTTTTAAAATTTATTTATTTATTTTTGACTGCATTGGGTCTCAGTTGCTGTGCACTGGCTTTCTCTAGTTGTGGCGAGCGGGGACTACTCTTCGTTGCGGTGCGTAGGCTCTAGGTGTGCGGGCTTCAGTAGTTGTGGCACGCGGGCTCAGTAGTTGTGGCTCGCAGGCTCTAGAGCGCAGGCTCAGTAGTTTTGGCGCATGGGCTTAGTTGCTCTGCAGCATGCGGAATCTTCTCAGACCAGGGCTCTAACCCGTGTCCCCTGCATTGGCAGGCAGATTCTTAACCACTGCACCCCCAGGGAAGCCCTGTGAGATTTTTTCAAGTGTTTTTCTATTGGGTTCTCAACACTTAAATGACCCAGTACTTCCCAGTGAGTAAAAGGTCTGCTGTGCATGGGTATTGGTGACTGAGGGAGCTCTAGCTCTCTTGATAACAGAACAAGACGAAACAGAATGAAACTTTATCAGAAAAGATTTAGATTAGACTGCAGGAGGCACAGAGTTCTGGAATTGGTGTCCAAGTGACATTTTAAATTCCTTGATACTCCAGAGTACCTGTCCATCAGGGACAGAACCATCTGCATACATCCTGACAGTTCAAAGAAACAAACAGCAAAAAATGACACTACGATACATTGTTCTTGTGCTGACTGCTTTATCCCTAAGGCTAAATATTTTTAAATATCCATCTGGTGTGTTAACTAATGAAGGCAGAGTCCATTCTCTCCATAAACAGACTGTTTTGTTAAGAATTCAAATCAGACATGGCAGAATCTCCCCATGTACTGATTGTTAATGTATCTTAGCCATGACATATATTCTTACATGTTCCAGTTCAGCAAAGTCTCCTTCTCTTAGCTGGAGATGCCAAGTTTGGATGGCTATGTTTAATCTAGCCAAGAGAACATATTTCCTCCCTGAAACACAGCCTTGACAGTGAAGCAAAATGTGATTAAGTTGTGTCACAAATAGGTGCCGCTCAATCCATCTGGCAAAGGGGAGTCTGTGCTGCCTAATTAGGAAATGTAATGATCTGATCTGATCAAACATCCATTTACAGTTTTGATAAGTGAAATTACCCAGTTAGATTACTGCAAAAGGGTGTGAGCTGGTGTCCTAGCAAAACCCCTGGAGCTGGGAGTGTGGACCTGGGGATGGCGAGATTGGTACACATTTAGGTCAGCAACACATTGTAGCAAAGGAATGCCACATGACTTTCTGAATATTTTTGGCCGGTAGCTTGTGAAACGCTGATCTGATTTGCTTGGAAATTTTTAAAATAATTGGCTCCTGCTGGCTGAGGCCCCATGCCAACCCCACATGGTAATTCATTCGTGACATTCCTAGAAGAGAGAATCTGCCTGAAGAGCTGCAGTAATATGTTTAGGGAATAATCATGCCATCCTCCAAATAGGATGCATAAAAGGAAGCAAGCAGCAGGGAGGCCTCTGTGTTTCCTGGGAAAAGATTCTCAATCTAAATGGAAATTATATGTCTCTTCCTCTTTTCTTCATTCTCAGGCTCCAAGTAAGAGCCTGGGACCATTATAAGATCAAGTATATAATCCGAGAGATGATTGTTTTAGGTCTCCTGCGTTTGGATTGACCCAACCTCTAGAAACTGTGCTGGTGATTTTGCAAAGAATCCACTTGAGGTATCATTTTCTGGGCTTTTGTAGATGTCACTTGATTCTTGGGAAGGTTTTCAAGAAATACATGCGTCCTTTGGGAAACAAAAGAAAGCACCGAGGTAATCGGACTCTTCTGGAAATAGTAAGAGTCGTATTGTAGCTCAGAGCTAGAGTAGGGAACTCAAAGAGAACATTCAAAAGGTTCCAAGATCATGAGAAAGTAAAGAGTGGAACTAGGGTTTATCCCTTAAAATTGTAAAAGAAATAAAGGAAGAGAGGGAGGGAAGGACAAAGCAAGTTTCATGGAAAGATTCAAGGGAAGATGTATATAGAAAGGCAACATCAGAAACTCTGAGCAACTGGAGAGTCCAAGAGGGAACAAGGTTGTTCTGGTACCACTTCAAGTCCCAGGACACAGAAAAACAGCTCTGTCCCTATTTTCCACCAACCCCCAATGGAGATAGCATTCTTCAGGAATTCATATATCAGGGAAACCATAAGGGGCACAGTAGAGGTATCTGGAGCTGGATACTGGTCTGGACACCCTGTGGTGTGAACAAGGCATTCATGCCAGGTACTCTTAACAATCCACTGCTGGGTGTCCATTTTCAAATCCCATCTCTTGGACTTCCCCATGTACAAGGATGCAGAAAGATGGTATCAGTAACCAGTGGTCTAGGGGTAAGAACAGCAAGATGGAATCCTTAATCTAGGAAATACCAACAAAACAGCCCACTCTGACAATGTCCTAAAGTAAATATCTTAACTGACAGACATGCTGGGAGACTAATACAAGGAGAAGGGAAGGGATGATGAATGGGAATCTAGCAAAACCTGAATGGAGGGTTGAGTGGACTGACCAACACCAGCCATGACCACCCAACTATAAGTGGATACAATAAACTCCATCATCAGTTTCAAAGGGTCCAATCTGATGGAACAGATAGGCACAGTGCTGGTAGCTTCTTAGGCAGGGACAATTCTTGGGAGAGGTAGTCTTGATGACATGGATTCTGTCTGAGTTAGGGTAGATGTTAGGCTCTCAAAAGTAGAACACAGCAACCAGGTGAAGAGGAGTCCTCCCAAATTAAGTGATTAGAATTAGGGTCCAGGATTGCTGAACTGGGATCAGAGCCAGGGTCTGAGACAAGGGTCCTGAAGGAAATTGCCCCCATGCATAGTGATATGGAAAAAAGGAGCTAGAGTTCATTGCTTATCTAGTGCTTGAACCTCTGATAATTCCTTTTTGAAGCCAGGTGGTCTAAGCTGGAAAATGGAATGCCTCCCCTCACCCCAGGGGAAAGGAGTTCTCAATACAACATGAAGCCTGGCTCAAGGATTGGATGTGGCTGAGCACACAGGGGGCAGGTTAGTATTGCTGGCAGATGGCTAGGCTGATTCGGGCAAGGAAGCTAATAAGAATCCATACATCAGGAGTCTCCAGATTCCCCCAATTTGGCGATAGTTTCCTATAGAGATCAAGTTGAAATATATAGAAACAAGACCTGTGATCTAACAGAGGTTTATTTATTTATAAATGCAATTGCATAAGAAGTATTACAAAAGCATAAAATCAGATCATGTTCAATTATATATTTAATGGATAAAAACATAGTGACATGAAATTCATTCTGGCCCAGAAAAATCAAGGTATATGGAGGCAATACCAATAGAGCACTGGGAGGAAAAATAGCCTGAAATGTCATTAATTAAGCAAAGCATAAATATTTATTGGCCATTATGATGTGTTAAATATCGTACTAAGCTTGTGGGAAATTCCAGAATAAATAAGACATGGCTCCTACACTGATGGCGGGGAGGAGCTAACACATATTAAACACTGCAGACTCTGCCTATGCCCCTTGGACATTTTGTGCTTAGGCTGGAACTGCAGAAGGCCACTCTGCCCACGTGTGCAGCAGGCTAGCGGTGCTGAGGAATGACCCCACCCCCAAGAGCAGCTCTTAGCCAGTGTCTCCATGAAGTTGAGATAGAAATATTTCTACTCCTTTGCCCTTCAGGTGAACTAATTCTAAGGCATGTGTTTTGTGCTGCTTCCAAGAGTTTCCCCATGGGCTTAGGTTCCAGCCAACCACTGTGGTCACGGCTTAATAATTCAGCCTTTATCATCTGCCTTGCCCTCTCCACTCCACTACTGGTACCCCTGCACTTCCCAAATAAATGAATTACACTTGAATCCTTGTTTCAAAGTCAGCTTCTGGGAGAATTCAAACCAAGACAAGCACCTACTCTGTACTATGTACTATACCAGCCAATTTACATTCATTATCTCATTTAGTCCCTTTAGTAATTGGATAAAGAAAAATATTATTTCATTATTTCATTATGCCACTTTACTGCTTAAGGTTCTGCATTAGTTCTCTATCATAGTCAAGACTTTAAAAAAAGTGTTATCATATTGTAGTGGACACAATTGTGACATCCTCCTGACCCTCGACCCCCAGTGGCTATGACCATGCTATCAGCCCCTCTTTTGAGTACCTGCTTCTCACCCATCTCCAAAATGAGTTTTTTATTTTATTCTTTTTTTTTTTTTTTTTTTTGCAGTACACGGGCCTCTCACTGTTGTGGCCTCTCCCGTTGCGGAGCACAGGCTCCGGACACGCAGGCTCAGCAGCCATGGCTCACAGCCTCTTGCTATCTACTTCTTGTCCTTTTACCCTTCCTCCTTCTCCATGTTCCAGCCACACTGAATGACTTGGTGTTTCACCAACATATCCATGCTGTGATGCCCACTGGATAACTGGAAATGTGTGTCTATCACTTGGAAGGGAATTCTAGGCTAGAGGGATTCAGGAATCAGCTACAGAGAGTGAAAAATAAAATGGTATGGATGGACTTAGAGAGGACAAGTAAGAGGATGAGATGGCCAGAAAAACAAGCTTCAGGGGATGTCTGTATTTAAGGGGTAAAATGACGAAAGGAGCAGTAGAAGAGAGCCCGGTGGGGGGTTCAGAGACGCTGGGGGAGAGGACATTGTCACAGAAGCTAAGGAAGAACAGGATCCCTCACAACATCCACACTGCAGAGAGAGGAGTGGGGAACTCAGGAGAGGTGTTCAGCGTGCGGGGTGGATTTCTGATGACTTTCCTCACCGAGTAGTAGAGAAAGAAGCCCAAACATAGGAGGTTAAGGAATGGGTAGGAAGGAAGCAGAGGTGAAGAATGGAGTGAAGGGAGAGTGATGGTGTCATCATAGATGTTACTGTCTTATGAACGGGTGCCCTCTGCAGACATTACACATCACACTGACTTCAGTCAGATACGCTTGTGGAATCCTCACCCTAATAGTTTTAATCCTTGTGACATGTGTTCCCACCCCCAATAAAAAAGACAAGAGAAAAAAAAAGGATAGAGAAAGAAAAAAATTTTAACATATTAAAAATAATTTTAAAATTTAAATTTAATAAATAAACAAAGGGAGAGAAGGAAGAAGGTTCAGACCACATCCAGTTCCACCTTCCATCTCTAGACTCCTGTCCCTCTGGCCCTGCCATGCTCCATCATCACAAAAATACCCCCAGCTCCAAAATGCTGTTAACTCTTGGGAAGGTCACAATTACTGTGTTACCTTCTTGTGTTGGTGCCTGAAAGACCACTCCCCTGTGGGTGGAAGGTCTCCCCTGAACAGGAAGATCCTGGGGTTAACCACCCGGAAGAGGCGGGGTTCAGATGGGACCCAGCGCTCAGGGGTGGAGCTCGGGAAGAAACGTCAGTCTCAGTCTCAGCCTCAGACTTACAAGCTCATCCTCAGTGTCAGAAGGACTAAGCCTGAACCTGTGTGCTGGGCAGGTACAGGTCAGAGATGGTCTCTGCTGCATCCTGCAGTGGACCAGAAGCTGAAGGTATGTTAGCTGTATCTGGAGGGCAGATCACCTTGCTGCCTTTATTCTGCTTCTCCTTTCTTGGTCCATCTTGTGTCAGCCTTTCAGTGAGCTCCAGTGAAGTGTTCTGTGTCAATCCTCGGGCTGCTGTAAGAGGTCAGATCGAAGCCCCTGATCTCAGTGGGACTTCCAGCGCCGGGTCTGTCCCTCCTCACTCTTCCTCCAGGAAACATCTGATGTCACAGTGTTTCCCTTCCACAGTGCTAGGTTTGATTCTCATCCCCTCCCAAGGGCCTGTTTGGGGAAAACCATTCCAATCACACATGCATGGGGTTCAGAGTAACCCCACCTTCCCAGGATTCCATACATTCATCTGTTCGCTCAACTATTCCTTCAACATGTATGTGTTGAGCATCTTCTCTGTTTGGGGCATTATATTAGGCCCTGCAACAGAATGGCAACAAGACATGTTTCCTCCCTCAAGAAATTTGCAATCTAGTGATTTCCTAGCTTGTGAGAATGGGGGGACTACAGTAACCTCATTCATGCTTCAGAAACCTCTCTCTACAGAGTTGCTTTGAGTGATGTGGGTGAGCCAGGCACCTGCCAAAGGTACCCAGTCAGTGGACCGTGACTGCTGTTGCCACCTCCATGGAGCCTATGCACATTGGCTTTGTGGTCATTCAGGTATGACCTATCCTCACCCACGCTTTCCTACCTAGGCTGAGCTGCCAGGGGGTCACTATGAAACACCATGAAAAGGTGTGTAAAAAATCCCTGAGCCAAACTGACATTATTTCTTCTGGGAGAGGAGAAACAAGGGAAGATAACCCAGAACAGGATGTTCACACACAGAGGGAGACTGAAAACCAAAATATTTGCACACAGACAGAACATTTTAAAATGTGAGCCAGAAAGAAGGTAATTGCTGAGTTGAAGATCTGAGACCTGTGGGGGGAATGGGGCCAAGGGCCCAAGTAGAATTACAGGGAAGCTCTGGAGGGAAGGAAGGACACATCTCACCCAGGGACAAGAAAGAAGGGAAGAAGAGAAGGATGATCCAGACAGACTGTGATTAGAAGAACAGAGGCATTGTGGGAACTCAGGTACAAAGGGGTAATGAATCTTTCTTCATCGTGACTGTTCAAACTCCAACCGCCTTTCTAGTTAGGGGGCTTTCCTTCACGTGCAGTCGTGCAGAAGCAGTGCCCCTCCCCGCTAAAGGGGCAAAGGGGAGAGAGTTTGCCTTCATCTCACTCTATTCCACCAGCACCTGGAAGCCAGGGTATGACCTGTGACTCACGTTCAATCAGAAGCTCCCCCTAAATCTTTCAGTGTGGTGAGTGTGACTCACAAATGAAGGGGAGGTGTATTAGTTACTTATTGCTGTGTAACAAATTACCCCAAAACATAGTGGCTTAAAAGAACAAATATTTATTCTCTCCATTTCTGTTGGTCAAGAATTGAGAAGTGGCTTAGCTACGTGATTCTGGCTCAGGGTCTGTCATGAGATTTCCATCAAGATTTTGGCTGGGCCTGCAGTGGGCTGGGGATACACTTCCAAGATAGTTGACTCACATGGCCATTAGCAGGAGGCCAAAGTTTGTCACTGGCTGTTGGCGGGAGGCTTCAGTTCTTCTTCTTCAGTTCTTCAGTTCTTCTTCAGGGCTTCTTGAGTGCGCTTATGGCATGGCAGCTGGTTTTCATGAGAACAACTGATCCAAGAGAGAGAAAGGCAAAAACCACAATGTCTTTTATAACCTATCCTCAGAAGTCAAACACTGTCATTTGCACAATATCCCATTGGCTATACAGAAAAACCCTGTCACTGCCAGCAGGGGGTGAAGATCTTCAGGCGCCATTTTGGAGGCTGGCTACCACAGTCACTCATGGTCAGCCAGCTGTCCAGCACAGTGTCCTGCAGTGGTGGCAGCAGGGTCAGAGGCAGCAGCCATGGTGCCATCCGGCCATACTTCTCCTGCAGCCCAGACTCCAGACCCCCTTTAAGTCCTGCTTATTTTCCAAGCTTGCTCCTCCAGCCTCCTGTGGATTCTGTTGGTTTCTACACCCTTATAAAGCCCTTGTTTTGCTAAAGGCAACAAGGCTAGTTTCTGTTGTTTGCAATCAAGAGCCCTAAACGGGACAGATGATGTTGATCTCCAGGAAGTTGTTGGTGAGTTCATGTGATGAGAGGAAGGGAGAAGACAGAACTGAGGTAGAGACTTAGAGAGAGTGAAGTTTAAAAAAGGATGCCAGGGTTTCCCTGGTGGCGCAGTGGTTGAGAATCTGCCTGTCAATGCAGGGGACACGGGTTCGAGCCCTGGTCTGGGAAGATCCCACATGCCGCGGAGCAACTAGGCCCGTGAGCCACAACTACTGAGCCTGCACATCTGGAGCCCATGTTCTGCCACAAGAGAGGCCTCGATAGTGAGAGGCCCGTACACCGCGATGAAGAGTGGCCCCTGCTTGCCGCAACTAGAGAAAACCCTCACACAGAAACGAAGACCCAACACAGCCAAAAATAAATAAATAAATAAATTGATTAATTAAAAAAAAAAAAAAAGGATGCCAAGTGGGACACGAGCTGGAGTATCCAAGAGAAATATATAAGAATTGTTGAACAGCCATGAGGACCAACAGGGATTTATGTAAGACCCAACTGAGAGATCAGTGCAAAACAGGTTGTTCTTTTTTTGTTGTTTTTTTATTTCAGTAAAACACCCTCTCCTTTTACTATAGGTCCTATTGGGTCATTGAGAAATTACAGACTATGGAGCCCAGACTAACTCAGAAACTTAGGAGATTTCATATTTTTATTAATTTATTTATTTTGAACCTCAGGTGCAGAGGATTGAGTAAGTCACCATTCAAGCCCTCCCTCTTATTTTATGTATTACTTTTTCTCTTTTATTCTCATATCCATCTCCCCACTCTCACCCTCACAGTCAATCATTCTAATGGCTCAATGTGTATCTGTTTATTTGTATGTATTAATGCAAATGGGTATTATTTTGTATGCATGCATTTTTAAATTGTATAAATATTGTGTGATAGAATTTCATTTCACGTCTTACTTTTTTTCATGAGCTCTGCTTTTAAAATTCATCTGTGTTGTTATGTTTACATCTAATCAATGGCTGTTAATGGCTGCCGGGCTCCCATGGTGTGTATCCACTCCATTTTGCCTTCCCATTCTCCAGGAACGGATGCTCAGGATGCACTTACCTCCTCACCATCACCACAAATAACTCTGTCATGAGTATACATGTCCCCTTCGCCATCTATCTCTAGCGCTGGAGTCACTGGGTCAGACGGTGTGTGTATGCTTAATCTGATGAAGTCATGCCTGATTACTCTCCAGAACGCCTCCACAAGTCCACCCCCACTGGAGATACACGGGGTGAACAGTTTAACGTAAAGATTCATGGCAGTGGCTGGCATGTGGGCATCATAAGAGCAGGCTCTGGGTGTCTCCAACCTAGGCTAAAATTATCATTTACTTAGAGCTATACATTAATTTTTTTCTCTCTTTATGACATTTTGTAGGTCCCTCCCAATCCAGTGCCCCCTCCCTGAACAACACATTCCGTGAGAAACCTCAGGATATTATTGTAAAGGAAGAGAAAGGAGTTGACTGATGCAATCTTCACCTCCAATTCAGTCCTCCCTCATCTTCAGACACATGTGGGCACTCATAAACACTGGGAAGCTTTCTAATAAAAGTGAGTTTCCCTCAACAGATAACTTGACACTGAGTGTATAGCTTGAGTCCTCCTCTTTTCCCAGCATCAATAAATCAGATGGCCACCAAAACTAAGTCCTACATGTCATCTTGGAAAAAGTAAAAGAAAATGACACAAGAACCAAAGGGAGAGCAGGACAGCACAACGGGCTTTGCTGTTGAACATAAGTAAATGCAGGTTACAGAGGATGTGGATTATCTAACGCTGGAAAACAAAGGTGAATTTGCCAAAGCAAATTGGATTTCAAACCACTGCCCCACATAAGCAGAGGGCCCAAAATAGCTTCTCCAATTGT
Organism: Phocoena sinus; assembly: GCF_008692025.1. NCBI lineage: Eukaryota > Metazoa > Chordata > Mammalia > Artiodactyla > Phocoenidae > Phocoena > Phocoena sinus. The sequence goes on from NC_045770.1 coordinate 19,569,154, forward strand.
GATCAGTATTCCATCAAAAAAATAAGCTAACAGCTATTAGGACAGCTATACCTAATGTCTCCAATTTATGGTAGATGAAAATAATGATCAAAGAGTTCAAATGACTTGCTAGCAATGATCACATTGCTGGTGAGCTGTGGAGATGAAAACTAAATGCAAACGCCAAGCTGAAGTCTGGAAAGGTGATTTATAACAATGCACTCATTCTAACAAAATTCCACTGTTGTAAAAGAATTTAGAGCCCAAGTGGAGTTCAGTATAATAGAATCTGATCCAAGTATAATATTCATAGCTACAAGAAACATTTAAAGTATGACAATAAATTACACATTTCACTTCCAATTTGGGGCAGCGTTTACTGGGGAGAAAAGGATAAGAGGAGATAATCTTTGTTTCTTAAGGAAAATCTACAGTTCCTTTCCTCTTTCACGTGTTTAGTCAATAGAAGAGATAATTTCACTGGTGTTTTTGTTTGTTTGTTTGTTTTGTTTTTTTAGCGGTATGCGGGCCTCTCACTGCTGTGGCCTCTCCCGTTGCGGAGCACAGCCTCCGGACATGCAGGCTCAGTAGCCATGGCTCACGGGCCCAGCCGCTCCACGGCATGTGGGATCTTCCCGGACCAGGGCACGAACCCGTGTCCCCTGCATCGGCAGGCGGACTCTCAACCACTGCGCCACCAGGGAAGCCCTCACTGGTGGTTTTAAAATGACTCTCCCAGATTTCCCTGCGTAGAGATCAGAAGAGGCTGCTGCTTTCCACACCCCATTGTGCACACACATCTCCAGCAACTCCTGGGTCTCCCCAAGGGTGAAGCCTCCCTTGACCCGCCGTGTTCAGAGAGAGACAGGGCAGGGCTTCCAGGCTGGAGATTTGCAGTCCACATTGAGAAGAGGGAGATCAAAAACACTATGGTTCTAGGATCCCAGGCAGCAGTGTTACAGAACAGCTGCAAAAAATTTCTGTTTGATTGTAGAGACAGAAGAGATACACTTGCTCCGAAGATGTGCAGTGTCTTGTCGAAACTCCTCCTGAACCCTGGGGAGTCAGTTCAGGTCCAAATCCTGCTGTCTGTGAAGCTGCTCCACGTGCCCCACTTTGGGCACTAAATGGGAGGATCCTTCTCATGGTTCCAACCAGCCCAAGGGACTCCTGCTGCTGACCTCTGGCCACTCACTGCCCATATCCCAGCAGGATCCTAAGGGATTAGCTCAGGCATGAATAATCACTCTTGGACATCTTCTCCAGGTTCCTACAGCTTTATTAACGACGAGAAAGAACTTGTACAAGAGGAGATGCAGGTATAAGTGAAAACAAGTAAGAAACTTTAAATCAGATATAGAATCCTGTCTTGATCAGTGTCACCTCCCTGCCAGTGATGAAGATTGCTGAGTAAGTTGGCAGTCGTGGCTCTAGCATGAAGGCTATGTTGTTCCTGAGAGTGATTTGCTCAGAGGAAGACACCGTTGACCACCAATCTTGAAAATTCTGCTGTCCCTGTGCTTAAAGAATACATCTGCTGCCTCTACAGACTGGGAGTGCCCCCCGTCCAGGGCCTCTTGACAAGCCCTGGGAGCTGCCATTGAGGTTGGGATCCCAGTGGGAATCAGCTGGAGTGCAGGCATCCAGGAGGCTAGAGAGCTCCCTGGCGGTGATGCCAACAGGACAAACTCTCCTGCCGACTTCCTTTCTGATTCAACTTGACTTTCTGTGAAAGAGAGGGCAAGGAGAAAGAAGGTCCAGTTTATCAGACTTTCAATACTTCTTTTGCCCTCCTACCCACTCCCCATCAGGGATTTTCACAATGTCAATCTTTCTCTCTGCTTCCTGGCTCCCCACTTCCAGATTCTCATCTGAAGTCTTCACTTGGATGGCATTGGTGGTGAATGTCTTGATCATTAAGAGCAGGTACTCAGTGACTTGCTAAATTGGCAAAGGCTGGTCTCGTCAAACAAACCCTCAGGACATCCAGAACCATACACTGGGGACTTAGGTGAGGCCTATTAAATCCTCATATTCTTTTCTGCCTTTTATGTCCCCACCCAACCCCTATCCTCACTCCTAAAAAGGGCAGAATTTCAACTCAGTGGTGCTGATAAAGATTTGAATTCAGTGGTGTTGCTGTGGAGAAAAGGGGTCATGGGAAGGGCTGACTTATTCCAGAAAGTCCTACACGTCCTGTCTCCCACCCACCCTTTGACCTCACTCTTTATGCTGTGGACACACTTATCTTCTTCCAGTTCCCCAAACATGTTAAGCCCTCACTCACCCCAGGGCCTTTTCACACTATTCACTTTCCCTGGACACCTGTTATCATTGCTATTTGTATGGCTAATGTACTGGTTTGCTAGGGCTGTCATAACAAAATGCCACCGACTACAGAAATTATTGTCTCACAGTTCTGGAGGCCACAACTCTGAGATCAAGGCGTCAGCAGCACTGGTTCTTTCTGAGGGCTGTGCCCTTCTGACGTAACTGTTCCAGGCTCTTTCCTAGCTTTTGGTGGTTTGCTGACAATCTTTGCTGTTTCTTAGCTTGTAGAAGCATCACCCCGATCTCTGCTTTCCTCACCACATGGTGTTCTACCTGTGTGCACGCCTGTGTTCAAATTTCCCCCTTTCGTAAAGACACCAGTCATATTGTGTAAAAAGGCCCACTCTATTCCAGTATGACCTCATCTTTACTAATTACATCTGCAATCACCCCATTTCCAAATAAGGTCACATTTTGAGGTGCTGGAGTTTAAGGCTTCAAGATATTAATTTTGAAGAGTGGCAATCCAACTCATCACACTGGATCTTTCCCATTCTTCAAGTTCCTAGTGGAAGCGTCACATCCCCAGACAAGCTCCTTTAACTCTTCTATCCATAGCATCTCCACCACCAACCCTGGCTGTCTCATGGATCACAACTGTCAAACTTTGCTGGTTTACTCATACATTTCTGTTTGAGATTGGAAGATTGGAACTGGGGAGGGGGAAGCATGTCTGTCCTCCTTTCCACCAGACCCCCCAGGGCCCAGCACACTGAGTGGTTCTATATACTGTGATTTGTGAACCATAGTGAAATTTGAGGTGAAAGGAGAATTCAGTACTGATCTTAACTTTATTTAAATTTTGGATATTTTATTCATAAAGGATTTTTTGCATTAATTTTGATTTTTAAAATATTATATTAAAATAGCATTTACCTTGATTACTGAGTTTTTTGGTGTCCCCTTATATTTCATGCCAGAGGCAAGTGCCTCACTCACCTCATCTGAGTCCTGATCCCATGTCTGTATCATTGGAAATGAAGAAAAAAGGAAGCAGGTCCTTAGCCATCAAGGACCAAGAGACTCTTCTCATTGTGAAAGGCAACAGACAGAAGAGGATCCTCCACAATAGAACTAGGTGGCAATGGACTTGATGAAGACTGAGGCAGGAGTTGAGTCCTAGAAACCCAAGGAGGACACATCATCCTTTTTAATTCCTTGTTCCTCATAACAAAACCCAATTATTTTTGTCCCAACGACCTCATTCCCCTCTTCCCCTCTGGCCTCAAAGCGGTCGAGACCCCAGTGCCGATGTCACCCCAATTCTGCACAGCCTCAGCTGCAGAGACCCAAGTGGGAACCCAGGCTCCTGGTGCAGAGGTCTCTCCCCCATCCCCTACCTTCTCCAAGGTGCTGACACCAGGGTGGAGCCAGGGCTTCTGACACAACTATATCGCTGAGTGGCAGGGATTTCCCCAGACAGTGTAAGGATTGTTGGGCTTCCAGGTGAGAGGGAAGCTCAACGCACCTTCCTGGGCTCCAGCTCCTCAGCTAGTAACCACAGCACTGCCAATTCCTCTCTCTGCAGGGCCTCTTCACCTCCACTGGCACCCGCTTCCCCTCCCACCTCCCCTGCCACACTTCCCTCCTTGTCCCTTCCTTGCAGCCAGAATGAGACATGGCGCCTTAGAGACAGGTTTATTCTTCCAGCTCCCCACAAGAGTCATTTCCACGTTAAACAACTCTCCATAACCCTGTTTATGGGTGATAGAGTACCTGGAAAGGCGAAAAGTGAGGAATGATATCTCCCTGGTGCTGAGTGGGGTTTCTATGCCAGAGATGCTGGGAGCTGGGAGGGGACAGATGGCTCTGGAGCTGCCCCCTCACTTAGCATCAGAGATGCTCACCTAGCAGCCTGGGAAGGTGGCACCCACCCCAGGCCTGCACGTGGAGCAGCTCAGCAGCCCAGGGGGCCCTGCTCAAGTGCAGTGGCTCTTTGAAGAGTCCAGGGCCAGCTTCGTCTCTTTGCCTGGAGTCAGCAGTTTCTGGAGCACTTAAGGACCTCAGCTTCTTCCTGTGGGGCCTGACAGTGAGTCACTATGGCAGAGGGGTCTTCTTAGAACCAGGTACCTCTCTCACCTGGAAGGAGTTGGGAATTTAAATTACTCTGTCTTTGAAGCCCGCACTATGTGACAGTTAAAAGGGGGAGGCATCATGGTACCCTAGACCTGGAGCCAGAGACTTGCTCTCCCCCTGGGAAACTCAGTTTTGTTTACTCAAAGGATAACAATGCCGCCTCCTCTGAGTGAGTTGTTGTGAGGGTTAAATGTGTGATGTACATGAATGTGCCTAAATCGTTCTGTGAATGCTACACACACACACACACACACACACAAACACACCTCCAAAGGGGCCACTGGGAATGGTCACACCACAGGGGCCTGGCCCATCTGGTGCCCTTTACTATCATGCCCAACCCCACCTGGAGGGAAGAGTGTGTAGACCCTGCATCCCCTCTCCTTTTTTCTGGGCTGGACCACTTTGGATGCTGCCTTTCAGAGCCAGAGTTCTAGACATCTTTGCTTAGGAACCACCTGTTTTGCTGGGCCTTCTGCCACATTTGGATCGAATGCATTCAGTGGCCTAAACAGGACCAAGAGAGAAATGTTTAGTTTTCCTTTTGTATCTCCAACCAACAGCCGATTGTATTTTATTTTTTCAGATTCTTGGCCCATTAGGATTCCACTGCCTGACTAGTCAAGAGAGACATAGGTGAGGGAAAGGCCTGGAGACTCTGGACTGCCCAGGCTCCAGGAGGAAGCTGAGTTTGACTTCAAGAGATCAAGGTATAAGACTAAAAGAGGCAGATAGAAAGGAGTGCCAGAAACCCCTCCAGGGCCAAGTGCATCTCCCCGCCATGTCCACAAGGCACAGGGGAGAGAAGGCACAGAGTCAGGAATGGCAAAGCACTTTCAGAGTCAGCCAGTTGGCCTCCTCATCCAATGTTGAAAACCATTCATCATTCATTCAACAAGCAACTTTTGCTTATCTAATCTCTGCTTGTGGATTTGGTGACCAGAAAGGAAGCTCACCATTTCCCCTGGCCTGATCTTCAAACACAAATGAGAGAATCTGGGCTCATCAATGCTTTCAGAGATTTCCCCTAGAGTATAAACTCCATGAGCTCAAGGTCCACGTGTGTTTTTCTCCCTGTTGCATCTCTTGTGCCTAACTCATAGTTGTCACTCAATAAATATTTGTTGAATGAATAAATGGATGAATGCATGATTGAATGAAATACCCTAGTGTCAGAAAAGAGCAAATTCATCCCTCCAGAGCTCTAGGGGCATGACCAGATGGCTGAGCAGCAAGAAAAAAATTGGAAGTCTCAGTTGTTTTCTTAACAATTCATGCAAAAAAAATTGTACTTTGCATCAACATATATCCTTATTGGGCTTCCCTGGTGGCACAGTGGTTGAGAGTCCGCCTGCCGATGCATGGGACACGGGTTCATGCCCCGGTCCGGGAAGATCCCACATGCCGCGGAATGGCTGGTCCCGTGAGCCATGGCCACTGAGCCTGCACATCCGGAGCCTGTGCTCCGCAACGGGAGAGGCCACAACAGTGAGAGGCCCGTGTACCGCCAAAAAAAAAAAAAAAAAAAAAAAAAAATTTATATGTATATATATATCCTTATTTATTTTTACTATAAAAATGATGTTTTAATTGACTCATCAAAGAGTACAATTTGCATGTACTTTGGCCCCAGGCACACAGCCACATGCCCCTGGTGGTACACACAGCTGATGGTCTGGGAGCCTGTTGCCAGGTGATTTCCCGATTCCACCCCTGCATCCTGTTGCCCAAATCCTGCATCCTCCTTCTGATGCCATTCCATCCCATATGCTACCTCTTGCTCTGGCCCACTCCACGCCTAGATTCTACTCTCAGGCAAAGCCTCCCAGGTGCAGCAGGAAGTAGCACTCCTCTTGCCACGTTTTTTCTTTCATAAAACTCTAGGTGAGGCCATGAATAATTGTTTTTTTCTGGAGAGGGATTGATAAGCTGTCTTTCTTGGAGCTATTACTAAGCTGGCCTGGCAAGTGGACAAGTGTTAATAGGAGAAAATGGGGCAGTGGCCAGGGTAGGCAGTGAGCTCAAGATAATGGAGTCAAAAGCTACAGAGAGGTCCCCTCGTGGCAGCCAGGATACGAATCATGTCAGTCCTGGAGGAGGGTCGTAATTCATAGCCCTCCTGCCCTCCCCCTGCAGCTGGACCTGCTCAGTCTGGACCTGGGGAATTTGACTCTCACTGCTGAAGAGGTCTTGCCCCAGGGTATGGAGGACACCCTGCCACCCACCTGTGTGGAGTAATGTGAAGGGCAGCAAAGGTCCCAGTCAACAGCACCAACCTCTGAATGAGCAGCCATTGTTGAACTTACTATAAACCTGGCACAGTGCTGGGCCCTGGGGCTGGCCCCTGCCCTCCATCAGCTCACAACCGGAAATGTCCACATCCCCATCTCTGACCTGAACTGACACCCCTCAGAATCACTCCTACAGTCCAAGGCACCCTGTTAGACTGGAAGTGTGCTACCCAGGCGGTTGAACAATCCGTCCTTGTCAGGGCATTATGTCCTTTGTTTGCAGAGCATTTTCAGGTTCATTACGTCATCTAATCCTTAGAATCATCTTGTAAATTTATTTTAGTAATATAAACTTAAATAAGAGATTCCTCCAAGCTCACAAATCTAGAAAGTGGCAAGCTGCGATTCAAACCCAGCATTTTCTAAGAACAGAGTGTTTTCTCTTTCCTCTACTCCATGCTTGACAGAGAATAGGTAAACGTTGACATGATGAGATGGCAGGAGCTGTGCGTGGAATGGGTCTCAGAAGGGGGTTCAGCTGGGCAGGATGTCACTGTGGGTGGCTCTGAGCAACTTTATGAAGTCTGAGGGCCCTGGGACCCTGGAAGCCACTGAAAAGGGAGAAGAGGCACCAGCTGAGCCTGGGACATGTTTATCCATATTTCTTCCTGGGACTAAGACAACTAGAGATAAAATTCCCAGATGTGCATAAGGGCCTGAACACTTGGATAGTAATGACATAGAGATTAATTAGGTGGCATTTGTTTCGTTTCTTTGCGTGTGTATACAGTGACAATGAGCTTCACACTACTGGGTGCTTCTGGTCCTTGGAAGCCTGTGACCTATGAACTACATGTGTCTTCCATGTGTTTTCTTTCTTCTGCCTGGGGAGGGGGCACGCATCTTCCCTTGCTCGACAACTCCCCACTGTGGTTAGGAAGGTAGGTGCCCCCAATACTCATTTACTATCCCTCTGACAAGGTGGTTGACTGATTGAGTGTCCCATTTGCCTCAAGGACAAACAGGTGACACAGAAGAAAGAGTACTGGCCTTTTTCAGGTACATTCTATCCATGTCATGGATGGGATTCCTGTTTCCCATCACTTAAACCCTTTTTATGACCTTTTGTTTTATACGCAGGTCTCTCTTTTGGTTTGGTTTTCCTGGGATGTTCACCATGGAATCGCTGTCTTCTTGATGACAAGGAAGGTTCCCTACTGTGATTGTGGCGGTGGGGGGAGAGAAAGAGAGAGTGGGGTGGAGAGAGAGAGATTGAGAGAGAGGGGGAGACCATGATATCCTTATATCCTCAGGCTGAGCTATGAGAGTTTCCTCTAAGACCCTTGAAATCTCCAAGTTGCCTTCCAATGAGGTTCTTCATATGTCCATGATGGAAAGACAATTTCTCTAACACACACACACACACACACACACACACACACACACTCCATAGTATCTGCACAGTAAGTGTGTGGCCATCCCAGAAGGACCAGGATTAGGTGTGGCATTGATTCTAAACGCCCAACAGCAGTTCCTTTTCCCCAGCCCTTCTCTCATGGAGAAAACCTGAATTTTGTTTCCCTGACAACCAAACTCCCTCTCTCCCCATATTTTTTAATGCTGTGGTGATAAGGTGTATTTAAACCCAGCAGCCATGTTCCCATGGTGATAGAAGACCCCCAGTAAGTTGCCATGGGAACAGGAGATGGCTTTGAAAGAGGATAAAAGTAAGTCGGCTTTGCCAGTGATGACAGCAAAGTTAGAAGCAGAGAGGCTGAAGAATATGTCTCAAGAAGGCATCAGGGCATGGGTAATGGTCCAGCTTAGTCTATCTGAGGCCAGCAGGAGGTCGGCAGGGAAAGTGGGAACGTGACACCAAGTTTCTGGCTCTGTTTGCGAGACAACTCTGAGCAAAGCAACGTGACTGCTGGAATTTAAAGACAAGTTCTGTCCATTTGCTCTGATTTGCTATTTTCTCTTGTCTCCCGTCTTCTGAAAGGATTTTAGGAAATAGAAGAACTTGGTGGGGCAACTGAAATGTGAAGACCAGAAGAATGCGGGCATTTGTTTTCTTTAGTGGCTCTGTGACATGGAAAAACTAGGTTCCTCTGAGTTCTGAGTTCTGGTACCCCAGAACCAAGCCGCGTTACCCCGATTTTGTCTTTTCCCCAACATTTTATTATTTCCAAACATACAGCAAAGTTGAAAGAATTTTACAGTTAACACATGTATACCCATCACCCAGGTTGTACCGTTAACATTTTACTATGTTTGTTCTGTCACATATCTATCCATCTGTCCATCACTCTTTCCCTTGACTGATTTCACACAGCTAGTAGGTGAACTAGGATTCAAACCGGGGCAGTTCCTTGCCACCTCTTTCCTTTGCCTTATACCATATTCAGGGTGACCAGCCATCCCAGTTTGCCCAGGAAAGGACTAGGAGCGATCCTGGGACACAGAACTTGCAGTTTTAACATCAGTACAGCCCAGGGGAGTTTTACACTGTAATCCCTACATAGTATGTTTTGAGGAATTAAAGGTGTAGTTGAGGGGGAAGGGACATGCAGGCAGACATACAGCATCTTCATGTGTAAATAACTGTAAGCAGATAGAGAGACAAAACTGAGTGTTGCAGAGGATATGGAGCTACCGGAACGCTCACGCATTGCGGACAGGAGTGCAAATTGTTACAACTCCTTGGAATGTGGGGTTTGGAAGCATCTACTAAAGCTTAAACATACACATACCCTATGACTCAGCAATTCCACTCTTAGGTGTACCCCCCAAAATGAGAGCACATGTCCACCAAATAACAACAATAACAAAACCCCAACGTGTAAAAGAATGTTCAGAGCAGCTTTATTCGTGTTAGCCCAAACTAGAAACAATTCAAATATTCATCAAATATCTATTCAGGAGAATAGATAAATTCTACATATTCCTAAAATGAGCTACACAGCATTAAAAATAAGAAACCTATTGATACATGCAACAGCATGGATGAATCTTCGAAACATAGCGTTGAATGAAAAAAAACAGGCATGAGAGAGTACCTACTGGATGATTCCATTCATATGAAAGTCTAGAAAAGACAAATCTCACCTACAGTGATAGATGTGAAGATGGGGTTACATCCAGGCAGGGAGGAGGTGTTGTGGACACGGTAGGGGAGGGCGCTGGGTGGGCAATAACATGGTATATTCACAAAGAAACATTCACTGAGCTGTACGGGTAAGATTAGTGTACACTTTACTGAGTGTAGGTTATATCTCAATAAAAATGTTTTCAAAAAGTTTAAAAAGGCAGACATTAGAACTCCAAAAGCAAAAATAAAAGTGAAAAGTATAGGGAGAGAGCAGTAAATCATGGAGCCGAGAGCAAAAGCTACAGTGTGGTTGCCAGCAAGCCCAAAGGGAGCTGGAAAACACTAGAGTGCATTACCAAATTACTCTTTCACTCCGGAAATTTGATCTGTGAGTCTGTCAGTACCAGGAATTTTACATCACACTGTGAAGAGCCAAAGCAAGTGGTTTGAAATAGAAAGGTACTGTATTTTAAGAGTGGAAAAGTCACCTTCTCTCCTTAAACAGGAAAGAGCAAAAAGGTTTTTCTCTTGTCTGAACTGAGGAATTATTTTGGAAAAAAGAAAAAAAAGACATTACCCTTGGGGCAGATTCTAGGAAATTAAAATCTGGAAAAAAAGGCAAAGCTGTTTCTGTCTTTCTCACCCCTGAGGAAAGAACCTAGTCTGGGAAATTTCCATCCCCCTAGCACAGGAGGGGCATCTGCTGGGGACAGATGACCTCAGATCTCAGCCCGAGTCACCTTTAACTCTGCATGTCTGGAGCCAGCCCCTAGGGGGCCAGGGTCGGGGGAGCCACATCTGTGCCTTCTGTGTACGCATGCCAAGCTTTCCACCCATTTCCAGGTGCCCTAGAAAGTCAGGGACAGCAGTTTGGAGGCGCATTGCACAGAGATTTCCTCCCTGGGTGTTTTGCTCCTCAGAAATGAAAAACTCACTCTGCTTTTGGTAGCTCCTGGTTCCCGCAGCAACCATCCTCTTCAAACAAAACCTCTCCTGCCCCACAGAGAGCTGGGGAGGACAAGGGCAGGAGATGGCTAACTACCTCGCGCCCTCTGGGCCCCTCCATCCCAGATACCTCGACTGCATCATTTCATTTTGTCTGGATTAATTTTGCTTTGCTGCGTGATTCTCACTTCCTGTCTGGAGCCCAAAGCACATAACTAGAGGAGCCTTCCAGAGAGGAACACTAATTGTTAATACCTTCAACATGCCTGCTTCTCACAGTGAGAGCAGGAAAAATATATATTTTCATATCACATCTATATCCATCTATATATTTTTAACATGTCATTGTGCCACTTTGCCCAGGATTGTCGTTTTAAGTGGCTGTCTGGCCTCACTCCAGGGCTTGACGCATCAGGGTCAGGTGGCCTCTAAGGCAGCTGTAATTTTTATGCTGAGCTCCCAGAATGCGATGGGCTCTCTTGGGGAGGTTCTGCCACATTGCAGAGCTGGAGTGAGTGGCTCTCAACTGGAAGGGCACAGCTTTTAAAGAGAAGGAGAGTCTTGTCCTTTTCCTCTCTCTCTTTTCTCTGGGAAAGAAGAAAAATCCTCTCCCTGGACTGAGGGATTACTGCCAAAGAGACTCAAGAATCACGTGTGCAAACACCCCAACCAAAGATCCCTGGGATGTGGTTATTTTTTTCTTTTTTCTTTAACTGAAGTATAGTTAATTTACAATGTTGTGTTAGTTTCTGGTGTACAGCAAAGTGATTCAGTTGTGTATGTATACATAGCCTTTTTCAGATTCTTTTCCATGACGGTTTATTACAAGATATTGAATATAGTTCCCTGTGCTATACGGTAGGACCTTGTTGTTTTTCTATTTTATGTATAGTAGTGTGTCTCTGTGAACCCCAAACTCCTAATTTATCCCCCACTCCCCACTTTCCCCTTTGGTAACCATAAGCTTGTTTTCTATGTCTGTGACCTGGAACACTATTAACCGGAGTCAGAAGGCGAATGGAATTGTAGCCCTGAGTGTTTGTGCACCTAGAAGTGATTTAGGAGTGAAGCAAAGAGCCTCAATGCTTAATGGCCACTGGGACCTGCAGGTGTGTCAGCCCTTCCCAGGTAACTACCTGCCCTCCTGCCTATAAGAAGGAGGCTCCATGGCTTCGGTGTGGGAGTATCAGGAGTCCTCCAGGGTCCCGAGCTTCTCTCTGGGGCCGAAGGGAATGTACCCAGAAGCGATGAAGAAGGTAGATAATGGATTGTCCAGACCACAGAACACCTGGCCTTTAGACTAGGGGCTAAAGAAAGCAGAAGTGGGCTTTAAATTCTCCTATAAAGGGGCACCATCAGAACCACTCTCCTCTCTTCAACTTTGGGGACAAGGATCCAGCTCCAGCTTTTCCAGGCTCTCATCTCCCTCCTCCCTCCAGGCTGGCCTGAAGCTTCCAGCTCTTGGGCAACTGTTCCTGGCCCCTCAGATTCTCTCCTATGGTACAGCCCCCCCTCCCTCCAAGTGGCTATTTAGAGTCAGGGAAAGAAATGGAGGGAAAAAATTCTTATTAAATATGTGTATTTCTGTTATCCCTTCTGGTGGGATAATCCCTAACAAACCACAGCTGCAGAAGACCAACTGAGCAAACGACGAAAGGATATAAATATCTTGAATGACTGTATCTCAAATTCAGTTTTCCTGCTGCAGTCCCAAAGAGCCAGATTTCATTTTTAAAAGAGACTTGAGAGAAGAGGAGCTTGGGCTCCTGACAAGGCTTTAGATACACAGTAAATGAAATAAGGCCTTAAGTTGAGTCAGCAGCATTGCCCTGTGGCTGAAAGTGAGTGCATGTGTTTTTGCATGTGTGCACGTGTGTGTGTGTGTGTGTGTGTGTGTGTGTGTTGGTGGTCAGGAAGAAGAAGGCTGGAGAGCTATGAAGATGAGCTTTACCACTTAACATTCTGATTTCCACACCCCTGATATAGGACATTTGTTTACATGAGAAGGTGGGAAGGGAAATTAAACAATGATTTTCAAATCCCTCAAGAGCTATTATGTAGCAAATGCCATCCAGCTGTTCTCCACCTCCTGCCCCCCCCCCCCCGCCATTTCCCATCTGCTGCTTATTTTAGGTGGGGCTTACAGGACAGGACCACTCACCATCTTTTGGTTGGCAAAGTCCCGGGTAGTTTGGCATGTGGGTTCTATATAGACTGTCTCCTTGGAGATGGAGTTGGCAGGACCTGGCCTTTCCAAATGGACTGGAATCTGAGTCTATACCATCTGGGTGGTAGGCTCTGCATAGCGGGCGCCTGAACCCAAAGCCAATATGAATAGAGCATTGACCCTCTCAGGGCACAGTGCCATGCTGCTTGTGCCAGATACCAGAGTCACTCTCTGGATCCCCTGGGGGCAGTTAAGAAAAGATCAAGACGGGTGATTTGGAAGACTTCCCAGTAGGCATCTGGCCTCTAGCCATGGAAACCAAATCAAATCTTGGGCTGGAAGAATATGGTGCATGCATATACAATTGATTCATCCATTCGACTGATATTTACAGACCCTATTAGGGGAAGAGTGTCTATTTCAACTTGCTGGCTTGGGCTTTATTGTTGCCTATGTTAGTTTGCTCTGTGGTCATCCTAACACAGGGTGGCATAGCCTTAAATGTTATGAGGAACTTCCACCCCTGTGGCCATTTCTCAACTCCTGTGACAGACCTCTTCAATCTCAGGTTCGCCTTTACTTTTATTGGGCCAACCAGTAAGCCAGGATGAGGGACTTAGAACCTAGGCACACGTGGCTCAGAGGTGGATGGGACTGGGCTCATGTTTCCCATCCTCCCTCATTCCAGCACTACCTCTGGCCAGTGACGCACCTGGAAAGCAACTATTCTGATTTCTGGTACCAGAGCTGGAGGCTTTAGATGATCTGAGCACTAGGGGACCAAGAGAGATGCTCTATGTTTGTTAACCCGATGATCTCTCTTCCGTGCCATTTATTCTACTTCCCTGGAGAGTTCTATTTATTAGTCATGCTGTGGCCATACCACACCAAAGCTCACAGAGAGAGAAGGGCCCTGGCTCCATTTTACAACTCCTTTTCACCATGCCTGCTCCATTATTGCTCTCTCCTCTTTTGGTTAGAGATGTTCGTTAACCTGACTTGTTCCCTCCTGAGTTCCTTGAAGGCTGCTGTGCTCATTCCCAAGGTCTTGGGCTGTACTTTTCATGTAAGGAGAGCTCAATACATATTTGTTAAATGAGTGAACGAATGAATGGATTACAAAATGATACAAGTTGTACCCTCACAGCACTTTCGTTTAAAAGAAGTTGAAAGGTCAGATTTGCAAAAAAGCTACCCTTCCGTTCTCCTGGATGGAAGAGAGTAGTAACTCTCATTTTGCATTCTCGAGAAGGCAGGCAGATATATTTGAACTTAATTTGCAAAGCTGCTTTAAGCCATTTTTCTATAAACCAGCCCAACAGAATGCTTTTGTCTAGGAAACAGAAAGGCCAAACAGATGTCAATGGGCTAACCTTTCCCACACCACCATCAGGACAAGAAACAGTTAGTCCTGCCAGTGTTGCTTAAGCCACTATCTCTGGACTTGAGCACATACCCTAGTCATTAACCATGAATCCAACTCAACCCATCCCAACACATATGGCGAAGCACTTAGACTGGGTTTCTTAACTCCTACATTTGCATTGTTGTTTGGCTCCCCTACCTTGGCTGTCAGGGACCATGCAACCTCTTAAAGACCCCTAGAGCATGGAAAATATGACATCCCTGGTCTAATGCAAATAGCCCCAGGCCAGACAGATGTGCCTATAAGATTGTCAAATCCCCTGCCATTTGCTTCTGTCACCTTATTGACTTTCCATTTCTTTTTTTAAATTGAAATATAGCTAATTTACAATATTATATTAATTTCAGGTGTAAAGCATCAGTATTTTTACAGATTGTACTCCATTATAAATTATTACAAGATAATGACTGTAATTCCCTGTGCTGTATAATATATTCTTGTTGCTTATCTACTTTATATGTAGTAGTTTGTATCTCTTAATCCCATAGCCCTAATTTACCCCTCCCCCCTTCCCTGTTGCTGTTGGTAACCACTAGTTTGTTTTCTGTATTTGTGAGTCTGTTTCCATTTTGCATATATACTTATTTGTATAATTTATTAGATTCCACATATAAGTGATGTCATACAGTAATTGTCTTTCTCTGACTTATTTCACTAAGCAAAATGTTCTCTAGGTCCATGCACATTGTTGCAAATGGCAGAATTTCATTCTTTTTTCTGGCTGAGTAATATTCCATTGTATAGATATACTATGTCTTCTTTACCTATTCAACTCTTGATGGACACTTGGGTTGCTTCCATATCTTGGATATTATAAGCAGTGCTAGCTTTCCATTTCTTTTATTCTCTGCACACCTTTCTCAGCTCCACCTCTGAAGATGCAAATACTTACAAAACATGCACTGAGTGCTTTCTACGGGCCAGACACTGTGTTAGGAGCTTCACACATTACTGAACATCACTCTCACCACAACGTTATGAGATCAGTACAATTATGATTTCCATTCTATGTGCAAGACAAAGAGACAGAGGAAGGATGAGCCACTCATTCAAGTCACACACAAGTCAGTGTCAGAATTAGAGTTCAAGCCCAGGTCCTCCTCTAACGGCAACTCTTTTAACCACAACACTGTTCTCCAACAATTTGCTCTGATCTTGAAGTAACTTGTTCTAATACTGGAAATTCAACTCTGGGGTCATCTGCAAACCTGTCTCATGGAAAGACTAAGAGTCTCCATCACTGCTTCTCTAGTACTAGTCCTCTCCCAGTTCCCACACACCCCCAGCACGGCTCTTCTGTGCATCAGGAAAGGCATGACAAATAAATAGCAGTGGTGGGCAAATAGAAGGTGCCACAAAATACTTGTTCAGCTAATTGATTGGTTGCTGGTTTTCTACCCCAGGAAGATAGGCCATCTGGTCCTAGTTCTGGAGTCACTACTTTGTCTCCTGAAGGGTGGTTCCTGGGGTTCTTCTGATTCTCTGCCTTTTGTTTGGCAGGCTGTCACCCACCTACCCAATGCCCTGCCCACCCTCAACCACAGAGGCACAGCACGCTTTACCCACTCTCCTCTCTGCCTGAACTGTGTAAATTCACAGACGAGAATCTGGGAGAGTTATCCAAGTGGTCCCCACCACCTCGTGGGGCATCTCAACGGTCAGCACACACTGGAGCCCCTCGGAGTGATGTATTTCAGCAAGCACTGGTTTCTAAGGGAAACAAAGGCACTTGAAAAGCACTTTCTTTTTCAGGGTGAATGTGGCAGGTCAGGCAGAGTACACCTCCCCAGCTCCATCCCCTCCTAACAGTACAGAACCTCTCAAGAACCCAGCACTTGGGAAACAATCCTCCTCAGTAGAATGCAAAGCTGCACTCCCCTGGCGCCCTCTGACACCACAGGCAGCCTCAGCCTCTGCCATCCTGGGGCCCTGTTTTCCACTAATATGCTCATCTTTCAACTGCTTTAGCATTTTGCTTTCCCAAGCCTCTTAATCCCTCATAATTGAATATATTTTATGCTGAAGAGCAGTGGTATTAATCATGCCTCTGGGCCATGCCTAAAGGGACATTTTATTTCATTCTTTCTTGGGCCTTATGCCAGCCTGCACTTTTTTCCACCTCTAGGAAGTAGGCTCTCTCCATGAAGTTGCAATGTGAGCTAGAGGTGAGGAAGGACTTCCTGACCTTTTGAGACCCAGAAACTAAGCACCCCAAGGGAATAGCCTTAAAAGAGAGATTTTTAAGAATGGAGACACTCTTTTCCCTTCATTGTCATGCAACCAGCTAAACATTTCATCTTGGAACCCTGGGGACAAATCAAATGATTCATGGATTCTTCTCTAAGGCTGGGAGTGCGAACTCTCATATCCTACTAGGTTTCTGTATGTTCTCAAGAGGGAGACAAAACAAGAGGGGTGAGCGGGGAAGATTTACAACCTGACTGGAATTCATAAGAACACAAAGTCAGCTGAGGGTCCCCTGAAGATTAAGGATGGAACCAGCTTCCTGCAAAGCCTCCACTGATCTGACTTCTCCAAAGGCTTTCCTGGTGGCCACACCATTCCGCCAGAAGCATTGTTTCCCTCAACTTCAAAGCTGGGATTTTGTTAAATTAAAAATGTATAAAGCCGCAACCTTGTTTTCTTTGAATTTTAGTGCTCACGGAACTAGAAAGGATTGATATGCCAGTAAAAGCAGACAAGAGGGAGAAGAATTTATGACCCCAGAAGTGCTGAGGCAAAGCAATAGAAAGAAGCATTTAAGTCTTTCTATTAAAGTAGCTCATATTAAAAAGTAATAGAAGCTGGGGTGGCAGAGGCCTTACTCATTTCATCGGTGATGCCAGCAGTCAGCAACTTGTCATGGCTGGAGAACAGGCAACGACCGACTGCCCCATGAATGAGACAACACTCAGCACAGCCTGTCAACGAAAAGCCGGCTGTAATCTGGGAACACGGAAATAGACGGTTTAAAGACTCACATGGAGGAGACAGGAGAGACAGCAGCCTCACTGTCTGGTTCTGCAGAGCAGGGGGATCTTGGATTTCGGTCTTAGTCTTTTGGGGCTGCTATAACAAAGTACCATGGACTGAGCGGCTTAGACAACAAGCATTCATTTGTCACAGTTCTGGAGGCTGGGAAGTCCAAGATCTTGGTGCTGGCAGATTCAGTTCATGATGAGAGCCCTCTTCCTGGCTTGTAGATGGCCACCTTCTCACTGTATCCTCACATGGAGTAGGAGGTGAGGCGGAGGGAGAGGGATTGAGAGAGAAAGAGAGAGAGAGAGAGAGAGAGAGCGCTAGCCCTCTTGAGCCTTTTATAAGAGCACTAATTCTTCATGGAGTTTCCACCCTCATGACCTAATCACCTCCCAAAGGCCTCATCTACAAATTCCATCACACTGGGGATTAGGGTTTCAACATATGACTTGGCAGGAGGTGGGGAGTACAAAATATGCAATCCATAACAATTTCATTGCCCTTGAAGTGCCAAACTTTAAAATTAAACAAGAAGAAGAGAATTCAGCAGTTAACCTTAGAAAGCTGGGGTTTGTTTCTTTCCAAGTGACAGCCCCTGGAAAGTCTGGCCTAGTCATAGTAGATGTGACTCACTGTGTTTTCACATTCTTCCTTACCAAGGATATGGAGGACTTGGATGTGAACACTTTGACCTTTCCCTCTTGCTGTGAAACGACACACCTTTCCTTAGCTCCTCCCCTCCTTCCCCAGAGAGTGAGAGAATGAAGCATAAATAGGCACAGGTTTCCTTTAGCTTTAATTAAAAAAAAAAAAAAGCAACAACAATGAAAACCTCCTTCATTTGATAAATGTGTCCCTTTAGCATCACCTCATTTCTTTCTTTATACACAGATGAGTTCCTCAACCTTTTGTGCACAGTTTCTTTCTTTTTTTAAATTTAATTTATTTATTTTATTTATTTATTTTTGGCTGCGCTGGGTGTTCATTGCTCTGTGCAGGTCCTCTCTAGTTGCAGCAAGCGGGGGCTACTCTTTTTTGCGGTGCGCAGGCCTCTCACTGCAGTGGCCTCTCCTGTTGCAGATCACAGGCTCCAGGCACGCAGGCCTAGTAGTTGTGGCTCGCAGGGTCCTGAGCGCAGGCTCAGCAGCCATGGCACAAGGGCCCAGTTGCTCCCCAGCATGTGGGATCCTCCTAGACCAGGGCTCGAACCCCCTGTCCCCTGCATTGGCAGGTGGACTCTCAACCACTGCGCCACCAGGGAAGCCTGTGTACAACTTCTGACCCTGTGTCTGCTCCATCCATTCACTGCCCAAATCCCTAGAGCCAAACATCCATTCTGCTAGAGCTGTTCCCGCCCAGGCCACCAATGGTTTCCAGGCACCAAGTCCCAAGGCCCCTCGGCATCTTTTGGTGCTGTAGACACTACCTTTGCTTCTTGAAATTCTTTTTCTCCTCCTTTGACCTCAGAAACAATATTGTGGTTCTCCTTCACATCTTTGGTACAAATTTGCATCTAGGGATGAACATGACCACCTACTTTCTCATTATAGCCCTTGGGTACCTCCTTTTATTTATTTATTTATTTTTTGCGGTACGCGGGCCTCTCACTGTTGTGGTCTCTCCCGTTGCGGAGCAGAGGCTCGGGACACGCAGGCTCAGCGGCCGTGGCTCACTGGCCCAGCCGCTCCACGGCATGTGGGATCTTCCCGGACCGGGGCACGAACCTGCGTCCCCTGCATCGGCAGGCAGACTCTCAACCACTGCGCCACTAGGGAAGCCCCCTTCCTTTATTTATTGATGACTTCAGTACCTGGATATCTCTCTACTACTATGACTATGACTATGACGACGACGACTACTACTACTATTACTACTGTCATTATCCTTGGGGACTTCAATATCTACATGATGACCCATCGAATACTCTGACTTCTCAGCTCCTTAAGCTCCATATCTCTGATAATAATGTACTGCCCCCGCCTCAGCCTCATTCACACGGCCACACCGAAACCTTCCCATCAACAAACCGCCTCTGAAACCTCCATTTCAAACATCACCCTCGCAGAGCACAATCTCCTGCTTTCCCCACACACTCTTGTACTCCGATTCCAGAATTTCTATGACCTCATTGGAACCTCTAATTCATTGACCCCAAAGTGGTTTTTCAGACCACCTTATTCTCCTCATATCCTCACCAAGATAGTGGCAATTGGAATTGAGAGATAGGATATTTAAGACTTTGAATTTTCAAGGGTAGATGACTGTTGGATGTATGGAGTGAAGGAGAAGCAGACTCTTGGTATCTTGCTTGGGTGACTGGTCTCAAGAACTGAAATAGGGAATGCATGTTAAGGAAGAAAGGAGTCAATGATGAGTTTAGGTTTGCACAAGTTGAGTCAAGGTGTCTGGTGGATTCCAGCAGGCACTGGTTGTACAAAAAGTACAGAGCCAGAGACTAGGAAGTCATCAAGGTATAGGACTTCATTATCTTTCATTTATATGACAGTAGCCTCCTAATTCAACTCCCTGCTTCCAGGCATGCCCCTTCCAATCCACCCTGCATTCTAAAACACAAAATTCATCCTGTCACTGACTTACTTAAGACAATTTACCACCTCTTATTGCCTTCAAGTTAAAGTTTGAGATATACTGGGACTTTCAAGATCTAGCCTCTGGTACCCAGCCAAGCCTAATCTTCCACCCATTCACCATTTGCTTCCAGTTCATTAAATATGATATATGCATTCCTGCATTTTATCTCTAGTAAACTCCTATTCGTTCTTTAAAACTCAACTCAAATGCCACTGAGTTAGCAAGGCAGAATCCCTGCTTCCACCTCTCTTGTTTCCTCCCACTGTTAGTTGTATTTACATCTTACAGCACTTACCACACTGGTTGTGTAATGCATGCAAACTCGTTCCATTAGACAGTGAACTCTTTGTGGAAAACAACTTTGCTTTGTTCCTCACTATTTCTCCCCATGTTCAGCTGAGTGCCTAGTACATCATAGATTCACCATTTGTGTTGTTGGACTGAATGAGTAAAAGCCTTCGTTGATGTTTTGGTCCTTGACGCCACCGTTCTACCCCCATGGTTTCTTTGCCAGAGAAACAAATGAAAAATTGATGATAAACAATCCCTAAGGATTCTAAAGGAAAGGAGAGGAGACCATTCTGTGTTCTTATTTCTTCTCTTCTCTTAACTTCCTGTATGCAAATAAAACTCTAGCTTCAATCAGGCCTAAGAATCTCTACTCCTCCTCCTGCACAGCCAGAGATAAGATGAAGACAAATTCCTCTAGGACCAGAGGTTTTTCCTTGGACTTCTGTTGGAATTTCAAGCAACTCAGGAGGGCAACTACTATTTTATATATCCTCTCAGGATACAAATAAGTGTGTGGGAACTCCCGAGACTTCTGAATTTGTGGATTTCTCCCCATAGTGCAATTTAACTGTTTTGAAAGAGTATTTTGCTGTTAAAGAATGTAAAGGAAGTATGACTGTAGTCTTGGCTCTGCTCCTGTGTAACCCTGAGAGAAATGTTTGCTGTCACTGGGACTAAGTTTATCATTTGTAAATAAAGGGGTTTGGAATAAATAATCTCTAACATTTATCTCAAATTGAAAAGCTTATGGGACTTCCCTGGTGGAGCAATGGTTAAAGAATCTTCCTGCCAATGCAGGTGATACAAGTTCGAGTCCTGGTCCGGGAAGATCCCACATGCCCCAGAGCAACTAAGCCCATGAGCCACAAGTACTGAAGCCTGTGTACCACTACTACTGAAGCCCGTGCACCTATAGCCCGTGTTCCACAACAATGAGAAGCCTGTGCACCACAACGAAGAGTAGCCCCCACTCCTCGCAACTAGAGAAACACCTGCACAGCAACGAAGACCCAGCACATCAAAAATAAATAAATTAATTAATAAATAAAGGCTTATGAGGGCTCTAAGTTCCAGTAGGATAATAGTAGGTACTTAAATCCAAATCAATTCACACATCTCAAAAAAAAAAAAAGAAAAGAAAAAGAGCAACAGAAGAGTAAATACACTCATAACCCAGCTATAGCATAAGTAGGAAGCCAAGAATAGCATGAAATTAAAATTCAAATCATGCACAAGTCAGGAAATAAACCAAACCAGCAGAGTCAACTGGAGAATGCATGCCAGAGAGGAGAGAGAAACAAGGGGTGGAGGAGGTGAAGGAGGTGCAGGAGGTGCAGGGACCAGAAAGAGAAAGTACCACCCAGAGTGGGGAAGTGATGAGAAGAATTTGGAGAATTATTTTGAGCTCTGGCTACTGGGACATCAATTGGAAAAGGCTTGAAGATGCAAGGGGCCAAAGGCAAGTCTTGAGTAGGGGTTACTTCTGAGAGAGAGAAAGAAGACTTCCAAGGAACATCATTTGAAGGCTTAATAGCGAAGGGAAAGAAGGAACAGGAGGTAGATATTAATGGTACTACAGAAACTAAAGAGAATCACCAACTCAGACGGCACTCCAACCCCTCTCCTATCTCAGGCACCATGCAGTAAAATTGCATTTTGTATCTCAACAAGAGGGTACTCTTGAACTAACAAAATTCTCGTAAGTCTTACCCTGAAATAATTTTGGTAAAACTTCTTCATCCCTGTCTTCATGCAACTGTTACTGCTAGTCTGGGAAAATAAATAGTTCAAAGTTAGCAGAAAATTACAGACAGTATCCATACAAAGTTACTATAAAAAGAAAAATCAAAATGAGATTTTAAAATATTTCAGTTGGTGAAAATTCTCCCCCAAATCCAACCACGAAGCAGGAGAAAATTATACCACAACACCTCAACCTGGATTAAATATCCTCAAACAGGCATTTGCATATATAAAAACAATTCAAATTAGATATTAAAAAACGGAAAACAGGGCTTCCCTGGTGGCGCAGTGGTTGAGAGTCTGCCTGCAGATGCAGGGGACACGGGTTCGTGCCCCGGTCCGGGAAGATCCCACATGCCGCGGAGCGGCTGGGTCCGTGAGCCATGGCCGCTGGGCCTGCGCGTCCGGAGCCTGTGCTCTGCAGGGGGAGAGGCCACAACAGTGAGAGGCCCACGTACCGCAAAAAAAAAAAAAAAACGGAAAACAGAAACAGACCCAAAACAGAAAGATATGAAACAAGTGTTCACTAAATTTAGAAAACAAATTGAAGAAAAAGACAAAATCATCTTAGAAATGAAAACTAAATTACAAAGGGCCCAAGAGAGAATATATTTAACTAAAAATATAATAAGAGACATTAAGGAAAGACACAAAACAGTCAAGAAAACAAAAACGATGGAGAGATGGTGTTTAAAAAATAATTAGAGAAAAAGTAATTACTATAGAATACAGCAAAGATAATCCAATATAGATAATTGGAGTCTCTGAAGAAGAAAAAAATAGAACAGAAATAATATTTAAATCTATCATTCAAGAAAACTTTGCAGAAGTAAAAGACCAGGATCTGTGTATTGAAACGCCACACCATGTACCTGGGAAAACTAACTGGAATGCTTAAGTTAACACTATCTCGACCCAACTTAAAACTTTCATCTCGCCTTGATATTTGAAAGAAAGATTTGAAGTTAGGCTTTTCCATTTCTGCCAACAATGGAACAATACTTTCAAGAAACTCAAGAAAAGAGTGTGAGCAAAGAATTTTATATCCAACCAAGCAGTCCTTCAAATATCAAAGCTAGAAGAAGAAAAGTTTTAAACATACAAAAATGGAGGGAAATCTGTACTCAGAAACTTTTTCTGAGGAATCTACTAAAAGTCAAGCTTCATCTAACCAAGAGATGTCTGGAAAAGTTCAAGAAAGGAGTTAGAGAAAGTACTGAATATGCTTAATTGTTGCTCTAAGACTAAAACCAATGTGGGTCAAGTGTAGAAGACCATAATGCAACTGCTAAATGTTCTATAAAAGTAAATATAACTCAAAATTTAAAAAGACTGAGGAAGTGACAGATAAAGAAGAAAGAGAATAAACTCATTGATGGTCACATAGCATAGGTAAGTAGAGAGGAATCAAAGGTTACATTTAAACTTAACAACCAAATAGTAAATCTCTAAGTAAGAAAAAACGGGGTTATGGGTGTCATAAAATGTATAAAATACTAGAACAACCATAAAAATTCTTAACTTCTGAGAGAAATACAAAAAAGAAAAATAAGCAAAGAACAGATAATAGAAAGGAACACAGTAAATACAACATAATGCTTATAGTAAATATAACAAAAATGATGTCAAAGTTGGAGCCAAACCTTATTCACATTAGTAAATGTAAATGTACTTAACTTATCTATTAAAATAAAGAAACTTTTGAGTTGACTCAAAGAGCAAAACCCTATTATGTGATGAATACAAAAGATAAACATAAAATGAAGTAAATCAAAAATGCTAAAAATAAATTGTTGGGGAATTGTATCAGGTAAATGGAAACAATAAGAAAGAAAGGTTCTGATTCTAACATCAGACAAAGTAAAATTCAGACCAATGATCTGAATAGAAAGTGCAGAAATAGTCCAAGTACACACAGAAGTTTAGTATATTATAAAGCTGATGCCACAAATCACCGAAAAAAAGATGGACGTTTTAACAAATGGCATTACAACTGAAGCACCTCTGAGAAAATGATAAAATTGGCTTCTTTCCTTCACATCATTAGCAGAAAAAACTCCAAATGCACAAAAGATCTAAATATAAAAGATGGAACCATACAAGTACTAGACAAGGGGAAAGCCTTTCTAACTACGATTGAATATCCAGCTACAACTTAAAAAAAAAACTCATTATTTAACTACATTTAAAAAATCTTCCCCATGATAAAAAACACCATAAGTCTAAAGACAAGTGAGAAATTGGGAGAAAAAATTATAACATGTATAACAAATAAAAAACTAATATCTCTAATATATTAATACTGAGAATAAATATTTTAAAACCTTATAAAAAGTATTAAAAGTTATAAACAGTTCAACAAAAAACATAAAATGTCTCTTAAAGATATTAAAAGATATTCCACTACTATATGTAAAATATATATACATATAAAATAGGTAAACAAGGACCTACTATATATAAAATAGGTAAACAACAAAGACCTACTATACAGCACAGGGAACTATACTCAATATCCTATAATAGCCTACAGTGGAAAAGAATCTGAGAAAGAATATATAGATGTATATTTATGTATATATGTATAACTGAATCACTTTGCTGTACACTTGAACACAACACTGTAAATTAACAAAAACTAAATAAACAAAAAATAAATTTATGCACATACATGCACAAATATTAAAAGTTGTTCTACTTCATTCTTAATGAAGAAAGTCAAATTAAAACTAAGTTATTGGGCTTCCCTGGTGGCGCAGTGGTTGAGAGTCTGCCTGCCAATGCAGGGGACACGGGTTCGTGCCCCGGTCCAGGAAGATCCCACATGCCTCGGAGCGGCTGGGCCCGTGAGCCATGGCCGCTGAGCCTACGCGTCCGGAGCCTGTGCTCCGCAGCGGGAGAGGCCACAACAGTGAGAGGCCCACGTACCGCAAAAAAAAAAAAAAAAAAAAAGTAAGTTAAATCAACAAGGAAGAAAGAAGTGGATTTACATATTCAAAACATTAAGCTAAATCGGTAAAAAAATCTAGAGTTGAATACAAATAAAACAAATAGCCCTAATTGTACATCAAAATAATAAAGTAACCAAATAGAAAAAAAAAGGTAATTCAAGTAACTTTTGAATAGAATACATTGGCTGAATACCCTCAATGAAACATATTCTAAGGACAAACGAAACTGTAATGAAATCTTGAACTTTAATTTGTTGTTGGTAGTGGTGTCGATGTTGAATTCCAACACTATTTTGTTTGCATTGTAGAAGCAGGCAGATCCTACTTGCCAGGGTTCAAGATACAAATGTGGGCTGGGGAGGAGGAAAGGGAGACCCTGTGGCATTGAATTGGAATTGAGTGCATCAGTAGAAATTCATGATTGTGTATGAGTGATACATAATATACATGTATATACATATGTATGTTTTTTTCAACCTAGCTCTGTTCACTGAAATGGCCCAGAAAAATGACATCTTACTTTCAGTGAGCATACTTCGTATTGTGAGTTGAATTGTGTCTCTCACAAAGATATGCTGAAGTCCTAACCCCAGATACCTGTGAATGTCACCTAATTTGGAAGTAGGGTCGTGGTAGATGTAATCAAGTTAAGATGAGAGCATACTAAATTAGGATGAGCCCCTAAATCCATGACTGGCGGCCTTATAAGAAGACAGCCATGTGAAGACACACAGACACACAGAGGAGAGATAGTCCTGTGAAGACAGAGACAGATATTGAAGTGAGGCAGCTGCAAGGCAAGGAACACCAAGGACAGCTGGGAAGCACCAGAAGCTAGGAAGAGGCAGAGAAGGATTCTTCCTTAGATTCTCCAGAAAGAGTATGACTGCCAACATTTTGATATGAGACTTCAAGCCTCCAGAATTGGGAGAAAATAAACTCCTGTTGTTTTAAGCCACACAGTTTGTGGTAGTTTTGGTATAGCAGCCCTAGGAAACTAATACATCCAGCAACTAAACCTTGGATTCTAAATACCATTTGACCCACACACAAAAATAGGGACTCCTTAAAGAAATACCTGGTTACAGAAGTCTGGGGCATCTTATGGTGCTGGAAAGCAAGAATGTGCTCAAAAACTGATGGGACTATGACAAAAAGACCTAGGAACCATCTTAAAGAGGCTCTCATTAACCAAATCTGGAAGAGTTTGAGTGTTAAAAAGAATAAGGAAATGTGATTGCCTAGAGTGATTACAAGAATTAACAAGGAAGGGATACAAGGAAGCTTTCTGCAATGATGGAAGTGTTCTGTATCTTAGTAGGGGTGTGAGTTACATGAATATATATGCTTGTCAAATCCAGCTAACTGCATATTTAAGACCTGGACATTGTACCATGTGTAAATTATATCTCAATTTAAAAAAAGAATAATGACAGTAATAGATTATAACATATTGAACTTAATTTTTTCTAATTCATGAGTCCATAATGATACTAAAAATGAAAGTTGAAGGAAGGAAAGCTCTTTTTCACAGAAGAACGCCAGCTAGCACATGTAGAATTATAGGATTGGAAAATCTGCATTTTTCAACCACCAATGCAGTACTTACTTCAAGCAAGGATAATCAATGTGAGCTAAAATATTAAATGAATGGTTTTGGAGATCAGGACAAAGAGTCTCAAAGTACCATCCAACAGGTAAGGGGAAAGGTGCCTTTGCAATGAAGAAATCTGGCAGACACCAACTTAACCAAAAGATCAAACCTAACAGCAGTAAAAATGGAACAGATCAACTTTATGTGCCTTTGGATATGCTCTGATTGGGATGCAGCCCCACCTGTATTACACCTGCCAAAACCCATGAAATTGAATCTAATCATGAGGAAGCATTTGGACAAATCCAAATCCTCAGGCATTCTTCAAAGCCACTGGTCTAGATTCTTCAAAAGGTCAATGTCATAAAAGACCAAAAGAGAAGGGGCTACTGCTCTAAATTAAATAAGATTTAAAAGACATGAAAAAGTAAATGCAATGCTGGACCATTGACTGAATACTAAAAAAAAAAAAAAAGCTATAAAAGTCATTGTTAGGACAATCATGGAAATTTGAACATATGTTATATTTTAGGTAAAACTATGGTATCTTTGTTAAATGTCCTGAGTGTGATCATTATAATGTGGTGAGGTAGAACAGTGCCCTTTTTCTGAAAAGAAAGAGAAAGAAAGCAAATATGGCAAAAGATGCTAACAGAGAATCTATGTGAAGAGAATATGGGTATTTATTGTACTGTTTTTTTCCAATGATTGGTTTAGTATTTTTCAAAATAAAATAGTAGGCAAAATGCTATTTTAAAGGAAAGAAATCTATAATTTTTGCTAAGGTTTTGCAAAATACCTTTTGCATCTCTCTGTCACTTTCTCATCTTACTGCCCCCACCCTAGCTCCCAGCCTTATCATATCATAGACAGGATCATTGGAAGTTACCTCACAACACCTTTTCCTCCTCCAAAATAATTTTTCTAAACAGAGATTTTGTGAAGAAAAACCTCTGCATAATTTTTTTTTTTTTCCAATAGGTCCAGGTTGTCCTGGGGCTAAATTCAAAACCCTTTAATCTGGCAGTTTCATTAGTTCTGAACCTGTGTTTCAAATTGCTGGCCTGACATCTCCACATGAAAACAACAGTATTCTCAGATTTAACACATCCAGCTCAGAGTTTGACACCTCCCCCTCCCAACCTGATTCTCTGCTCTGTTTCCTATTATTTAGTGGTGTCACCATCCTCCCAGTCACCCAGGCTGGTCCTCTCAGGATCAGCCTAAATTCCTAGCCGTTCTTCATACCCTACACCAAGCTCTTACGGTCTGTTGAATTCATCCTCTTAATCTCTCTTACATTAGACCTTTATCAACTCTAAGCTCTAACCTATTAACTGCCTACCAAATGGTCTCCCTGATGTTCCATAATAAATGTTAAATAATTATCTATTGATGGAGGCAATGAGGAAATGAAGACCCTGACTCTAATTATTACCCTTTCCACCCCCTTATTCTCCCCAAACAGGCTTATGACAAATGTCTCTCAGAAAGAAGGAACAGCAAAGCAGTTATTGCCTACAGTCTTAGAGGAGAAAAGTGCCACAGAATTCACTGCCTTGTCACCTGTGGTCCTGAATGCTCAGTGTGACCAATGGGACAAGGAGATTAAAAAACAAACGAACAATTCAGTCCTAAGGCCTGCTGTCCTAATTCCCATTTCAGAAAGCAAGGGCAAAAACCCAGCTGGAACATTCTAGCTGTTTGAAGAGCACAGGCTTTGCCTGCCTCTAAATCATTACTTGCTGCAATGTGCCTGGTGTTCATGGTGCTTGTGAGGCACAAGCAAAATGGAATTGTGCCCCATCTGGCCACCCACTCCTGACTATGGTGGTTGAAGACAGATGCTCTAAAGCAGGGTTTGGCAAACTGTGTCCAGCAGTTCAAATGTGGCCCATGCCCTGTTATTTATAGCCCTCTAGCTAAGAACAGTTTTTACATTTTTAAAGAGGTATTAAGAAAACAATATGTGAAAGAGACCATATATGGCCTGCAAAGCCTAAAATATTTACTCTCAGGGTCTTTGCAAAAGAAGTTTACTCTAAAATCATACAGGCATGAGTCGGAACCCCATTTGTGACCTTCAGTAGCCGTGAAACCAGAGGCAACTGTTTCACCTCAGCCTCAGTTTTCTCACCTGCATATGTAGATGAAATATTCAGGATGTTGTAAGAATTAAGTGAGCTGGCGTTGGTAATCTATTTAATATAATTCTTGGTACATAAGTACTCCATAAATGTTACTGATAATTGTAATAGCGAAAAATATTATTAGTTAAAACAATCACATCTGCCTTTTAAAGAAGAAAACATAATTCATATTAAGGAGGATATAAAGCTCTAAACAGCTCCCTTCCCTGGCTGAGATTAATGGGGGAGGATGAAGGGAAAGATGGAAATTTCAAAACTTCTGCCGATTATTCCAGGCTGCCAAAGAGGCGACTTGGAATATATAACCTACTGTTTAGTAGAGGACCTCAATGTCTTTGCATATATAAACAGGGGATCAGAGCTGAGCAGGGGATAGGGAGATAAGTTGACCTACAAAATAAAGAGAGGAGAATTGGGTTGAAAGTGGGAATCAGGCTTCCTGTCAGGGCATGATGGCAGATTGAGCACACGATAAGATCTCCTCCTTTGCTGAACTCACAGAAATAGTAGAAAATGTAAAAATAGTAGAAAAAAAATAAATACACACAAATTCAGGTTCAAAGGCAAGAAACAGAACTCTCAGTAAAATGGAAAACAGAAAGATATCCCTAAAAAGAAGAAGCGGAACTCTTTAGCTTAATCCAAGTACCATGACAGGACAATTAGGGTGGCATTTCTAGCTTTTAAAAGTTCAGGATTCCTACAAGTAGGCTATCAATACTAATGCGGGTCAATGACCAGATCCCCAAAATAAGTCCAATCTTCTAACGTTTGACCCAAATCCTGCTTGTATGAATGGCTTAAGAAATTAAGCCATAAAGGAGGTGGTCATACAGGACTTCTATTGCATGGGCAAGATAGGACATAGAGAGAGAGAGAGACAGGGAGCCAGGACAGTGGCACCATTGGCTTTTGAAAGGCCATTCTACTTTTCGGTGATGCTGACTGCCTGAAGGTAGAGGCTAGGTAGAAAGTCCACCTAAGGTTCCTCTTTCATACTCAAAACTGGGCAGAAGCATCAGTTGAATGAATGCTCTGGTCACTGAAGATGGAAAAGAAGGCTCCATGGGGTGTCTTGCTGTGAAATTCCATATCTCTAATGGCAGAGTGGGCTGCCCTAACAGCAAACAACAAATTAACCAGAAAGCAATGTCAAACCCAGAGTAAGAGTCCTCTGTGGTCAGTATAAATTTTTGGTCCCAGCAAAAAGTGAAGAGTCCCATAGAGTCAATAGGCCAACAACACCTAGCCGATGTAGTCATATAAAATGGACTCTCAATGGGCCCATGCTGCTAGCAGCTGGTACCAAAAGAAAATGCATCTGCATAAGAAGGAGGTGGAATTCTCTAGTAATGACACTGCCTACATGTACTAGTGAGACAAGGGTCAGGATGGCGGATAAGACAACTTGAGTCACAGCATCCATGTTAAAGACAATGGCAAGAAGAGGAGTTTTCTGGTTGTTATCATCCTAATAGATTTGGATACTCACCCTATCCAATAGGCTTAATATCTTTCCACAGGTGCCTCTGCCAAAGCAGTTTGGTCTTAATGGGAAATATGTCCCCCGCGAGAGGACCAGTGAATGAGGCCATTATCCACAGTCCAGGAGTCATTCAGCAGGAGATGGAGGGAGTGGACAAGTGGGCAACCTTGGTGATGACTTTATGAAGAGCCTCCACCGCCCCCCCCCCCCCACTAGAATGAGGCACCAGAGCCCTTATACAGTCATGTAGAAACCTCTCAGGGATGGATAAGCACAGTTGCTCTCATTCTCTAATCATATCACACAGAATCATCCAGAACCAGGGCAGATAGTCCTCCTCATCCACTCAAAAGTCAGATCTACCATAAAGCAAGAGGCAGTTAAGAACAAACAACCCCTGAGGGTACCACATGCATGGCCAGGGGATAGCTCACCTGGCCATGCATGGAAGTGAAAGATATCCATGGAAGGATGCCATGATCCAGATATACCACTTCTACCCAAATACAGTCATCTGTGGCATGGCCAAGATTGTTTTAGTCCAGATAGGATATAACCTAAGTAGAACACTAAACACTAAAATGTGGGGTACATGTGGCTTCGTTGCTTTTCTAAAGTAAATGGGCCTAATGGCCATGATATAGAGGCTCAATTTTAATGAGATCTCTATAAGCAGATAAAAGTTGACTTTCCACAGGAGAGTATCTAAAGACTAATAGTAGGAGTTTGCTTACATAGACGTTCAGGAATCATTTCTACAGGGAGGAACCTACCAGAAGCTCAAGAAGGCATATGGATCTAACGTAGGTGCAAGGGAATGTGCTGTAGACTAGCATGCAGCCAGGGTAATAGGATATCAAAACAGGGCTCACTTTACCAGCCGCCACACCAGCTCAAGACCTCTTGTTTGAGTGTCCATTCAAAGATAGAAGGCATGCGTGAACCCTGGTGGATGGCTTTGTGCAAGAGGCTGAGAGCAGGACTACAGATGCACCGTCAAACAACAACATGAGTAGGTGCTGGACCACCTATTTGGAAAAAGGCTCCTGCAATGACACTTTAGCCTGGAGTCCTGACAATTCAAGGCCTAGACAGTGGTGCTGGGATCCTGGACTTTAGATTAACTGTGAAGCCATTCCCTAAGAAGCCATCTCCTTGTCACATGGGACATGAGATCTTGATGATCAGCAAATGATCCCCGAATGAGGACACATCAATATGCTATCTCAGGACAATTCCTGGGATAGGGTGGGAGTTATATCAAGAGGAGAAAGGTCTCATTGCACTATAGAGTGACAGAGGGATGGACAGTGAACGTGTATTGGTGAGATTCCCAAGTAGAGGTTAGAGTGGAAAGGAATAGAGTAGACAGTTTTGGCTAGATCAATGGCAACATACCATTGGAGTGGACAGCTATGGTTTGCTCAATCGTGGTGATGTTATCAGGGAACAAAGACAGGCAGGCAAAGCTATATCAACTAACCATCTCCAGTAAACAGTGAGGTTCCAAAAGCCACTGCACTTTTTAATTAACCATGCCAGGAACTGAAGGGTGATAATGGTAAGACTTCCAATGAACTTCATCTGAAGAGGCTCGTTCCATTAAACTTTATGGGGGAAGTAAGATTCAAAAGAAGTAATGAATAAATGAAAATCTGATTTTATGCATATCTTAATCTAGTGATGCTGAGGACTTCTCAACCTGAGGGAAGAGCTCTGGTAGCCAAGACATGAAGAAATGCCGTGTACTAACGTGAGAGAGCCTGGAACAAATATAGGATAGTTATAATATACAAGATAGTTATATTTTCTTATCTGGTTAAAATAAATCCTGAAAGACCTTAGCAAAGCCAGGCACAACTTAACTACAACGTTTCTGTGTGTCTAGTCATAAACCACCTGCCCCTGTACGGGGTAAAACAACTATTTTTCTTGACAAAGGCTACCACCAGCAGCTCTGGAACAAATCAGGCATGAATCAATAATGACCTTTCTTCTTGTCCCCCAAAAAAAGAGATGCCACTCATTGGAAGCAAATTTAATACCATAAATGGAAGCAAAACAGAGGCAAACACACAGGACAACATCCTAAGCAAAAGTGGTGAGAAAACATCACCATGGGTGGTCAGGATTTATGGGGTTGTTGCTTGCCTGGATGCAAGAAGCACTACGGTGTCTCAAGTCTAGAGTTTAAGACTTCTTCTAGATCCTGTTCAGTTATATTTCCCACCCCTGGGGGGGTGAAAGCAGCTCCTACAAGAAGCAGCCCTTGGGAGGAGGTCGGGGCAGAGCTGCGCTGGCCTGCTCCTCCTGTTATGCTCCGGCCCAGAGCTCCTCCCAGGTCCCCTCAGGGTGGCGCTGTGAGAACCTTATTCTTTGTGCTCCTATTGAGCAGTAAGCTTCAGTGATGATGCTGATGATTGGATGGATGAAGTTCATAAATATTTCATTGGGGAAGCCAGCCCCTGAGATGGCCCCAATGATCCTGGCCCCATGGCCCCCGCTATAGTCCCCTCCCACACTGGGCTGGACTATCCCGTATAACCAATAGGATGTTGCAAAAATGATGGGGGGTGTGTGTGAGCTCCAAAACTAGGTCATGAAAGACATTGTTCTTTCTTGGGTTATTTGCTCTGGGGGAAGACAGCTGCCACGTCATGAGGTTACTCCAGCATCTCAGTGGAGAGGCTTATGTGGTAACAGATTGGGGGCTCCTGCCATCAGCCAGCACCAACTTGCCAGCCATGTTAATGGCATCTTGAAAGTGGATACTCCATCCCAGTTAAGCTTTTAGATGATTGCAGCCTCAGCTGACATTTTGACTGCAACCTCATGAGACACCTCAAGCCACCCAGCCAAGCTGCTCCCAAATTCCTGACCCACAAAAACTGTGAGGGATGAAAAAAAAAAAAAAAAAAAAGGTGTATTAGAGTAACTTGGTGCACGGCAATAGATAACTAAAACTCACATAGATAGAAAGCAAGTAGCTTATGAGATGTAGGCAAAACACGTAAGATGTGTGAAGTATAGATGATGAGTAAGTAGCTTGTGAGACACATGCAGAATTCATAAGATCTGCTAATTGTAAATAATAACTTAGTAACCTGTAAGACACGCTAAAGATATACAGAATAAATGGAATGTACGATGCAACAAGTAAGAGTGTTTCTTGCAGACAGAGTGTGGTGGAAAGAACAGGTTATGCTATCCCCCCTCTGGGCTGACAGCTAGGTCATGCTTAAACCAGCAAGCCATTGGTTGACATCCATATGGTCTCATTTTGGCCCCATGTGCTCTGTGCAAGAAATGCAAATAACATTCTTGGCTGTTCAGAAGGTTAATTGGCAAGCTATAGCTGTGGCCAATCATACTTATTCTTGCCCTTGTGATCCTCTTATCAGAGAGCAAATGCATGCTTTGTCCCAAGGGACCCTCTGTGTACTGGGCCTTAGGGCTCAGATCTTAATTCCCATCCTCATAACCACCCCATCAGCAGGCAAGGCTGATGCAGCAGAGAGAGGGGACATATAAGCATCGTGTAACCCAAGATTCAGGGAGTATGGTCCTTCCACCTGCTTCCCCAGCCTAAGTGAGTTAACCCACCCCAGCCCTCTCTCCTTGTCTCTTGGTTTATGTTTTAAATAAATTTAAAGAAACCATGTATTTTGATCACCTTAATTTGGTCTGTGAGCCTTTCTGTTCTGAGACCTCTGAGATAACTGAAGCCGTAGAGTACTTATTGCATCAGGGTAATTTCCCACATAGGAGGGATCGCACTTTACTGCTCTGAGCCTCAGTTGTCTCATTTTTGAAAAATGGAGCTAATGCTACATACTGGGAAGTACTCTAAGAACAAACGAGATACTTGTGAGAAGGCATAGCAAAAGCGCCAGGCTCAAGGTAGGCACTCACCAAAAGCAGCTCCTTCTGCCTTTGTGTGACCCTGTACAGTGGCTAAACTCAGCTTTGTCATCAATTAAAAAGGTATCATAATACCTACCCCACAGAGCTGCTACAAGCATTAAGTGAAAACATTTTTGAAAGCACCTAGCACAGCGCTTGACACACCATAGACGGTCGATCCATTTTAAAATTGTTTTCTTCTTCTTACAAACTAAAAAGAACAATAATAAAACAGTATAATAGCTGTTTCAAAAACGTGGGAAATCTCTCTACCCCCACCACCAACTCAGGTTACCGCCCTGACTACTTCCCCTGCCCCCCATCACTTTGAAGGGGTAGAGCTTTTGTTCCTTTATGGAGAATTACAATTCATCCTAGAGGAAGAAGCCAAATGACTTAAATTCCACCCTAAGACACAAATGACTAACAATAGATCCTTGCACAGAAAGAGAGATTTTATAGGGAGAGGGAGGAGGGAATAAGAAGACAGGGTTCACAGGAAGGGCACTCAGAGGTGAGAGAAAGAGAAAGGCTTCAAGACGAGGGCCTGGAGACAGGCCATAACAGAGGCAACCTTAGCTGCCAAGGGAGCCCCTCCCTCTGACAGCCTCTCCACACACAGCCCCTCCCTCAGGCCCTCCCTCAGACAGCCCCTCACACAGACAGCCTTTCCCTCAGACAGCCCCTCCTTCAGACAGCCCCTCCCTCAGACAGCCCCTTCACACACAGCCCCTCCCACACGCAGCCTCTCCCTCAGACAGTCCATCCCCCACACAGCCCCTCCTCACACAGACAGCCCCTCCCTCAGACAGGCCCTCCCCCACACAGCCCCTCCCACACACAGCCCCTCCCAGAAGATGAAGATGTTCAGCCCTCAAGGTTGTAGGAGTCAACGGGCAAGAAAGGAGACAGCATCCTGTGGAAAGGAGCTGCAATAAGTTGAAACGGTCCACCTCCTTGAGAAAAGACCACCTCCTCCTCTCCTTAGGGCTTCTCCTTGGCCTCCAGAGGAGGGAAGGGAAGAGGATTGTGAGATCTGTGGCTCAAACCAAAAGTGGCCCTTGAGTGGGTTTCAAGCTCGACCACCAGAGTCCCAGACCAATCTGCAGCCATGCAGGAGGCGGTAGAGTGCAGTGAAAAGCACATTAGGCTTGGAGTCAAAAGTTCTGATTGCAGATTTCAGCTTCACACCTTTTTAGGGCTGTGCCCTGGCGTGAGTCACGTACTGTTTCTATCAGAGTCACCAGGGTAAAATAGGGATCATCACATACCTGCAGAGCAAATTTAGCTCCAAGCTAGCTGAGCCAAGCCTCTGGCCCCTGCCTTTCAGGGCCCCAGTGAGGGCAGACTGTTCTGGGGGAAGGGGGGAAGCCAGGTTGCCGGGGGGATGTGTTCATATGAAAGCACTTCTGGTAAATTGCCTAAAGAGATCTCAGAAGAAAGAGATCTGAATTTCCAAAGCTATAGTCATTTTTTTATGTGTGAGATGAATTTTGCATCATACTAAATGAATATTCACTTTTATATCTAATTGTATGTCTGTTTGCTTTTTATTAAAGCCCCCTCCCCCTAGATTGTACCAACTTCAAGTCTCATAAAACCTGGACCCGCACTTAAAGGTCTCAGAAGGTTGTTTTGTGGATTAAATGAAATGGCCACAAAAAGAGTGACTGGCACAGCAAACTGGAAATAAATGCTTATGAAGTCAAATTCTGAGGTCCCTGCTCAGTACCCCTCTACCCAGGTGAGGTGGGGTAGGAGGAGAAAGGCAGCCAGGAGACCTCCCCCTCCCCCGGGCTGGGAAACAGAGTGAAGAGCTGGCAGGGAGCCTGCTGCTCTCCAGCCAGGGCCCCTCTGGTCAGCCAGGGCCAGATGATATAGTGGCTCGATTTGTTAGACCCAAACGGTCTACGAGGGATTCCAACTCGCCCAAGAACCGCCAAGAGTCGAGAGCCGCTGCAACACGCAAGAGGTTTATTAGGAGCCGATGCACCGGGGTTCCCTGAACCTCACGCAGGAGGCCGATGGGGAACCCCTAAAAGCGGAATCACATACTTTTTATAGGTTTATTTACTCATAGGGC
This sequence comes from Phocoena sinus, assembly GCF_008692025.1. Lineage (NCBI taxonomy): Eukaryota > Metazoa > Chordata > Mammalia > Artiodactyla > Phocoenidae > Phocoena > Phocoena sinus. Next base: position 19,605,169 of record NC_045770.1, read on the forward strand.
GGGTATATTCTCACAATGATTGGGTAAATGTGGTGACTTTTGAATTCATTGGCTTAGGAACTTTTGTCCCACCTTCTGGCCGTTATAGTTGTCTGTTCATTGTGGCGGTTAGGGCGTATACCTGTTACGGGCAACTGGAAAATTACCCGCTGTCTGGCAAGTCCCCGTCAACTGAAAAATTCCAAGAATTGGTTTCGATAGGGAGAAGGAGTGGCGCACGATAGGGAGAAGAATTGGTTTACGGGAACAAGTGAGGGGGTGGAAAGTCCCTAAAGGCCCCACATTCCCCCCTTTTTTTTTTGTAACTAATTTCAATCATGGAATTTCAGTTTCTTTTTGCGAGTTTTGGTATTGTTGCCTTAGCATTAAAACTTGTACCGTACTAATGCGTTCTCTAATAAAGGCTATCAGGCGATTCAGAATGCATGGTCCAAAAGTTAAGAGCAACAATAAAATAATGAGGGGCCCTAACAAGGTGGAAACTAAAGTAGTAAGCCAGGGAGATTTATCAAACCACGACTGAAACCATCCTTTTTGATTTTTCCTTTCCTGTTGTCTTTTGTCCAGGCGCTCCCTAAGTTTGTCCATAGTTTTGGTAATAGCCCCAGAATGATCAATATAAAAACAGCATTCTTCTTTTAGTGCAGCACATAGTTCGCCCTCCTTAAGGAACAGCAGATCTAATCCCCTCCTGTTTTGCATTACCACCTCTGAAAGCGAGGTGAGGGATTCTTTTAACTGAGTTATGGAACTTTCTAATGCCCGGAGGTCAATATCTACAGCTTGCCTTAAGGCATCATAATAGTGGGGTTGTTGGATGAGGGCTGTTGTACCCGTTCCTACCCCGGCTGCCATTCCTAGTCCTAGGAGTACAGCCAGGGTGAGTGTTATGGGTTCCCTCTTAAACCTTCCTCTGCCCTCATATTCATCTAGAAAGGATGAATCTGAATGATAAATGAGTCTGGGGACCAGCTGAACTAACACACAAAAATCGGTTGAAGCTTTAAGGACCTCTAAAGAAATGCAGGGGGTCAATCCTGTGTTACATGCCCACCATCCATCCGGAGGAGGGAGGAGATACCCTGAGCCCTGTGGGAGGCTTAAATTGGCACAAAGATGTCGGTGGGACGAGGGGGGCGTTCCTACACGTGTACCCTTTCTTAATACTGAGGCCAGGGTCAATTTACTATTTCCTTCTTGTTTCCATCGACATTGATCTGGAGTGTTAACATTATTATAATTAGAATTATATCCTATAGCATCATAATAAGGGGGAGGAGCAGCATAGCAAAGCCAACATGATTTGGTAGCCTCCGGGTTTGTGGCATTTAAAACCTCAAAAGCCGCCTGGACCAATGAGAGCATTCGGTCCCGGGGGGTCTTGGGCTTGATTGTTATTCCTTTTGGCTCAGAAGTTTGGTTTCTTATCTCTGGTAACGCTGTGGGAGGGGCCAAAGGTAGCGAAGAGTGCCCTATCTCAGGGTTGGGGCTTATAGGAACTGGAGTAGGGGTTTCAATTTTTAGTTTGATGGTCATTAGTAATCCATCATTATATCCTTCTTTATAAAACCTGATTCCCCATGAATGGCCATTTATCCAGTTTTTATCCTTTTTTCCTGGTTTACTAAAAGAGATCTTAAGGGGATGGCACCATTTAGTACATTTAGGCCTATAAGTTAAGGGGTTGGTTGGGTGTGTATAATTGGCTGTCACCTTAATAAAGTCCCAGCCAGAGGTGGGCTTCCAATAGGTGTCTCCTGTGGTTTCACACCCCCAGCTTTTACAATAAAAATGTTCCTTTCCCCCACATTGATAATTTAGGGACCTATGGCGATGAAATCCCGGGCATACATAAAAGGTAGGGTTGCTAAGTTTCTGTCGCGTACCTGAGTTTTGGCAGCCGTATTGGCCGGCCCGACCGGGTATGGATGGGGCATTTTGACGATCATGGGAGTGTGCTGTGTCCCAATTGGGAGCTCCTATGGCTAATTTACAAACATCGGGGAAAAGGTCTGGCCACCAGGTCCAAGGAGCAGCAGTATGGCTAACAGACCATATTACATCTCCAGTTTGGGAAATTACCTGCCAGGTTAAATGCTGGGGCAGGTGAGGACTAAAATTACTCACAGTCAGTAGGGGTAACAAAGTTAAAGTTATAAATCTGATGATCGCAGAAGCTTGAGCTTGAGCGGGTTGCTGGTCTTTTGGGCTCGCCATTCCGATGTTGCAGATGTTGGTGCGGCCTTCACGTGTGAAGCGTGGATCCACGCAGCGATGCCATCTACCTTTATAGCCGTGGGGGTGGTGAGCAGGACGATGTATGGTCCTTTCCACCGAGGCTCTAGAGTCTGGGTTCGGTGCCGACGGACGTACACGGAATCTCCGACTTGGAAGGGATGAGCCTCTGCTGGTGTTCCTGGTCGGTAAGCCTCTGCCAGCTGGGACCACACCTCCTTTTGGACCAACTGGAGTCCCAACAGCCTAGCATATAAGTCAGTGTTATTATGGCAGTCAGGACTTAATTTCTCCCTTAGCGTAAAAAGAGGAGGTGGGGCCCCGTATAGTATTTCAAATGGAGTAAGATAATAGCGGGAGGGGGTATTTCTAGCCCGGAACAGGGCTAAGGGAAGGAACACCGTCCAATCTGTACCGCCAGTCTCTATGGACAATTTAGTTAGGGTCTCTTTTAGAGTTCTATTCATTCTCTCTACCTGTCCTGAACTCTGGGGTCTATAGGCACAATGTAATTTCCAATCAGTCCCCAGGTATTTGGCCACACCCTGACTTACCTGGGCGACGAAGGCGGGACCATTATCTGATCCTATTACCTTTGGTGCCCCGAACCGGGGGAAAATTTCTTCTAAGATCTTTTTGGCCACCACAGTAGCTGTCTCCTTCTTCGTCGGGAAAGCTTCTACCCATCCTGAGAAGGTATCTATAAAAACTAGAAGATACCTGTTACCGTACCTTCCAGGGCGTATTTCAGTGAAGTCGACCTCCCAATAGGCTCCTGGGCGGTCTCCTCTGAGCCTTTTTCCGACCTCAAGTTTTCCTTTATGGGAGTTTACCTGTTGGCATGGAATGCACTCTCGTGCAATCTGCTCAGCTAATTTAGTTAGTCCAGGGGTATCATAACCTGTCTTGTGTAGTAGGGACACCATCTTTTTGGTTCCCAAGTGTGTCCATCTGTGAATCTGTTGTAGCATGGATTTTGCTTGTTGAGGAGATAATGTTCCTTTAGTTATGGCTGGGGTAATTGTTCCCCTATCATTTGGTTTCCCAGGACTCTCATCTGATAGTTCTAGTATGATTTCCTGTAGAGCCACTTCTCGTGCCACCCTATCTACCAATTTGTTGCCTCTTGTCATCGGGGTATTGTCCTTCTGGTGTCCGGGGCAATGAATGATGCTGACTTTAGTGGGGAGCATGAGGGCAGCTAGCAGTGCCACTATTTCTTCTTTGTTTTTAATTTCTTTGCCCGCCGAGGTGAGCAACCCTCTTTGTTGGTAAATGGCCCCATGGACATGGGCGGTAGCAAATGCGTATCTACTGTCCGTATAGATGTTTACCTTTTTGTTTTCTGCTAGTTCCAATGCTCTAGTCATGGCGATTAGTTCAGCCCGTTGGGCCGATGTCCCTTGCGGTAATGCGGCTGCCCAGATGACCTCTTTCCCGTCTACCACGGCAGCTCCCGCCCGACGCTTACCTTCCTCTAGGAAACTGCTTCCGTCAGTAAACCAGGTAACGTCGGCGTTGGGGAGGGGCTGATCCATCAAGTCTGGTCTGCTACCGTGTGCTGCAGCCAGTACTTCCTGACAATCATGGATGACGGTAGTGCTTTCCAGGTCAGGGTCGGGTAGCAAGGTGGCCGGGTTGAGTCCTGTGGCTGAGGTAAACTTAATACGATCTGAGTTTAACAGCAGGGCTTGGTAATGAGTCATCCTGGCATTTGTTAGCCATCTGTCGGGTGGCTGGCGAATTACACTTTCTAATGCATGGGGGGCTGTTATCGTTAGGTTCTGCCCCAAAGTCAGTTTGTCAGCATCTTTGACCAAAGCGGCCACCGCGGCGATTATTTTTAAACAGGCGGGCCATCCTGCTGCCACAGGATCCAATTTCTTTGATAGGTACGCAACCGGGCGATTCCAGGGGCCCAGTTTCTGAGTTAGTACTCCCTTTGCAATACCTTTATTCTCGGCCACGTACAGATGAAAAGGCTTAGTGATCCTTCCCCCGTTCCTTTTTTTAGGGCATTCTCTTGCCCAATGACCTTTTTCTTTACAGTAGGCACATTGGTCCTTGTCTAATGGCCGCCTTCTATCCGTTGTTCGCCCTTCCTGTCTATTTCTGTCTCTACTGTTTCCTCCTCTGACTACAGTGGCCAGTATCTTACTCAAATGTCTTTCTTGCCTCTTATCTCATCTTACCTCACGAGCCTCTTGTTCCTTCTGCTTTCTTTCTTCTCTTTCTTCTTCTGTCTCCCTCTTATTATATACCTTATCTGCCTCTTTTACTAAGTCCTGAAGGGAGAAACCTTGTAGGCCATCCAGCCTTCGTAACTTCTTTCTAATATCAGGGGCCGCCTGGTCAATAAAGGCCATTGCTATGGTGGCCTTATGTTCCTCAGAGGTTGGATCATAAGGAGTGAATCGTCTAAAAGCCTCCATTAAGCGTTCTAGGAACACGGTTGGCGATTCCTGGGGCCCCTGAGTTACCTCTCTTACCTTAGCCAAATTCGTGGGGCGCCTGGCCGCTCCATGGAGACCCGCCACCAGAGCCTGGCGATACATTTTCAGGTGCTCCTTACCTTCCGGGGTATTAAAGTCCCAATTCGGCCTGACGAGTGGAAACCCGGCATCAATCTCGTTAGGCAACTGGGTAGGTTGTCCATTGGCGGCTAACACATTCTTTTTAGCCTCCAGGAGAACCCGTTGCCTCTCCTCAGTTGTGAGGAGAGTCTGGAGGAGCTGTTGACAATCATCCCAGGTGGGTTGGTGGGAGAAGACAAGAGACTCTATTAAAGCAGTAAGAGCCTGTGGGTTTTTAGAGAAAGTAGGGTTATGCATCTTCCAATTATAAAGATCTGCAGAGGAAAAGGGCCAGTATTGAAGGGGTCTATTCCCGTGGTTATCGGGGGGGCCATATTCTCTAAGGGGTAAAGCAGTAGAATCTGGGGAAACAGCCCTCTGGCTTCTGGTGCCCGCCGAGGGACCCCCCCTTTCCGCCATAACAGGTGGCCCTACTGGTGCGGAGGGTTGTGAAGCTGGGGGTCCTAGGGGCGACATGGGATTTAGGGCCGGAGGATAAGGAGGTGGGGAATCTAGAAGAAGCAAATCAGACTGCAGGTCAGGATATATCGCCTTTGGCGGGTCCGGGGCAGCAGATGACTTTTCCGTGTCTGGGGTTTTCTTCAGGGCCAATATCTCCGATTGTGCTGGAGCGCATGCAGACGTGCCTGTTGAGGAAACAAAGGGCCGGACCCACGGAGGCGGGGAGAGAACTAGATCTTCCCAGACCAAGATATATGGTATCTGGTCTGGGTGTCCGTGGGGTCCTGTGTTAAAGACCCTAGACTTGACTAGCCCAACCTTATCTAACAAAAAAGATCCTTCGGGTGGCCACCCTGTCTGAAATGTAGGCCACTCAGAGGTACACAGCGTTTGCCATTTTCCTTTCCTTACTTCTACCGAAAGGTTGTGGGCCCTAGCCCTAACTTCGGTCCAGTGGCTTAGGGTAAGAGAAAGAGGAGTCGTCATAGTTTGTCCCATTGTCGTCCGTCAAAAGAAAGATAATAGTACAGAAAAACAATAAAATTTCAAAAGACACACATTGATATTGCCGCCGCGAACTTAAACCCGAAACCAACTCAAATTCAGATGGCAGCTTATATAACCTGCCAGAACCAGATGAAGGGGAGACAAAATTTGTTTCTCCTTCCAGATGGACCACCAGGGCGTCCCCCGGGGCCCGTGGACACCAGCTTTCGGCACGTCTGCCTAGCCAGGAGTCCAATACAGATTCCACAGCAAGCCGGTTCGCACGGCTTTTTCCTAATGGCGGCTGGCAACAAACAAACGACAAACAAACAGACAATTGGGCTCGAGCCTACCTGATACCTCCGACTCCCGATGTTCTTGTGACCCGGGGGCGAGTGGGGATCCCGGACGAGCCCCCAAATGTTAGACCCAAGCGGTCTACGAGGGATTCCAACTCGCCCAAGAACCGCCAAGAGTCGAGAGCCGCTGCAACACGCAAGAGGTTTATTAGGAGCCGATGCACCGGGGTTCC